>NW_026596040.1:1245513-1357250 GCF_907164565.1 Psammomys obesus | reverse complement strand
AAGGAAGGAAGGAAGGAAGGAAGGAAGGAAGGAAGGAAGGAAGGAAGAAGGAAGAATGAAGGAAGAATGAAGGAAGAATGAAGGAAGAATGAAGGAAAGAAGGAAGAAGGAAGGAAGGAAGGGAAAGGAAAGAAAGAAAGAAGGAAAGTCCATGGCAGTGTGAGAACCATGAGATTTGGTGGTGCTGACTGGTGAGACTTGACTATTCATTCTGTCTCTCACCAGCTTCTTTGCATAGCCCTCCTCGGATTCTTACCTAGAAAACTTTCAACAGTTATATTAACAGCAAACTTTCCTTGTGATACAGAGTTCCAGGATTAACACTGCAATGGTTAACATTCGTTTACTGTCCAATGTGTGACCAGCAAGCAATGTACCAGGTGGCCTCACAGGTCATCTCTTGGAAGTATTCTGAGAACTCTATGAAATCAGTGTCAAAGCCATCTCATTCCACAGATAAGAATCCAGGTCAAGAGCTGACTTGAGTTCTCGGGGATGAAGCCTGAGTTTAAACCAGATAGTCTGACAGCAGGTTACGGTTCTTGGCCAGCATTCCACACAAGTGTTTCTGTGCCTGATTCAAAGTAGATCAAAAACAGGAAGAGATACTGAATAGCCCTGACTGTGTATTTTATAGGTGGGGACACAAAGAGAAATGCACTGTGCACCTTTCTCATAGGGAGCTAAGGGCTTCTCAGACATCACCCATAATTCTTTATCAAGGGAGAAGAAGGTGCAACAATGGAATGACAAATTTGGGATGGCAATGCCACTGTGCAAAAGGATACCTTTTATCAAGATATACCATACCTCATGGTCTAGGGCATGTCCTGAAGTCTCCTCTGGGGACACCTGGGATTCAGCAAGAGAAAAGCTGAGCCTATCCTAATTCATACAGATAATAAAAACTTTAAGACTGAACATGCTCCTTTTAGGGAAAATCGGCATGAATCCAGGAACAAAAAGAAAAATATTTTGAAGATTTTTGGGATCACTGAAAGTAAGCCTGAGTGGTCCAGAAGCAAGAGGCTATGACCCAGTAACTCTGTGGGTGGTCTGTCCACCTGGACAGCTATGGGCTGAGGCCAGCTTTCAAGGTGTTGCCTGCTTCTTCATGCTGTGGACACAGCAGAACACCCAGCACCAGGAGACTGGCTGAGAGGCACGGCCTCCTACAGCTCCTACAGCCTCCTACAGCTGACTCGCTGACTTCCTCAGTGAATTTCTGTGGTCAAGAGAGGCTGCAAGTATCTGTCTTCAGGGAGGCAGAGTGTGAAGTGCCTCTGCTTCCTCTCCGGACCACCTTCCCGTTTATGTCCTAACCCAAGGATCGCTGTGGCTTTCTAGAGACAGCAGCTGTAGAGGGAACTGAGAAGGCAGGGGATGGTTATCAGCTAGGAAATGCTGGGGTCAGCAGAGAAAACTGAGACAAACATCTCAAGAGCCACATTCTGCTGCTCTGCCACCACCCCAGGGCCTCCAGTCAACCTGCTTCAGCGCACTGAGAAACCAAAACAGGACATTTTCTCTGCCCTCTCTCTTTTCAAATTGAGGTTCATGCACGATGCCCTGGGTAGTGATAAAGTGCTTAATATGTAGCTGAAGGTATTGACCCAGTAACTTCATAAAACAGAGGACAATTGCGAAATAAGATAAATGAAAACCTCAATGAAAGTGAGAACTGATCTATAATTTTACAGAACTTTCCTTACCTACCACCACCAGGTGCCCTCTCTGAAACTTGTCTGTATGGTTCTTTTCGATGGCCCGGTATGAAACAATCTGTTGTTTCTGTCTGCCAAGAATCCAGTTCCTTCCCTTTCTACTACCTACTAACTATTCCTCAATCTCCCTTAGAATGTGACCCATGACCTCATTTCTGCCTATGTGGACAGCAACTATCCCTAGAGCCAGCATATGACTTCAGTGTGACCTCAGACACAGTGACTGCCACAGGGTTGAACACAGCACCTGAAGCCATTTTTCTAAGCTGTGCAATTTAGTGGTGGCACTGTAACCACCAGATCCCTTGGTTCGGTCTGCCTTATTTCTATTACAGAACTGCCTCCCCATCCACCCATCGCCTAGGATGTAAGATGTGATCTTTCAAAACTATGTGGTAAGAGATAACAGAGACTTGAACTGACCAGAGATGGGTTTATAAAATAGGAAAACGAACGGACTCTAAAAGCATGCTGGAAAAATAGAGAAAGGTCAGGAAGACTTCTGGGAAGAGGAGAGGCTGGGGCTAGAGGAAAAGCAAGTAAGGAATGTATCAGTGGGAATGGTTGCTTTCCATTCTTCAGGTGAGGAAGGAGTATGAGAACTGAAGGTAAGGGTGGAGTAGAAAGGGGGAAAGCAGAATTCAGTAGATGGTCTAGAAAGTATACTGGGTAATAAAGATGGAGAAACAGCAAAGGAGGAAACACTAGTGAGGCTATGTAGCCAAGGAAAAGTGATTTCCAACAAGAGTATCACCTGCCATGGACTTCCTGTTACTGAAGAAGTATGGTGATGGAAGAAGCACTCCGAGCTGGAGGCCTGTAGTTAGCAGGCCTACATCTAGAGGAGGCTGTCAGCTTCCTTATCCTCAAACTGACAAGAGCAGCTATAGTCAAGATATTATTACTTAAGTTCTGGGAAAAAAAAAAACATACTCTACAAAAAATCCTTAATCAGTATGTAAAAAATTTAACCTTTGAAAGATAAACCATTACATACATCACTGGTGTTTTTCTGAGCATCCTTTCCTCTTGCAGCCCTCATGCTTAAGCCTGTATTAAAATGTTTTTAATAAAATCTCAACTCTGTTTATAACATTAAAGCATTAAGCAATATCTATACAAGAATTCATCTGCTCCCATGAAAAGTGGGAGTAGGGCTTTTGTCTGGGCATTTCAAATCTTCACAGGAGGCTTATAAGCATCACCCATTCAAAATGTAAATGTCAGAACACTCCTGCTCAATGGCTCTTGGTTATATCATCTCAAATACTATAAACAGAAAGGTTAAGAAAAGCTCCATTCATTATATGGGTTAAAGACACCAAATTACCTTGATATCTGTACAACCTCTACAGTATAGAGATAAGAGGAATGACTGGGACAGGAGAAGAAGGACAAGTCCAAGATCAGCATGCACACAAATCAACACCAGCAGCAACCAGGAAGAGGGCCAATGTGATGCTAGACATAAGATTTATTGCAGTAGACCAAATAAAATGAAAATAAGAAAATGAATGAACTCTAAAAGCCTGCTGAAAAAAAATAGAGAAAGTAAAAGCAAAAAAGGTCATAACATTATCTATTCTAGAAAAAAATTCCTCTGAATATATGTGAAAAGTGGGATAGGGATGTGTAGGAGACAGGACCGAATAAACACAAGATGCAGAAGGAGGTAAGGAAGAAAAGTTTCACACACAAATACACACAGAGAGACACTCACTCACTCACTCACTCAGAGAGAGAGATAGAGAAAGAACTCAGCTAACAGAGAGGTGCTTTTTGGTTTGCTCCTGACCTACTTTTTGAACATCCATGGAATAACTACCTGTAGTTTCTGAAAGCCCACAAGAGGAGAGAGAGAAGAAAAGACATTCTCTATGACTCAAGAGTACATAACTTCCTAGAAGCACAGTCATAGTTCCACTTTAACAGAGGATTGGTGTTTTCTTTCCCCAGTAGCTGTAGGTGTTTTGGGTATCACTCTAAGAAATTATTTATGCACTAGAAAGAACACTTGCACAGACCTCATAAACATCCTCTTATTTACTCAAATTAGATCATACCTCTCAGAACTCCTTGGTTGTCCCCAGTGTCCCAGTGCTTTTCCTATTGAAACCCACAGTTTTGCATAGTGTGACCAAGGGCTATATGATATAGATACCTGATGTCAGATGGCGCTAGTCTCAAGAACTAGAAGAGCACTGATTGAAATACCTTTTTATCTATCTGTTCATGATCTACTTTCCTATCAGCAATGCGATGTACATAAAATAATAAAAATGGCTTAGAAATATTTCATAACGTGTTCATCATCTTTAGCAATTAGGGAAATGCAAATTAAAACAACTCTGAGATTTCCTCTTACCCCAGTCAGAATCGCTTACATCAGCAAAGCAACCAACAATAAATGCTGGTGGAGATGTAGGGAAAGGGAACCCCAGATTCATTGTTGGTGGGGCTGCAAACCAGTGCAGCCCCCCTCCCAGGATGCTCTGAGCGCTCAGGGTCTGGAGGTAGTGACCTCCACACAGGAAGAGCTAGGATACACTGTGTTAAACACGTGCCAAACCAGTACCTGGTATCAGCTGAAAGTACCGAAATGTGACATAAAATAAAAGGAAATTTTACTTATGTCTAATTTTTTGTGTCTAATACATAAAAATACTTTTTAAATAGCTATACATAGGTCTGAGACCATGCCTTTAAGGTCCAAAAGACTGACCATCTTTTAAAGCAATGCTTTACCGTTGTCTCTCAAATTCCCTCCTGGGCTGAGCTTTCTTTGCTGCAATTAGAAGGAAACTGATGGAGCTGGAGAGATGGTTGAGCACTTAAGGGCACTTGCTGCCCCTGCAGATTCGGTTTTAGTTCCCAGTACCCACTCAATGGCTCACAATCACTTGTAACTCCAGTTTTGGGTGATCAGATGCCCTCTTCTGGCATCACTAGGTACTTCCATGCATGCAGTACTCAAACATGCACATACTCATGAAGTAAAAAAAAATAAAATAAAACATTGTAGGTAAGTTAATGGACATTGGGTGCTTTGGGACAATAGGAAACATAGACAGCTTGGGAGTATTTGTTGGGTACCATTTTTTCAGCCCAGAATATATCACATGTGATTGAGGTAGGTACAAGTACTGTTCCACCTTATTAGCTGTGATCACTCAAAACTCAAAGAAATAATATCTTGAACCTAGATGCCACATCAGCAGGAAGTGAAATTCACCTCCTCCTTGGTCCCAGCCTTGTGTCAGAGCAGGCCCTATACGCTCTGGAATTAACTTGGTGCTGAACTGAAAGCAACTTACATCACCAGCCTCAGTCTGAAAAAGAACTTTCTTCATATTGTGGCTGCTCTGTTGAAATCAGGCCTTTGAGGAAGGAGGGAATCACTGGTAACTGTCTCCACTGGGTGTGCACAGCCTCCATCAGCAAAAACCCTGGTGCGTGGAAAACAATGCTTCCTCTTCACCCTGCTAGAGCTTCCCAGCACACAAGAGTTCCTCACAAATGCCTCGCATAGGCTGGGCGTAGGTACACAACTTAATCCTAGTGCTCTGGGGGCTAAAGCAAACAAATAAGTTAGAGGTCAGCTTGGGATGATGAGACTCTGGCTCAAAAAAAAGGTGGGGGGGACAGCTCATATGAAAGAAGGGCTGTTTAAAATAGCGCACACCAGGGCAAAAAGACAACAACTTAAGCTGCCTCAAGATGAAGGAATCAGCGGAACTCATGAAACATTTGCTAAGGAGCTATTATGTGGCAGAGGTCTTGACAGAAAACTGAGGCCCAAAGGCAAATCAAAGAGATGTAGTTCTATGTACACCTCAGGCTCACTGCCATGAGAAGACCTTTCCGATAGTGACGTAGAAGGTTCTAAAAGCAGAGAGTGTGTGGAAGAGTTTCATTTCCACACGTGCACACACACAGACATGGATGTACATGAACACAACCTGTGCATATGCATACACATACGCACATGCATACACACAAACACAACTGTATAAACCACATCTGCGTGCCAGCTTTGTAAAAATGACAGACAAGAAGTAAATACCAAAAAAAGTAAATACCAACAACGAAGGTGTGCAATCCTATTAACACACATACACACACACACACACAGAAAGAGAGAGAGAGAGAGAGAGAGAGAGAACATGGCCCCTAGAACATTCCCCGTGCTCATCACTGCCAGTGCAAATTTGGGTAGCTAGCCTCTATCCTATTGCTCTCATGGCATTTGTCTCTGTGGAGTGAATAACTGCAGGGTCTGGATTAAAATTCTACCTCTGCCTATTAGCTGTGTAACTTTAGGTAAACTACATAGTCCCCATGAGCCTCAGTTTCCAAACCCACAAACTAGAGAAGATAAGGCCTACCTCAGAGTCATGATGATTAACTGATCTAAAAATAAAGACAATGGTGGAGAAAGAGGAAGAACAGGAAGATCAAGCAACTACACAACATGCGCTACCCACAATCAAGGAACCTTATCTGAAAACACCCAGGTTCATGTTTGTCTTAAGGTTTTTGAATCCATTTCAGTAGCATCAGCAGGCACACCTGTGCAGCTATTAGGAGCTTTCACCAAACTCTGGCTCAATCTGCCCACCGACCAGCCAGTATATTCCAATCCATCCCCACATTCTACAGCCCCATAAGATGCTGCTTACCTACCCATGGCAGTGCCTAGATTGGACTATGAAATATACTGAAACTATCTAAAATTCTCCTTTGGATTTGTGTTTGTAGGAAGCTATTTGCATCTGTACTCCTAACTACAGCTCATTTATCCTTAAAGGATGACAAAAAGCCAGGCGTTAGCTAGGAGGCAGGCCAGGCAGGTGTGTCTGAGGTCAGAAGAACATTACCCATTGAAACGGCACGTGCCTTCTATAGCCTTGAAATCAACAGGCCTTGTTTAGAGTCACATTTATTTGATTTCTCTGGACAACTGGAGTTCATTTTATTTTACTGTCATTTGTTTCTACACAGGGCTGGTTCTTATTTTTCTATTTTCCTTGTTCTGTATTTGCATTTTATTTCTAACAAAATATTTTCCAAATACTTGTTAATTATACAAACATTAAGATTAAAAAGAATCACAACCTGGCATCAGCTGTTTTGCTGTCTTGTAGATGGGCGGATGATGTATATAGAACAAGTCACTATGTCTACATATTTACACAAAAACATAATTGTAACCATAAGATGCATACATTCTCATACTACGTTTTCCATGTATGAACTAAGCATTTTTTAATCCAGTGTTTTAACGGCAAGAAAACATTCAGAGTGGTGTTTCACCGTACTTGTCCAACTGGTAAAAAGTACATATTACTTCTAATTTAAAATACACCTCATTAATAAATGACCTTTTATACTTTTTCATTTTCATTAGAGATATGAAATAATTTTTGAGCAATGAGGTTATCAAGCCAAAGCTATGAAAAATAGAATTTTAATGGTCAGATGGCTATTATAAAAGTTTCAAGACTAAAACACAAACACAATCAATATTTTATTACTTACACTTGTGGAAAGAGAGCAGCTCAAAACCAAGCCAAGCTATCTCTCTGCAACTAGGAGGCTAACACTATTTCCACAAACTCTTTTTTTCCTTTTTTATATCATTTATTACAATGTATTCAATTTGTATTTCGTCTGTGGCCTCCCTCATCTCCTCCCAATACCACCCTCCCTCACTCCCCTCCCCATTCCCTTCCCCTAGTTTACTGATAGAGGAGTTCTTCCTCCTCTTCTTTTTGAGCCTAGCCTATCAGGTCTCATCAGGACTAGCTGCATTGTCTTCCTCTGTGGCCTGGTAAGACTGCACCCCCCAGGGGGGAGGTGATCAGAGAGCCTGTCACTGAGCTCATGCCAGAGAAAGCCCCTGTTCCCCTTACTAGGGACCCCACTTGAATACTGAGTCCATGGGCTACATCTGAGCCAGGTTTTAGGTTTTTTTCCATGCATTGTCCTTGGTTGGGGTATCAGTCTCTGCAGGGTTCCCAGGGCTCAGGTTTTTTGGCTCTGTTGGTCTCCTTTTGGAGCTCCTGTCCCCTCCAGGTCTTTCTATCTCCCCCTTCTTTCATGTCGTCTGCCCAAAGTTTGGCTATAAGTTTCAGCCTCTGCTTCGATACTTTGAACAGTGGAGTCTTTCAGAGGCCATCTGTGGTAGGCTCCTGTCCTATTCCCTGTCTTCGTCTGCTTCCAATGTCTATTGTGTGTGTCCTTCTGAATGAGGACTGAGCATCTTCCCTAGGGTCTTCCTTTTTGTTTAGCTTCTTTAGAAGTATAGATTTTAGTAAGTTTATCCTATATTATATGGCTAATATCCACATATGAGTGAGTATATATCATGTGTGTCTTTCTGCTTCTGAGATACCTCACTCAAGATGATCTTTTCTAGTTCCCACCATTTGCCTGCAAATGTCATGATTTCCTTTTTTTTAATAACTGAGTAGTATTCCATTGTGTAAATGTACCACAATTTCTGTATTCATTCCTCCATTGAGGGACATCTGGGTTGTTTCCAGCTTCTGGCTATTACAAATAGAGCTGCTGCGAACATGGTTGAGCAAATGTCCTTATTGTATAGTTGAGCAAACTTTGGATATATGCGTAGGAGTGGTATAGCTGGATCTTGAGGTAGCACTATTCCTAATTTTCTGAGAAATAGCCAGATTGATTTCCAAAGTGGTTGTACAAGCTTACATTCCCACCAGCAAAGGAGGAGGGTTCCCCTTTCTCTACATCCTCTCCAGCATATATTGTCACTTGAGGTTTTGATCTAGTCATTCTGATGGGTGGAAGGTGAAATCTCAGGGTTGTTTTGATTTGCATCTCCCTGATGGCTAAGGATGTTGACCATTTCTTTAAGTGTTCTCTGACATTTGATATTCCTCTATTGAGAATTCTCTGTTTAGCTCTGTACCCCATTTTTAAATTGGATTATTTGGTTTGTTGATGTTTAACTTCTTGAGTTCTTTATATACTCTGGATATTAGCCCTCTGTCAGATATAGGGTTGGTGAAGATTCTTTCCCAATCTTCTGGCTGTCGTTTTGTTCTGACGACAGTGTCCTTTGCTTTACAGAGCTTTTCAGTTTCATGAGGTCCCATTTATTGATTGTTGATCTTAGAGCCTGTGCTCCTGTATTCTGTTCAGGAAGTTGTCTCCTGTGCCAATGAGTTCAAGGCTCTTCCCCACTTTTTCTTCTGACAGGTTTAGTGTATCTGGTTCTATGTTGAGGTCTTTGATCCACTTGGACTTTAGTTTTGTGCAGGCTAATAAATATGTATCTATTTGCATTTTTCTACATGTAGACATCCAGTTATACTATTCCACAAACTCTTAAGTAACATTTCTCTTCTTCACTAAATTTCTCACCATAGAAGGTGGGTGAATAGACAGAGATTGGGTGTGTTGAATGTACTCTTTGGGGGCTCACAGGTTAACAGTATGCACTGATTCTGTAGACTACCCAACTTCAGTTTCCAGCACCCAAAATAGGGGGCTCCCAGCCTCCTGTAACTTCAGCTCCAGTTTTGTTTTGTTTCAGACAAAAAGATAGACACAGGCACACACAATTAAAAATAGAATAAATCTCTTAAAAATAAAGTATTATTAGACAAATATGAACCCTACTCAGGAGTGGGAACAGGTTGGAATTCCACAGAGGCCAAAAGTCATTCCCACAAAGATCCCTGAAAGTTTTCTACACAGATACCCATGCCTCTCCTATAGATCCCATGTCTGTAACTATATTATAAGTACCATTACGACAGTTTTCCTACTTGTGACTCCACTGAAGCTGAGTCCTTACAAAGAAAAGAGTGCATGCCAGTATTTGACTTCCTGTGTACTCTTTCCTCCACTATCCCAATCTTGTAATTCTGAATGAGGGGTGGGTCCAGGGGCAAACCAAAAATCAGACTATCCTTAAATACAAGAAGAAAAGAAGAGAAAGAAAATAAAAGGCTTAGATTAGCAGTATCTAAGAACTGAGCAGGGGCTCTGTTCTGTGACAGAGGGCTTACAAAGCATGCACAAGACCATAAGTTCAATACTTAGTACAGCATTAAAAATAAATTAACATTAAAGATTAAACCACATATGTTTTACCAGCCTGTGGAAAGCTAGAATGCTGGAGAGGTGAGATGAGAAGACTGTTCAAGTTTCTGGCCAGACAGGCTTTCCAAATCAATGAACTCCAAATTTAGTAAAACCCTACCTCAAAAATAAGGTAAAGAGCAATTAATGAAGACACTCTAGGCCAACCCTGGCCTCCATGCACACTCACAGATATGCACATTTGCACACACACAATACAGTTTCATTTAAATCACTGAGTCATGCTGCACTTATTCACACAAACATAGCTTTCAACAATTTAGCTGTATTGCTAGCATCTAGGGCAGAAAATGACACTAAGGACTTCAGCAGCATTCTGCTAAGGCTGCATCCCACAATACCATGCAAGAGATGGCCCCAGGCAACGCTGGGTGTACACTGGGTTGGGTATCACAGAAAAATATCCTAATCAATGTTTTGTCATACTATCTATAAGTAATCTCACTTGATATTAACATGTCTCTAGTGCTGAACAATTGCTAGCATTTGGGGCTCAAAAAAGAATAGCAAAATGAGAGTGCCTGTGTATGGCACTCAGCGAGTGTAAGGCGGAGCTTTCCCTGAAGACTTCTTACCTGTAGAAAGGCCAGGTCTTTGGCTAGAGCAGTGACTCTCAGCCATTCTAATCCTGTGACCCTTTAATATAGTTCCTCAGGTTGTGATAACCCCCAACCATAAAATTATCTCATTGCTACTTCGTAACTGTAACTTTGCTACTGTTATGAATTGTAATGTAAATAATTTTGGAGATAGAGGTTTGTCAAAGGGGTCACAACCTGGGCTACCGGAACTAACTGCCTTGAAATCTGCTTGCTGAAATCTCATTAACTAAGGAAATGAAATTCACATCGCAGAGGAAGAGATTAACCCTCAAACACCTCTTCTGGAGCCCAAAGGAACTTTGTCCCACACTATTGTCTGTTTTCGAAATCTCCCTCCTCCTCTAAGACTTATTTAAATTCATCCCCTCTAAGACTTACACACACACACACACACACACACACACACACACACACAACACAACACAAACACACACAGGCCTACAACCCCCACTTCTCTCTCTCCTAAGAAGAAACTCATTCAAGCCTCAACTGCCTGGCCCTTATTTGAGTTTCACATTTTGAGGGCCTTGCACACACATGCCTGGTGATAAATTTGCGACCTTTTCTCTGGTTACTGTTAATGGTCAGGTTATTTCAGCAGACTCCCTTACATAACAAAACAAAAGTTTAAGCTTCTGAACACTAAAACAGAAGAAAGCAGGACATAACTTCAAAGACTTTAGTAAGCAAAGGCACCAAGTTACAACTTAAAAAAATAGTCTTGCTTAGGTGGGGGATATGGGCTCAGTCGGTAAATGCTAGCATGCAAGCATGAGGACTAGGGCTCAGATCCCTTCCACCCCCACTTAAAGGCTGGGCATGGAAGGACTGTGACCCCAGAGCTGGGGAAATGGAGACAGGCAGATCAGTGAAGCTCTCTGCCCAAACATCCTAGCCATATCAATGAGTTCCAGGTTTCCTGAGACCCTACCTCAAAAAAATAAAATAAAGAGCAATAATGGAAGATACCCCATGTCAGCCATGGCCTCTACATGCAAACTCACACACACGCACGTGTGTACACTCCACAAATAGAGCTTTCTTTGACTCTATTTGTTCTTAGGGATCACTTACATAGCAAGTGAAACTGACTTATGCAGTAAAGTATGCACTTATTTCTGAAGTAATTTTTTCAGTAAAGCAAATCAGTGAAAATATTTAGCAAACTATACACTTGCTATAGGGAAATAATCAAAATCAAAAAGGCTGTAGGAAGAAATCCGGAACCTGTTTGCATTCATCCTGGTGTGTTTTAATGGTCTTGATTTCCTCAGCTTGACCTCTGCGTTTTTATGGGGGAAGGGTAAATATTTTAATATATTTTATTTCATTTGCCATATATCCTATATGAAGCAAAAGTATAACTCTTCAGATTTCTATCCATTAAATAAAACATTTAGATACATTAAATCACCAAGACAGAATTTCATATTTGCTCTATCTTGATCACCCTCATTGATCTGTGCATCCATTTAAAAGTCATTCTGACTTAACTTTGTCTTGACTTCCAATTGCTTTTTAATCCTTTATGACTCAGAACTGTCGAGCCTTCAGTTCCTGCCTGTTAAGTATTTGATGGTCTGTAAAGCATATGGCAGATTTTTTAATACTAAAACAATAGCAATCCCTTTTCTAATCCAGGGATAAGAACACTCACTCTGACACAGATTATCTTACCCCAGATACCCTGACTGTAAGGTTCATAGCTATTCAGAGGCAACTACCCTGGGTGCAAAAACAGAGGACTCCTGTTCTTCAGGGAGTCTGGCTGGCTGCTCTAGGCTCACGTTCATTCTCGCAGATGAAGGAAATCAATTGTACATAGAAATTTATAACCAGAGTCTTCAAACCCAACCAAAAACAAACAACAACAAACAGTCACCATTTACATCTGTGTGGAAAATAAGAAAGACCTGTGGACTTCAGGCTAGCCAGAGCTGGAAAAGGCTGACATCCAGTATTAGCCATCATATTTCAATGTGACGATGCAGATGGCATAAGTACTTGGCAAAAGAAGTACTGACTTCACTTGTCCTTATTTTCCCCACTTTATACTTTGTTGTTTTGCATCAATTAATAAAAGCCAAAAGCAACTCCAGCTACATAGTGCATCAAGACTCCTATGTCCTCAAGACAACTCTAGATTGAGATTGAAGAAGGGAGCTTAACGTGTAAGAAACACATATCAACAATAGTATGCAGTACGGTTTTGAATTGGTTACAATAAGATTCATATGGATTCTACTCAATAAAGCAAGCCAAGTTTGAATTTCAATAAAGAATGAAACATCTGTTACCATCTATAGAAGATAAGCCCAAAACAAGCTCTCTTCTGGAAATCATTTTCTATACCTTGCCTTCATTCACTTCACTGATGTCTTAACCTTTGGAGCTTCTCATTAATTCAATCCTGATAACACCTATATCAGAACCTTCAAAGGTCAATGGTATTTTTTGTGAACATACACTGTATACATGGAAAGGTACATGTCCATGTGTGTGCATGTGGAAGGCAAAAATTGATGTGGGTATCTTCCGCTGTAACTCTTCACCTTATTATTTTTTTGACAGGGTCTCTCACTAAACCTAGAGCTCACCATTTTGGTAGGCTGACAGACCAACAAGCCCCTAAAATTTCTGTCTGCACCCCATTTCACCCTCCAGGGCTGGGGTTACAGATGTATGGCACCATGTCCAGATTTGAGGTTTGTGCTGGGGACTCAAATTCAGATCTCTTGTTTGCATGGCAACCACTTTACCCACTGAGCCATCTTCCCAGCCCATTAATGATATTTAACAAAATACTGAGGGTTCACACTATTGGTCAGAATTAAAATGATATACAGATTATACCAGGAGATGAGTCTGCCATCATTTTTTGATACTGGAAAAAAATTAAAAGAAAATATTATAGCAGAATTTACATGCAAAGAAATATGAAGTGCGAAGACTAACTGAAAATAGTTAAAATCAGAAGACTATCGTTTACTTCATTTTATTTTTAAAAGCCAAGGACACTAAAAGTTGGATATTTTCAACAAATACCAATTCCTTATGAGAGAATGGCTAAACATACACCATGTTGAGGGAGCTAATGTTATTTCTTAACGAGATTGTTAGACCTTGAACTAGTCATCAAGCCACTCTTAACCCAATTGGCAAGCTGGCAATCAGGAGAACCAATCACTCAAAGGGCGGGCTAAAGTTTCTTAAAACTCAGTGATACTTCCTGAGATGATATGGTTGCCCTTTGTAACAACAAACTTTCAACCTATCTGGACCTCTTTTTAAACATCCAACAGGTATGTACCTGTGCCCTGCTCTGCTCTAGACACTGTAAGTTACAGACAGCACCAGTTCAAATAGTCACAGCCTGAAAAAAGGAAGGAAAACAAGATAAACTGCAGAGAAGACCAGAAAGTGATCAGAAGTGGCCATCACAGGTGGGGATAATATGATAAAAAAAAAAAAAAAAAAAAGGAAGAAAGAAAGCAACCAGGAGAAGGCTGAGACCATGATATTTAGGCTGAGATGTGATGAAAAACTGAACTGTGGGGGAACTAGAACTGAAGAAAGAGCATTTCAGACTGACTGACTGGTATATGCAAAGGTCACGAAGTGGAAAGATCTTGCATGCTGGGGAATAGAAACAGGTGATACGGCTGGCCTTCCTAACATACTAGGGTTTTGCACTTCTTCTTATGTGATGAGACTATATTGGACTACTCTTCTCATTAATCTTAGCTTTGGTAAGTGCTAATGTAATAAGCTATTTTCAAAAAGTTATTTTTTCATGTTGTCATATATTCCCTCTTCTGAAATTGAGTACATAGAACTTTTATTTTATTTATATAATTACACTATTTATCCCCTCTGTCATGCTCCTCCCATGTTCTTACCTTCACTCTCTTCCAAATTCATGGCCTCCTCTTTTAACCACTGTTGTTACATACACATATACGTACAACTTGGTTCAGTGTTGCCTACATCTGTATGCTTTTAGAGTTGACAACTTGGTATTGGGTAACAAATCAGGGGGCTCATTCCTGGGGAAAGCTAATTCTCACTCTCTCAGCAATTGTTAATTGTCTGTAGCTAGCTCTTCCTCTAATACAGCAACCTGTTTCTTTTCATCCTTCTATCAGCAATCCCTCTTACCACAGGATATATCCTGTGATGCCCACTACCAAACTTCAGACATGGCCACCAAGCAAGGCTAACTTTCTATACAGTCAAGTATAAGGGTTCTGTAACAGATATTACTGTACAGTAGCAACTTCCATAATGAGGTTCATAGAAACCAAAAAAGATCAGCCTTCTAGACTAAGAGTCAATAAACAGAGGTTGTTGCAAGCTGGTATTTTATCTGTAATTTGTTGGGTTTTGTCAACTTGACATAAACCTAGACACTTCTAGGAAGAGAGGTCTCAATTGAGCAAATGTCTCCTTCAGTTTGCCTGTACGCAAGGCCTTGGGACCTTTTTTCTTGCTTGGTAATTGAGTGAAAGGGCTTATCCACTGTGGTTGGTGTCACTCCTGAGTAGGTGGCCCTGGAGTATGTAAGAAGGCAGGCTGGGCAAGCTGGGAGGTGCAAGCTAGTAGGCAGTGTACCTCCAGGGCCTCTGCTTTGGCTCCTGCCTTCAGGTCTCTGTCCTGCATGAACTCTTATTTAGTCTTCCCTCAATGACTGTGATCAGAAAGTATAAGCCAAATCATCTCTTTCCTCCCCATGCTGCTTTCTGTCACAGTCTTGACCACAGAGACTGAAACCTAAGACAATGAATGGGGTGAAAGGCTACCTAATAGTGAGATGATTTGTTACCTGGGTAGAAAACAACTCATATACAAGCTGAAATGGGCATCGAGTAAGCCTGTCAAGGTGACAATAAATGCACAAATGAGCATTTACTACGTCATTCTGTCCATTTCCACACAATGTCATGTCTTAAAGAAAAAAAAAAGCATAACATTGGGGGTAAAGAATCCTAGGTTGTGGTCCTGGCTTTGTGCCTGCAGCTACACGTGTGACTTAGGAGATTCTTTTTTTCTGTGTGACTTTATTCCTGTAACGCAGCAACATGTTCATGGTTGCTAAGACTTCTTCCAGTGCTCTTGTACGTGAGTTTAAGCATTTAGGTTACATTAGGAGTGTGGAATAAAAGCAGGCATGCACAGACTTCTCACTGTTTAATTTTCCAGTGTCACCCACTCTGCCCCATACCCAAGCACACCTGTACCTCAAGGTCATGATATTTAAGGACAGATTCTGAAAAAGAAAGAAAGAAACAAAGAAAGTGCTGGTCTTGCTTATTTTAAATATAGTCACCATGTGGTTGGGGCATTTATTTTTAGTTGTAGTTATAACAGCACCTCAGAGGCGTTCAATCTCGCAGTTAACCATTTGGGCATTTTAGAATTTATCACTACACTGCTGGGTGTGGTGGCGCACGCCTTTGATCCCAGCATTTTGGAGGCAGAGGCAGGCGGATCTCTGAGTTTGAAGCCAGCATGGTTGGTCTACAGAGCAATACCCAAAACAGCCAGGGATACACAGAGAAATCATGTCTCAAAAAACCTAGGGAAAAAATATTTATCACTATAAAAAAATCTTAAAACATGTTTAAAAGAATCTGAGGGCCAAATATGAAGGAAGGAGGCATGACTCAAAACACCTTCAGCTCCTAAACAGTTCCTTGACTATACATATCTGGATTTTTCTTTTGAAAATTATATACCTGTCCTTTGAATTTTTCACTACTGATTTAGATTTTTAAATAAACAAAGGAAAAGAACCTTATGTACATTCGCTAGCTATTTCAACTGTGTATGAGCTACATTTAAGTTGCATACTTCATTCTTAAGTCATGAAGAAACCTGATGGACTCAAAAATCTCTCTAGAAAAGGGGCCAGAAGTACATTCCAAAGGCTCAGGTCGCTCAGTACCTTTGAGGATGAAGAACTCAAGCTTCTATAAGGGCAGAGTGAACATTTAGGAACCTGGAGGAAATGAGGGAAGAGGAGAGAGAGACATGGGAGAGAAGGACATGGACAGAAAGGAATGGGGGTGGGAAGAAAAGACAGAAGGAAAGGGAACTGGGAGCATGTGGCTGGTGGTGTCTTGACAGGCACAAATCTCCTTCATCTGCTCAATTCCCTGTGCTTAGGCTGAACTCTGAGTCACAGCACAGAGTGCTGAGCAAGACCTATAAAAAGCAGAGCATACAGCAATGTGAGAGGGGGCAGCAGGAAATAAGAGTGAGCACATCAGATGGAGATTAAAGCTGAAGAGAGACTCCACAGGGAGGAGGATCTACAAATCTATATTAAAACTAGCTGCCTTGCATGCGTTCTCCATATGCAGGGTAGGAAAGGGTCGGACTCTGCATCCCCCTCTTTCTGTCTCTTGCAGACATGTACCGCCTAATTGAATCCCTTAACATGATGGCCAGCATCTTGTAGTTAAATGCCAGCCTTGGAGTAAGGCTGAAGACCTGAATAGGACAAAAAGAAGTAATCAAAAATAAATAATCAAAATAAGCTCCCCCTACATCTGTATAAACTTTGTTATTGCAACTGTGCACAAAATCTAGAATGAGGAAGTGGATGAGATACAATTTTTCCTGTAGAACGTAAATGGTAAAATTATAAAAACAATCTTTAAATTTGACTTCCATAGCACCATTTGGGGGGGAAAAGATGTTAACATTTTGAAAACTAAAGAGCCTGCTTCCCCAGTGTCTGCCCCAAACCAGAAGTCCAAGTCACATCCTTTCCCCTGCTTATGAGTTCTGGGCCTTGGTATCTCCCGGCAACTATGAGCTACTCTGGTGTGAGTAGGTCCTCCTCTGTCCGCTGAGAAAAGCACCTTCAGCATCTCCAATCCCACTCTAATACCACTGCTGCTCACACCCACATCTTCTGCAAGATTTACCTTTGCTGCCCCTTGCCCTGCCCTGGATCCTTGACTTGCCACCTAAAGATACATGAGCACAGAAGAAGCTATACCAAGGAAGGCAGAAAGTGTTGAGCAAGGGGACTGATGGAGCTGGGATTATGTTAACCAGACAAGATGTCTGCTTCAGTAGGTGAGTACATAACTTCAGGGGTTCAGTTAATGACAGCGTATATAAACAAAGGCCCCTTTCCCCATAGGAGTGCTTAACACCAAGTGTTATACAATGTGGGCTTAAGCCTTCTCAACTAACATTCTGTTGTCTTCAAAATCCTAAGTAAAAGAACCTTCCAGAGACTGTTCTAAAGAAGAAATAAGGCTGGCTGGACTCCACTCCTTGCTGTAGTGGAGACTCAGACATTCCAAGTGAGCAAAGGCAAGCATGCAGCAAGCTTAGCAAGGATTCACTGAGATTATATAATGTTGTATGGGGACAGCATGAAATGTGTCCTGTCTGGGGATGGGCTACAAGAGGACCAACACCTATTATCTGTCTTTGTCTATTTCCATTTTTGCTATTGAAGACCTAAAGAATGTTTTGTTGAAACTAATCTAAGCAAGGTTCTTGATATATATTATTACACAAAACTGCACTCCCAGTCATTTGGAACGGTTCCATGACAGGGTCAAACAAGGACATGCTATTCAATGATGCTTGCTGCCAGAGATTTGCAGGGTAGGAAGATTTAGCAGATCCATAAGTTCTTTTGAATGTCAAAGTTTATTTGGTAGACAAATTTGTTTTCCCATAGGAAAACGTTTTCCCTTAGCTTTTCAAGGGGTATCTGATGATACTCCTCCTACCAAAGAACTTTCTGTGTATGTAATTTTCCTATAGACTAATTCTGGCACATCACTAGGAATTCATAGGGACCTTGATTTTCTGGATTCTAAACATCTTTTTTTTTTTTTTTCTGGAATTGGAATACATTTTATAACCTTTGCTTATATTTAATAAAAATTTTACCTTTTAATTTCTAAAAGTGATCATTAAATTGATGATATACCTTTGAATTGAGGTCATTTAAGCAGTGCAAGAAAGAGTACTGTATAAAGTGTCTCATTACAAGGTACACTGCATGTTTCTGAACAAATAAGACAACACACGAGAGAGGAAAGGGAGAGAAAAACTCTAGTGTCTTTACGAGAACGTGAGAACACAGAGCTATTCCTAGCTAGGTATTCATCAAAACACCTGAAATACATTTGAGATGATGTCTTATCTCCACTGGACACTAAACAACATTTACCAAATGTGACTGCAGATACTCACCATGGGGAAAGCTCCGGATCTAAACAGGGAATTGGCAAGTTCTCAAAACAGGAGAATGATGCAATTCTGGACAAAATTTGGAAAGTTTCACCTGACCAAGAACCTGAACTAGAGAGAAAATCAGGACTCCATACGTGTTGCTGTTGAAAAGAAGGAGCCTCGACATTTTCCAACTGCAAAGGGACTCTGCCGGAAGCAGAGAACATAGGCTCAGCTAAAATCCCAGCCACAGGAACGGAGAACACAAGTGCAGCTTCAGGCAGGCTCTTCATGGGTAAGCGCTATTATAAATCCATGAGGATGGGGAACCTCATGTTCAGGACCTTTCTTCTTCTCACAAAGAGCGACCTGAAAAGACTATGATGGTTTCGAGCAGACTTTAACAGCAGCCCACAGCCATGGCAACAATCTCAGAGATAGGCTTGAGGGACAGAACATGGAATATTTTCAAATTCTTTCCTAAAAGACCCTCTGGTTCATAACACACTTTCTTATCTCCTATCTATTACAAAACAAAGAATGTTGTTGCTTGGAGATCTCAAGGCAACACGACAGTTCAGATCAGGTGCTAACGGAGACCTGGGTATGAAGCATGTGACTCTAGCACTAGTGCATCGCATCTGAAATGGAGGTCAAACGGAGGTGCTGTTGAAAGGCATCTGGGAAAGGTACAGTACCCTCCAGAGAGGGGAAAAAAAAAAAACAGCATAAAAATTCGTAAGTGAATTTCTTCTGCCTCCACCTCTGTCCTCTCAATAACTTATCCAAGACAGAAAAGCATTTCTATTGTATTCCTGGGTGTGATGATTTGAATAAAAATGGCCCCCATAGGCCCACAGGGAGTGACACTATTAGGAGTTATGGCCTTGTTGGAGTAGGTGTGGCTTTGTTGGAGGAAGTGTGTCACTGGGGATGGGCTTTGAGGTTTCAGAAGCTCAAGCTAGGCCTACTGGCTACTGTCTCTTCCTGCTGTTCCCAGTGTAGAACACTCAGCTCCTTCTCCAGCACCATGTCTGCTTGCATGCTGCCATGCTTCCCACCATGACCATAATGAACTAAACCTCTGAACTGTAAGCCAGCCCCAGATATAATACAAAATATATACACCTATGTATGCGCACATGTATGCAAACATATCTCCTATACTGGTTTGTGCTCTGTACACTTAACACAAGCTCAAATCATCGGAGAAAAAGAAACCTCAGTTGAGAAAATGCCTCCTTCAAACTTGCCTGTGGTACATTTTCCTGAGTAAAGATTGGTGTGGGAGGGTCCAGCTCACTGTGGGTGATGCTACCTCAAAATGAGCAGGAAGAGCAAGCCAATAAGAAGCACTCCTCCATGACTCTGCTTCAGCTCTGGCTTCCAGGTCCCTGCCTTGTTTTAGTACTTGCCCCAGCTTCCCTTCATGACAGACTCTAAGCTGTACGATGAAAGAAGCCCTTGCTTCCTGAAGTTGCTTTGGTGAAGATTGTTTAATTACAGCAAGAGAAAACAAACCAGAACACTTCTGGATTTCTCTATTAGCAATGGTAAGATCTTAACCAGTTCCTGATCCTTAGCCTTCATAAAACTTCTGATCTGAGACTTCCCTGGGGCAGCACACTGGGCTCTTACACACCAACAACCCTGAGAAACAAGGCACAAGTCCTGAGCAGTATGGAGATCCAGTGAAGAGTAAGCAAGGAAAACCCTTGCCTCCATGGGTATGGATTTAGAGCAGCCCAATAACAGCCAGAACCAAAGACATTAAACAAAGGAGCTCGAACTGACTAGCACAAGCCTTCTCACTTAGTGCCCCCAGGTTCATTCTGGGTGCAGAGAGTACTGAGGATTCCTGGCAGTGCTTTGCTAAAAACCACAAACAGTGATTCATAAAGGACATGAAGGACAAGACCAGCCCCTGCCCGCAGCAACTCAACATCTTCCCAGGACATCAACAAGAAGAGATGTAAACTAGGAAGCACAACAGTCAAAGAGGATTGGCACTCATCTTAATGTCTGGTCTGGCCAATAAATCCAGGAGAAAGATAGCCTTCATCTCATCAGAGATGCTCCAAGAAACAAAGCTTAAAAAGTCCCCTAAGACTGCCCATGCTTGTAACCTAGGCACTTGGGAGAGTGGATCCCAATAAACTTGGGGCCAGTGAGTGCATTCAGGGCCAGCCTGTGCTATACATACTGTGGATCTCTCTCAAATACATATTTCAAATGCTAGGTGCCACTACCGTACTACTACCTGAAGAACTCTGTATTAATATACTCTAACAACATGGATTTCTGCACTTAACCAACCTTGTAAGATTTACAATGACAATAAACTAATTACTAATCACTGTAAAAGGGAATATTCTGCCCAGAGGAGTTTCTACTGGGTTTCTGGTTCACTCCCTTCCTTGTCCTTCTTTGCTGTTAAAAATAAAGAGGTAATGAGTCGGGGAACCTCAAGTTTCCGGGCAACAGGTCAAGACCACACAGTGTGTGGGAACAGTGGTGGTTAGCTGAGAGCTAAGGGCTGAAGTCCTGCTCTTCTGTTGGCTGTGAACACTGGAGTGCACAGCTGCATTGTTTTCCAGATAAACACAAAGACGAACTCCCTTTTTTCTCTTTAAAACTATTTTAATAGTTTTATTTTTGTTAAAATATAATTACACAATTTCCCCTCTCTCAATCCTATGTTGCCCCTCCCTTTCAAAAACATGGCCTTTAACTAACCATTGTCACACATAGGTGCGAGTATACTGTGTGTGTGTGTGTGACTAAATACATAAATGTAACCTGCTGAGTCCGTTTAGTATTGCTTGTGTGTATAATGTTTTAGGGCTGAATACTTGGCATTGAAAACCATTTAGGGTGCTCATCTCTAGAAAAGACTAATTCTTCCAGTAGCTCTTCTTCCAGGAAGGAGCCCCATGCGATTTCCGCCATCCATGCTGGCAGTGTTGTCATCCTTCAGGTCTTACTTAACCAGTATACTGTTGCTATTTCATAGGTTTTTAAATCATACTGGGAAATGACTTTGTTTTCAGGATATGTTTTGTTTACTTGTTCTGGTATTTTCTTCTAGGGTTGTAGGCAGGATTTCTGGATAAAACTAAAAGGAGTGTAGTAACTGGTACTGGGAGCCTTTCTGACTGAGACCTACTTAAAAGCAATTGGGCAGTCCATAAACATAAGATTTTTTTTTTAAAAATGTTTATCTTGTTCCACACCTCACCACAAAGCCAACAACCTCATTTACAGACTTTCTATTATTCAAAATGGCTCCAGGTCTTCTGTCAACATACTGCTTAAAGTACCGCTTTTAATTTGATTCACTAACACACATGACCACTTTTGAGCTTTTAGAGTATAAGAGAAAATGACAGAAGATCTAGATTGACCATTCTCTATCTGAACGCAGTCACTCTCATCTCTGGCTTTTCACAGAGGGGGAACAAAACAGAAGCTCAAAACAAAACAACAGTAAATCTGCATCCCATGAACTACTCCTGTGACCTCTGCAAGGATGCTGACAGTGGTGCTGCATCTAGAGTTGAGAGGTCACACAGAAAGTCTAGTATCTATGGATTCAGGTGTCTAAACCAGTGAATACAACATACACAGTAAACCCAGGGAACTGCACAAAGATGAACATATGGTCTTGGCAGACAGGATGGAAGACAAATGTTCTGAAGGAACAGCTGCATTCAGGAGCACAGCTGTATACAGGAGTACCGCTGTAGAGCAGGAAGGAGTAGCTCCTGCTGCTCTATGGAACAGCAGGATACCTGCAGCTCACAACAACTCAGTATTTCAAAGGAGCCAGCAGAGAGGATTTTGAATATTCCTAACACAAGAATAATAATGATGAATGACTGAGGTAACAGAGACATCAATCACTCTCATGCATATATCAAAATGTCATACTGTTCCCTCAAAAGTACAAAATCGTAAGTCAAGAATTAAAATGTATCTTTAAAAGAGGTAAATGTACTATAAGGAAAGAAGATGTACTGTAAGGAAATCTACAAACCTGAGAATGGATACATAACAGGAAGACGGAGAGAAACCTGATGGCCCTGATGGTGCAAAGGCATGCATGGTTACGTGGTGAGAAGTATAAATGCGAACAGACACAGGATACTGTCTGAATACTCAACCATATGCTATCAGCTAGTAGAAATGTTCCTCTCAAAGGCTAAGCTTCTAACTGTTCCAAGCATTATTGTGATGCTATTTCCTCAGAGTTGAAACACACCCTTCTGTGTGTGGAGGGAGGAGGGGGGCTTGGAAGACCTGAAAAGCTAATGAAACTTCTGAGACTCAGGAAGCTCAGAAAGTTCTTAAAGGCCCTCATCACTGTCATTGTATGAGCAGGAAACACTTTCTGGAGAGAGGGAATGCTTCTTCAGTAAAGCTGCAGTTGGGCAGGGAGATTCCAAGGTGCAGCTCCATGAGCTATCACCCATGGGGTGGGCTTTTAGCGATGCTGTTCTCATGGAGTCACCCA
Organism: Psammomys obesus; assembly: GCF_907164565.1. NCBI lineage: Eukaryota > Metazoa > Chordata > Mammalia > Rodentia > Muridae > Psammomys > Psammomys obesus. The sequence continues at coordinate 1,334,064 of NW_026596040.1, read as the reverse complement.
CACTTCTATAAGTAACTCTTGTGCTGGGTAGCTTTTGTCAGAGTCACTTGGGAAGAGGGAAATTCAATTGATGAACTGGCTCTTTCAGATTGGCCTGTGAGCATGTCTGGTGGCAGTTTCTTAATTGCCAATTGGTGTATGAGGGCCCAGTCTACTATAGGTGGTGCTCCTCCTAGGAAGGTGGGTCAGGGCTGTATAAGAAAAAGTATCCACGCAAGCCAAAGGAAGCAAGCCAGTACTCAGCACTCCTCCTACCCTCCCCCAAGTCTTTGCTTCAGCTTCTGCCTTGACTTCCTGCCTTGGCTTTTCTGATGGCGGACTGTTATCTGTAAGCCAACATAAACCCTATCCTCCCTAAGGTGTCTTTCGGTCACAGTATCTGTCACAGTAGCCAACTGCAAACTTGGACCCTTCCCCCACACTTCTGTAGGTAGTCCCGATAAAATAACAGGGTCATTAAGACAGACTTGGGTGGAATTGTTTCTTTGATCAGTAGTGTATGCTCTACCTGTCATGAATAGGTGTTTATCTACATATTCCCAAGGAAAGTCACACAACAAGGGTTAAATATAATTAAAGTTATATAAGGACTAAAAGCAAAATGTTCATTACTGGAAAATTTTGAAATATCTAATACTGTGTTAATATTAATTTCCTTAGTTCATAATTATACTGTGATTATATAAGACATTAGCAATTGGCCTATTAAGGTAAAGAATGTTCTGGAATTCCTTGAAATACTTAAATCTCAAAAGATTTTAAATTAAAAAAAAAAACTTTTAACTTTTTAAATGAGCTATTGAAAACACACATATACACACACACAGCCAGAGCCTCCAATAACTTCTTGATTTGCCAAGATGTCATCTCCCAGATGTAGGAAGCAAAACAAGGGACTTTTATATGAGCCTGAATCGGAATTCAAATGAAAAACTGGTGACAAAAACCTTAGTGTTACAGCCTCGTTCATGTTACCCCTCCCCCCCAAATGCTGGGTAATAGTTAGCCTAAGCCACAAACCTGGAGGGAGGAACTTAAAGAGCATACAAACTGGGGTATAAAGTTAACAAAAGTGGGTAGACAGAACAATAGCTGTCCTACAGGGGAGACACATGGAGAAAGCATCTTCCATGTTTTCTATTGGATGGAACTCCAGGTGAAAATGCTGACTGGTCACATGTCATGGGTGTTAGGCAATGAGAGTTCCTCTCATGGGACACCACAGCAACAGTGGCTCCTGGAGGAGCATCTTCTTCTCTCCTAGAAGATTTAAAGGAATCTAACAGACCTTGGGACAGCCCAGCAGAACACTTACCACTGCCAGAGCACACAGGTCCAGATGGCCCACAGGTCCCATTTTAGATCATGCAGCCGAGGCTAGGAGAACCACAGCTCAGCTAAGATACAAGATATGCCCATTTGGCTACAACACCTCTCTCATTTATGTATACGGACCTGAGCAGCAAGTAGGGATGCTAGGAGACAAGAAAAGCCCGATGAGCCAAAAAGAGACCAATGGAAAACCTAGGACAGAGCTGAGAAAAGTGATGACAGTCATCACTAGGTCAGAGAAAAAGAAATTAAACTAGTTTATACAACATGAATCACATTTTATGTTTAGATAGCATTATATAGCTGAAGTATGAATCATGCTTTAAAGAGAGACCAATTTGGCAATAATATGGGGAATAATCTGGTGATATCTATTAAAATATTAACATATATATAAATGCATATATATATAAACTCAAATGTCAAAATGTTTAAAGGTTTGCTAATGTTATTAAACTAAAGGCTTAACAGAGCTATGTAGAAAGAAAACCTACAAAACAGAACACAAGTGATATGAAGAGGAAACAGAGAATGAGAAAGGAAGTTTAAGTGGTAAGAAGGACAAGAAGGGTAAGGGAAGAAGGGGATGTAGGAGGGTAAGGAATGGAGCAAGGATGAGAGAAGAATAACACTAAGGAATATGTAAAAAGCAATATGTAAATCTACTGTGTTCATATGCACACATATATGTATACACACACACACACACACATTTAATTGGAGTTACTCACACAGAGGATTATGCTAATCCCAGAAGCCACAGGTTGTCAGGTAAAAAGCCTAGTACCAGCTGTGTGATAACTCTCTTAGGGTTGTTGGTCAGAGGTGCCTTAGAGACCGTCAAAAATGCAAGCTATTGCCATTGCTCTTGGTTGCCCACCAGTACTTTAAGGCTCACGCCTGTAATTCCCACACTCAGTTCCACTTCAGCCTGAACTACAGTATGAGACTATGCCTCAAATGTACTTGTCATAAAAATCTTCCTTCAAGCTCTGTGAATACTACAGGCTCAGAGAACCTTCAGAAAGTAAATCTCTTTTTGGCAGTTTCCTCATCCCCAGAGCTGCCCCTCCTTTTCTCTGTGTTTTGTAGCTAAGCATGTCTGCTAAGAGCAAGCAGCCCAGAGTTACTACAATCAGGCCACCACGTCATTCTGTGGGAAGGTGGTGCAGGATGTCACTGGGAATCACAGGTTTTCCAGAGCCATAAATGTTGGCTCTGCCCCTAAAGGTTGTTGCTTGTGGCTGGTGCAGTTTGTTAAGTAGTTTTAAAGTAGTTTAAGAGGAAACTAGATATCCTGATGGCAAAGATCAAACTTGACCCTACTCAGCAGGAAGTAATCTAATGATCATACTGCCCCCTTTCCAACCCTGATGTTACTCAGGAATTTCTCTCCTTTTCTCTCTATCCTTTTTTCTCTCATATTTAGTTAGAGAGTTGAAAGAGAATAGGAAAGCAGGTGGAGGAGGGTGCAAGAAAGAAAACCCCACAAAGTAGCAAAGGACATGCTACAAGCAGCTTCAGACATAAACCACTGGTGATAGCGAAAAGAATATATGAGAGTACAATCTTTAGGGGCCACCTCTTCAGCATGAGGCACAAATATCATTAATTAAAGAATCCTTGAGAGGAGAAAGAACACTAGTACCTCTAAATAAGGACATACTGCAAGCAGCTTCAGACATTAAATCATTGATGATACTGAGGAGAATATATGTTTTTGCTTGTTTTGTTTCTTGATCTATTTGAGACTTGGTCTCATACTATAAGGCTGAAATAGAACTGACTATGGAGCTCAGTCTGACCTGTTCCTGCAGCAATTGTCCTGAATCTACTTCCTGATTGTGGGAATTACAGGCGTGGGCTACACTCTGGCTTCCATGTCTAATTTAACAAAGAAAGTGGTCTATTATCACAGTTTAAACAATAGCCACAGCACAGTAAAACTCATATGGCTACAACAGTGACTCTATTGCTTGTAAACCTAGATTTAGTAAAAGTAAATCTGGAAGAATGACTTTTTCGGGTTATTTTATTTTGTTTTATTTTATTTATATATTTATTCATTTATTACAATTTATTCAATTTGTATCCCTGCTGCAGCCCCCTCCCTTGTCTCCTCCCAGCCCCACCCATCCTCCTTCTTCTCCCCCTATGCCCTTTCCCTAGTCCCCTGATAGGGGAGAACCACCTCCCCTTCTATCTGACCCTAGCTTATCAGATCTCATCACAGCTGGCTGCATCATCTTCCTCTGTGGCCTGGCAAGGCAGAAGAATAATTTTAAAACTTTATGTGATTGGCTAACTTTGTTTTGTTTTGTTGTTGTTTTAGAATGACAGAAAACTGCAAAATTAGCTGGAAGTGTCCTGTGCCTGTTTTATTCAACTGCCCCTGTGATAGTACCTGCTGCAACGACTACAGCATCAAAACCAGAAAGGCATCATTAGTCCATAGTATATAAATTATATACCCAATTCATATCAGGTTTTTCATGCACTGTTTTTTTTGGTAAGTGTGTATATATGTGTATGTTAAACTACACAGAAGTAGACAAATACACATTGACATAGTTTCATTGAACTATCAGAACTGTGCTATCCATTCTGTTTTCCAACCTCAGTGTCCCCATTCCCTGGAAATCGTTGCTTTATTCTCCATTTCTCTATCACTTCAAGCATGTTACAAAATGGAAGCATAGACTATATATCCATTCCCAGACTTGTTCTTCCAACAACACCTTAAGATACAGACAGCAACAGGGTCAGATGAAAGGGGAGGAGGTCCTCCCCAATCAGTGGACTTGGAGAGGGACAGGGAGGAGATGAGGGAAGGAGAGAGGGAGGGTTTGGGAAAGAATGAGGGAGCAGGATACAGCTGGGATACAGTTAATAAAATGTAACAGTAAATAAAATGTAATAATAATAAAATGTACAGTAAATAAAATGTAATAATAATAATAATAATAACAAAAAGAAAAGTGAAAAAAGATGCAGACAGCTGGTGGGGAGGTATGGCAGGTATGTTTCTTTTTGTAGTAAGATATTAAATACTCCACTCTGTGGATGTAGCAACTTTTGTAACCGCTTACCCTGGAGAAGGACTGGGGTTATTTCCATTTGGGAGCTATCATGAACAAAGTAGCTGGCAAAATATGTGTACAGATTTACCTGTCACACTTTCATTTCTCCAGAGAAAAATGTCTCAGAGCAATGGGAGGGTCCTATGGCAAGGGAGTATTTAGTTTATTAACATACTAGAAGCTGCTAGTAACTTTCCAAAGTAGTTGTTTCACTTTATACTCCTAACAGCAATGTATAAGTGGACCCACTTCCTATAGGTCCTCACAGTTATTTCTTGTTTTTCTTACTATAAAGTTGAATCTTTCATGTAGGGAGAGCACTGACAGTATATTGTGGTTTTTTATTCTGTATTTGGAGATTAAAATATATATACCATCATTTCCCCCTTCCTTTTCCTCCCTCCAAACCCCCTCATATACCTCTCTCCTTGCCCTCTTTCAAACTGATGGCTTCTTTTTGTATTAACTGTTGTTATATAAATATTCCTAATGCAACAAATAAAACCTGCTCATTCTGTTTAATGTTGCTTGATTGCATGTTTTAAAGGCTAACCAGTTGGTACTGAATAACTGTCCTGGATGGTTTTACATCAACTTGACACAAGCTAGTCATATGAGAGAAGGGAACATAATTAAGAAATTGCGTCCATACGATTAGGTTGTATGCAGACCTGTAAATTATTTTTTCAATTAGTGATGGATGAAGGGGGGCTAAGCCCATTGTGGGTGGTGTCATCTGTGGTGGTATGAATGAAAATGGTCACCATAGACTCATAAAGAGTGCCATTATTCATGGAGATAACCTAGAATCCCTGAACAATTGTAGCCCAAGGCAACTTAGTCTCCAAGTGGGTGCCCTAGTAAGGGGAACAATTCATGCATGAACTCAGGGGCTGGTTCTTTGATCACCTCCCCCTGCGGGGGTGCAGCCTTACCAGGCCACAGGAGAAGACAATGCAGACAGTCCTGATGAGACCTGATAGGCTAGGGTCAGATAGAAAGGGAAGAGGACCTCCCCTATCAATGGACTGGGGGAGGGGCATGGGAGGAGAAGAGGGAGAGAGTGCAGGATTGGGAGGGGAAAAGAGAGGGGGCTACAACTGGGATACAAAGTAAATAAATTGTAAAAAATTTTTAAAAAATAAAGAGTGGTATTATTGGCACTGTGGCCTTGTTGGAGGAAGAATATCACTGTGGCGTGGGCTTTGAAGGTTCAGAAGCTCAGGCCAGGCCTAGTGGCTCATTGTCTCTTTCTGCTGCCTGCAGATCCAGATGTTGAACTCTCAGCTCCTTCTCCAGTATATAGATGCCTGCGTGCCACCATGCTTCCTACCATGAGGATAATGGACTAACCCTCTGAACTATCAGCAAGCCCCAATGAAATGTTTTCCTTTATAAGAGTTGTCTTAAGTCACTATCCCTGTGCTGGTGGTCCTGGGTACTACAAGAAAACAGGCTGAACACGCCATGAGGAGCAAGCTAGTAAGCAGAACCTCTGCATGGCCTCTACATCAGCTCCTACCTCCAAGTTTCAGACTTGCTTGAGTTCCAGTCCTAACTTCCTTCAGTGGTAGACTACAATGTGGAAATATAAATAAACCTTTTCCTCCCCAATTTGCTGTTAGTTATAGTGTTTTCATCATAACAATAGTAACCCTAACTACGGCAATAACAGTGTGCTCTTCCCTGGGGAAGATTTTCACCTGCTCTCGATATTCCTTAGTTGCTTGTAGTTCTCTATGTAGGACTGGGGTCTCCTGGGCTTTCCTCTACCCATGTTAGCATGTGTACTGTGGTCATCCTTGTTCAGCTCATGTTTAGGTAGTTATATCGGTGAGAGTTTACAGGTGTAACTCCTGACGGCCATAGGAGACACAATCTCATAGCGGCCTCCTGATCCTTTGGCTCTTAACAATCTTTCACTCCTCTTCTGCAATGATCTCTGAGCCTTAGGTGCAGGAATTATATTATAGATCTATCAGTTGGCCCTGGAAATCATGAATAACTCTGTAATTTTAATTGATTGTGGTTTTCTGCAATGACCTCCATACACTATGGTTAATTTGTATTTCCCTAATGGCTAATGATGTAGAAAATCCTTTTGTGTGCTTTTATGTAATTTCAATAACTTCATTTTAAGAGTTATTTTGTTTTTATTTATGTGTGTGCATGTGCATTCAGGTGCCTGTGGAGGCCAGAAGATGGCATCAGATGCCCAAAGCTTTAGTTCCTGGCAGTTGTGTGTTGGATATGATGGGTGTTAAGAATCAAATTCTGGGAGCTGGAGAGATGGCTCAGAGGATAAGAGTACTGCCTGCTCTTCCAGAGGTCCTGAGTTTAATTCCCAGCAACTACATGGTTGCTCACACCATCTATAATGAGATCTGGTGCCCTCTTCTGACATGGCAGGTGTATATGCAAACTGAACATTATATACATAATAAATAAATAAATAAATATTTTTTAAAAAAAGAATCAAATTCTGGTCCTCTACAAAAGCATCAGGAGCTCTTAACTGTTGAGCCTTTTCTTCAGTTCATTTTAAAACAGCTCTTTGTGTCTTTTGTCTATATCCTATATGGGTGTTTAGCTGTTTTACGGATTCTTTTTACCTTTACCAGGTCCTTTACCAGGAAAATGCCCAGCAAACACTTTCATCCAGTCTAGAGATTCTTTTTTTTTTTCTTCTCAACAGTATCTTACATGTACAAAAGCAAAAGTTTTAAATTTGCTGAAAAAAAATTATCCCCTTATGGGCATATGTTTGGTGTCATGTTTAAAAATTCACATAGCCCTACATCAAAACATAACAGTATTATATTTTACATTTTATACATAAATCTATGATTAACTCTGAATTAATTCATATAAAATACAAGATTTCAGTTGAGGTTCCTGGCTTTTGCCCACGGTGTCTGTTACTTTTAAAAAGCAGCATTTATGGGTTTTGTTTTGTTTTGTTTTTCATTTTGTTTTGGTTGTATTTGATAAGAAGGAAAGAAAGAAAAAGAAAGAAAGAAAGAAAGAAAGAAAGAAAGAAAGAAAGAAAGAAAGAAAGAAAGAAAGAAAGAAAGAAAGAACGAGCTTTTTTCTTCATTGAATTGCTTTTGTACTTCTGTCTAAATCAATTGAACATTTCTGTAGGAGTCCTTTTTTGGATTCTTTATTCCGTTCCATTGATCCAGGTGTCTATCCACTGTCAACACAATGTCTTGATTACTGTCATCTAAAGGAAGTCTTAAAATAGAGTAGAATAATTATTCGACTTCATTCTTTTTTTAATTGCTGTAGCTCGTCTACTTCCTACGCCTTTGAAAATTGCAGCAGTCTTAATAGGAATTGCATTAAGCCTATGGATCAGTTCGGAGAGCTGACTTCTTTAGCAGGTGAGCCTGTGGGTGCAACGCATTTGCTCAGCTCTGCTTTCACTGACACTCCCCAGTGCTCACTTACATCTGTGCAAGTGACTACAGTGTATTCGTAAGTTTGGATACCATTTGCTTATTGCTAGGTTACAAACGTATAATGATGAGTTGGGGAGAGAATCTAGTACCCTGTCATCTTGGAGAGCTTACCATCTAATTCCTAGTGCTTACTTGGGAGTTTGGTTTTGTTTGTTTTTTTTTGTTTTGTTTTGTTTAAACTACTAGGCATTACCTACATAGATAACCATGTTATATAAAAATGTGGCAATTTTACATCTTTCTTGCCAATATATCTGTCTTTTGTATTATTTTTTTGCTCCCAGGACTCAGCCGAATGAGTGGTGAGAGGCTCTGTTTGTCCCAGTCTTGGGGAAAAGCACTAAGTCTTTTATGCTAAGTGTGACCTTAGTGATGGATGTGTGATCAAGTATCAAAGATCAGAGAGAAAAGATGGTTTAGAAGATGTGTCTCAGAGTAAGGAAACGACCCCTTTTCCCAATCTCATGCTCACCCTCCTCTGCCACACAGCAATGATTTTTCTCCAGAGGACACCAATTCACCACTGACAGTTTCAGTGAGCATGTCAGGTCTGGTTGCTACATCTATGACATTCTCTGGACAAAGTGCTTATGTCAATAGAATTCAAATATAAAATTTCTTTGAAGTCATTTTGAAAAAAAAAAATTCTCTTACCAATGTATATACAGACCAAAACCCTAACCCAAATCCAACTTATTTGTTTTTGTAAGCAAAATTATCATTGAAAGACACCAGTCATTCATTAGTATACCGTCTTTGGCTACGTTTGAACACATATAGCAAACTTCACTAGCTATAGCAGCCACTATGTGGCCCACAAAGTCTGAAATATTATCTGGCCTGTCTCATAAATTTTCCTGGCATAAATTCCTAATAATAAGATGTAGAGATTAGAAATACAATCCAGTGGTAGAACAGTTGCATAGCATGCTCAAGGCCTTGGGCTCATACTCCAATATCACACATGGAGGCATACACACATGTGTGCATGCACAGACACATGTACGTACATGCACATACACACAACACACACACACACACACACACACACAAAATACAAATTGGAGGCAAGCCTGAACATCTCAGAAGATAAAGATGAAGAAGAAGAGATGGTGATGGTGATGGTATATGCCTGATATAAGATATGAGCCTGGAATAGTTAAGAAGCCTATTGCTGTATGTGGAAAGAATATATTAGAAAATAAATCTAGCAGAAAAGCAGCCAACTTCAAACATTATGTAATTGATGCAAATGGGCCAAAAAAAAATACTACACTGTGCTATTTTCAGTTACACCATCCAACAAACACAGCGTTTTCACAAGCAAGTTTGAACTGGGGCCCCTTCATTTGAATTGAAAGATCTTACTGATATCTGGATAAAATCCATAGTGTTTAATGTTGAAATACAGCTCCGATTTCTTCCTCTATCACATATCCATCAATATCATGAAAATATTTCACATGTCTTTAAGATAGAGTATGATTATCATCCAAAAATTGTAGTTTATGTAATAATGAACATGTTACAAAATCAAGTAGGTTGGGGTTTATTTAGATGTCCTTCCCAAGTCAACCTAATGTGATACTGAGCAACGAAAGAACAAAAAGAAAAGAAACTAACATTCACTAGCACTGCCTCCAAAAGCATTCTACTACTGAGTGATATTCTAGGCCAGCGCATGCCCATGTTTACATCCCCCAACACAAGAAAATCTCCCAATATTAGGGAGCCAGCCTGCAGAAAAGCCAACCAGAGAAAGCCAAAACTCCCAAGGGGACACATTTAACCAATTAGGGAGGAGGTGATTAAAATGGAGCTGCTAATTGTCTACTATGCTCTCAACAGTGGGAGACAAAATTACACCTCATGTTACTGTCAATTACGCAGCCCTCATTTGTCTGTATTTATATTTCCCTTTAGGACGCTGAAAAGCCCATAGTATATATAGTTTCCAACACACACGTTATATGCTCCTCTGTGGCAACAGGTTCATAAAATATTTAGAGACAAAATTATCTTGTGTTTAGACTTATTATCAATGCATACATTCTAGAGCAAAAGGAGTTTTTTTCTGGAGTACACTTTCCACCTGCAGAGGCCAGGTGATGTCGATGGGAACTCTGAAGTGACTAGTAAGAAGCCAACTGCACACAGGTGCAGAACAAGCATCAAGTGGCAGAGAGGTGTGCAACAAGAGGCTGAAATGGTGATACAGCAGTATCAGAAGTTGAGCTGGCGGCAGCGAGAAAACAGGTTTTTGTTGGTTTATTATTTCACTTTTTAAACCAAGGATATCATGCACTGGCGGGATTTTTTCACTCTGGGGATTTCCCATTCTATGAGTCTGGGGAGTCATTCAAGAGAGCCAGAGAAAGTAAGAACTGCAGAAGTAACTGAGCATGAATCCTCAGAAGACAGTTTAAAGATGAAACCTAAATACTTCTGCAGATAGACCTCGGCTGTGCCACTAGAGCAGAGCCTGCGGGCCGTTCACGGCATCATTTCTCCTCCTCTTCCCTGAAGTGCACTAGGAACCGATGGCAGGGCCGCTGGCTACCTGTGTGCATCTGGATTTCTTCATTCTCATCTGAAGGCACATATGGCCACATCATGTTTACTACTGCAGCACAAGACCTCTAAGTACTTCACAATGCTTTCCCAGGATGCTTCCAACTCCATTTTCAGGTTGGAGCAGAGTACTGACAGAAGAACCCAGGAAACCATGGGGCAAGGTATGGAAAGCCCAGGTGAGAATTCTGACAGGCAAACACACTTCCATCCACACCTGCTACTACACTTTGTGTCTCTTCACCATACAGCATCCTGGCTTGTTCTCTACAAAGGTAACCTCTTATTATCTGTGACGCTTGCAGTGAGTTATTCAATCTCTCTAAACCTATTGTTCTCATCTATACAATGAATCACAACAACACCTGTTTCCTAAGGCAGTGAGAAATAAGTAGATTTTAAAATATTAAATTTTACAACACACTCATATGGTGCTCAGTTAGGAGTGTTTCTATGGATAACTATATATATATATTATAAATATATATATTTACATATATTGAGGCTATCTTATATTTTGACCCAAGAAAATAATTTAGATTAAGCAGCTGTTTCATTATAGTTTATCCAACTTTACTTCATCTTTAAGTAGTTGCTTAAATATGAATCTGCATTACCAAAGGTTATACAAACACTGGTTATTGCTTGTGTTTTGTTAACTACAGTGAGTCCTGTAAACACAGGACTCATACAACATACAGTTGGGTAGAACAGCACATTCCTCTGTATTGCCAGATCATCCAACCAGCACAGCCTGGGAAAGAGCCGCAGATGAGCGCAGATCATCTGCAAGGGGAAGCAGCTTGATTCACAGTGTCCTCTAGGCAGCAGAAGCCATGCTCTCTGCCTTTTTAGGTACACATCTCCCTCTTTGGATCATGGTTTTATCCGTGTAGAATCTTTTTATCTTTTATGATAGAATTTGGCTGTTCTTTACTCTTAGGATTTTTGTAACCTTAATACTGTAAAACTGTAGTTGAGATTCTCAGCTCTGAGATAAAAAGGTCTATTTGGGGACTTACCCCAGAGCTCTCAGATGGGCTCTACATGTCACATGTTGCATAACAACCACAAGATCACATAACCCTGCTGAGGCCAGCATCTCTGAAATGGGAGCACAGATCACGTCGCCAGGCTTAACTGCTTCCATCTACCCTGATAATGTCCTACTGCTTATGAGGTGTGAATCACCATAGCAATGGAAACCTAATCAGATGATGATGATGATAAAGACGCTGCATCACCTAAGTATACTTTTACAACCATACATCCCATTAAAAACAGCTGGCCTTGTGCTTTGCAGCCCACTTTGTGAAGGCAACATATGACCAACAGCCACCCAGTCGTACAGACTACTCTTTCCCTTTAAGAGGCCCAGAAAAAATATACCTATGACTATAATGTGGAAAACCTGGGGCTGTACCATCACATAGAACTTCTACCTTAAGAGCCAAGGCCAAAACTTGGGAGCTGCATACATACAGAAGCAATTGTAGTATCTACAAGCATCAATCTACAAATGAAAAATGCCCCTGTGACATCACTGTCAAGGACTCAAGGCTTTAGAGCAATAGCGAAGAACTCTTGCAGGGAGGTAGTATCGCACTACTCGGGCCTGTATTGTTCCACTTCCCTGAATTGTTACTTACGGGTTCCCGGCCATCCATGGCTTCCATCCAGAGCCTACGGTCTTCTTCCGACAACGCCTGCATGGTGATAACCCCTGGCCTAGAAAAAAAGGAGAGGCACATACGTGACCACAGTGCCACAGAAAGAGAAACTGACAGTATTCTTAAATGTCTTTACAGACTATTTCAGAGACACCCACTTATCAGAGTGAGAGGACACTGAAGCCAACTGCATGAGGAGGGGCACAGCATCCTGCTCCTGTTGGCAAGCCTCCCATCTCAGAAAGCAACGCCACCTCCTTGCATCCCTCTCAATACACCTGTCTCTCTCACAAGGGCAAGAGGTAGAGAAAAAGGATGAAAATTACTAACTACCAGGTTCCTTTAGAGCATGCTTGTTCCTTGGAAATGACCCATTTGCTTAACTAGATGTTTTGCTAAAAGAGGGAATGCAGTAAGTATTTTCTAAAGTGAATGAAGCTGACTGTGGATAAAAAGAGACATACCCATTTTGAATACTTCATAGTTCTTAATATCAAACCCAATGCTTCTAAACTGCTTTCGTCACCAAATTTTATAAAGTGGGCTGGCTTTGCAATTACAATTAAATTAAATGTATGTAAATTGCTTGAATGACTACCCGAATGTCAGAAGCGGAGTGCTACACAGACATTCACTGTTCGTACTCTCGGTGAAATCTACTTACTATTCACAAGGAGAACAAGCACTCCAGACAGTTCACACAGCACCAAACCCCGCTTCCCTTTACAAATGGCGCTCCCCACAGAAGAGAATGAGCAGTAAAATGACTTGAGGAAAATGTCACACACTCCTCAAGGCAGTTTCTTTAGTTAGTGTTGGTTCCATGCTGCCCACAAACCATTTCCCCTCCAAACATATGTGCATTCTATTGAAACATTTAAATGCCTATAAAAATAAGAAAGAGGACAGTAACCCTCAAAAGTCCCAGCGCTGGTGGATCCCACCTCTAATTAATGAGGTATTGGCAGCTGATGGCTGCTGGAAGAGGAACTTGTCCCCACTCCATGCCAGGCTCCTGATAGATTGCCCATGTTTTAGTAGTTAGCCCTACACCCGTGCACACACTGACAGGATTAAGTGGACTCAGAGGGCTTAAAAATGTGTACATGAAGTTGTCAGAAAGAAGTTGGGGGAATATGAAAGGGCCCAGAGGAGAGGGAGGGTCCAAGGGTGAATTTGACCAAAGCACATTGTGTACATGCATAAAATCCTCAAACGATAAATTAAAAATATTTTTTTAAAGTTTAAGAATAGCTCTTTTAAACCCTCATCTTCAAAGTTTGAGAAATCCTGGAAGACAGAAAGATCAACTGATCAAAAACTAAAGCCCACATGCCCTCTGTAAGATGCTAAACCACCCACGGCAGGGATGAAGACAGCAAGAATCTGTCTGCTAAGCTCTATCATCCCTGTTCATGGCTGGGGCCCACTGTTCAACACCCTGCTCCTGTCAGCCACCCTCCCACCTCCAAAAGGAGCTTTCGGTGGAAGGGAATGTGAAGGAGTAAGGGGCGGGGAGAGAGGACACACCCTGGCAAGTCTGCCTCCACAGAGGCAGGAAAATGAGGTTTAGAGTAGGTGGGTGTGTTGAGGATGGAAGGACACCATTCCCTCAGAAGGACATCATTCCTTGAAGCCACACAGGGCACGAGCACCAGAAGAGAAAGGTGAGTCCAAGGACAGACTAACTCTTCTCGCACAGCTTCTGCCAAGCCTCTTCCTCCTCTTCTCAGACCCAAAGACCTTTTCAATCCAGCAGCCCATTTGAGGGGCCAGACTCCCCATGTGTCTGTAGACTGCTCCCAGTTGTGGCTCCTCAGAACTGAGCCCGTGGCCTGGAGGGAGAGCAAAGCTGACATTTCCCTTTCCTCCTTTAAAAACCAAGCACAAAGGTGCTTTGAAATCAAAAGCCTAAGAAGCTATGGCCTGCTGCAAAGTTCACAAGCAACCAGCTTCCATTCTCTAAGTGCAGCTGTATTTTTTTGTTATTTAATTTTTGCTTGCTTTGTGTTGTTTGCTGGTACCACCTATTTGAATCCAGCAATCCATCTTAAAAAAATAAATAAAAATAAAAAGTAGATTCTCAGTCCAACCCCTCCCTACTGACACTGAATTTCTGGGCTGGCCTTGGGCAATCAGAGTGATCCTGATGTGTAGCTATGCCAAAGGCCCATGCCCTGAACTACCCATTCCACCCCAAACTTTTCCTTCTGGGTTTTCTGGTCTATTAGTACTAAAACCCTACTCTCTATGCTGGGAGTCAAGCTGCCAAGACACCCCCAGTCCCTTTCCTGTAAGAAAACAGTCCTAAACACAAGAGTTGCCCAAACACCAAGAGTGTAGAGGTATCACAGTTGTCACATCAGCTTCGTGGCCTATGGCGTGATATTTCCACCCAAAGCCACCAAGAGGAAGTTCAGAAAAAACTCAGAGGCTGTAAGAGGGTGGGGGAGGTAATTGGGCCTTAGTAACTAGGGAAGTCAACATGAGTTGTTTTCACTTCAAATAGATATATCAAAATTATTTTCCACGTGTAGTCTTGCCACCTTTGTGTGTGTTGGGGGTGAGGAGTACACCCTGGACAATAGATGGTGAAGAAAGCAGATATCACACATTTGGTTATAATTCTATTCCCCAAATTCAGACAATTTTCTCAGCCACATATATGTACATCCGGATACAGCACTGTACTTTCTAGGGAGAACTATTTGTATTTTTCCTTCATTAAATTAAAAACACTAATATGAATCCTACATGTGACTTTCCTAAGAAGCCAAGACCAATTTTATTTTGGAATCAAACAGTGACTTATTCTCTAGTTACTGTCTCAAGTCCGCTAGATTAGCAACATATCTCCAAACAAACAAAACAAACAACAAGGAAAACCTTCTGTGATGTGAAACTGCATATCAGCAAACTTTTAAAAATTTCTGTTACAGCATATCTACTTAGTTCATGCTTGGAATGTGTGTCCGTTTTTCATAGAAAAACTGAGGGAGAAGAGAGAAGACATGGGATATAGAAGGGAAATATAAAACAATGAAAGAGAAATGAGATATAGGACTGGAGATCTTCCTGGTTCTATACATCTCTGAGATCTACAATGCTGTGATGGAACAGCAGTTTAGCCCAGCACGGCACACCACCTGCTGTGCTAAGTGCTCTATGAACACTGAGACATGAGGTAAGTGCATTCTCATGACTCCCACTGAAAAGACAAGAAAACCAAGATTCAGAGAGGTAAGAACTTGTCCCTGATGGCACCCAGTAGGGTACAGGGCGATTACATGTCCACAATCCAACTCCTAGCCCTGGTATGTGATGCCATCCAAACGTGGAGGCACCAGAGCCCCCACGGTATTTGTGTGTACCACCCAATTCCTCTGGCATCAAGACCGACTAGGAATTCCTACAGCTCCTTAAAGAGGCCCCTCATGGACAGATGATAAAGGGCTCTAAAAAACCAAAGTGCTTCATAAATATTCTTCTTCACACAACCGTCTCCCAGGGCTCTTCCTCCAGAACCCAGTCATACCATGTATAATTGGGACTGACTTTCAACAGCACATTTTCCCCCTCAAGACAAGCAAATGAAGAAAGGGCAATGTTTTTTTAATAGAACAAAACAGGTGCTGTTTGCAGAAAGATTCTAAGAGCCAGAGAAATGGGACGTCTGCTGTGAGCTTGTATCCCCTAAAACTTTCAAGGAAGCTACACTCATGAACTTCAACATCATGGCTGCCTAAACAAGACCTGAACAAGGACAACACCAACAAACATGCTAACACACAAGAAGTAAATCTCATAGGGCCCCAATCATAGACAAAGAACTAAAAGCAACTAAGGAATGCTGAGAGTGGGAGGGAAAAAAATGTCTTTCCCCAGTTGGTTATTCAATACCAGTGGTCATCCCTGAAATCAGACACATATAGCTGGAGTAAAAAGATTGTATGTATATATTAAAGAAATATATACACGTGTGTAGCAACTAGAGAAAAAGAGGGCAGAAGCCATGAACTGGGAAAGGAGGTTACATGAAAGGGGCTGGAGGAAAGAGAAAGGGGAAAAATAGTATAATTTTAATTTTAAAAAAAAATGTTTAAAAGCTGTTATCATAAAGAAAACGAATACTGGTAAGTTAGATCTCACCAAAATAAAGAAGATGCATTTATTAAAAGATAATATAAGAGAATGAAAATGTAGAGACTGGCAGTGTAGTTCAGACAGTAGTGTTTATCTATATGTAAGAGGTTCTGTGTTGGAATCCCAGTACTCTGTTATCCAGGCATAATGGAACACATCCACAGCGCTGCCACATGGGAGGTAGAAGCAGAAGGACCAGAAGTTCAAAGTCATCTGCAGTGACTTCAAGGCTAGCCTGTGCTACATGAGCCCCAATCTCAAAACACAAACTATTGCAAGTGGAAAAAACAAGTAAGAACGAAAGTGAGGGTAAATATTTTTAATATATATCTTCTATTAGACCCATATTCCAGATGTGTGATGAATATAAATAAACAGGGAGAAAATTAACACCAAAATTCAATTTAAAATCTTAATAGGCACTTCATAAAAAGAAAAAAGGCAAGGCTACCTAAGGTCTAAGAGCTAGAGAGTTGGCTTAGTGGCTGAGGGAGTTTGCTGTTCTCCAGCTTAATTATGGCACCTATGCCAGGCAGCTCACAATTATCTTTAACTCCAACTCCACAGGACCCACTGCTCTCTTCTGGCCTTCATACACTTCTGGTACTTGCATACTGTGGTGGTTTGAATAAAAATGGCCCATATGGGCCCATAGGGAGTGGCACTATTAGAAGGTATGGCTTGTTGGAGGAAGTATGTCACTGGGGGGGTAGGCTTTAATGTTTCAGAAGCTCACACTAGGCCTAGTGGTTCACTGTCTCTTCCTGTTGTCCTCAGATTAAGATGTAGAACACTCAGTTCCTTTTCCGGCACCATGTCTGCCTGCATGAGATCATGCTTCCCACCATGGCTATAATAGACTAAACCTCTGAATGTAAGATAGCCCTAACTATATGTTTTCCTTCATAGGAGCTGCCATGGTCATGGTGTCTCTTCACAATAGTAACTATGACACACACACATGGCATACACAGAGAGAGAGAGAGAGAGAGACAAAGGCAGAGTCAGAGACAGAGAAGTATAAATAAAAAATGAAAGAGATCCAAATGGCCAATAGATATAAGAAGCAGATATCAAATGATTATTCACTGAGGAGATGCAATTTAAAAGCACAGTGAGCTATATCCATCACCTCCTGAACATAAAAGGTTACTTAAGAATTTAGTGCTGTGATTCTCAGGCTTTGCTAGTGAGAAATGAGGACTTTCTTTTCTTCAGTATTTACTAGAACTAAACACCACATATGACTTAGCCATACCACTTCCATATATATCACCACGAAAATTGAGTGCCTATGTCCTCCTCACGAACACTCGCCATTTTATCCATAATAACCAAAACTGCAGCAAAAAAAAAAAAAAAAATGTCTAACACAAGAGGATGACACATGGATTGATGTATGCCTGAATGTTGGGACACCGTGCAACAACAAGTAAAAACAGCAACTAGGGCTGCACAGAATGGTATGTTTGAATCTCACAGATGATGAGGAAAAGCCTACAGTCTGTTTTACTGCAGTTCCATGGTGTTCAAACTCTTAAAAAAAACTCACACAAGGCAGAAATGTTATTCTACCTCCAAGAATGGGTATGGCAGTGTCTGGGGAGAAGTATGAGGGAAACTTCAAGGATATAAGTGTTCTTCTTGATCAGGGTCTTCATATGTATGTGCATGTGCATACATGTGTACAAAAAGTCCTCAAAACATAGGCTTGAGATATGTGTAGTTTACAGTGGTATCGCAATGAAGAGCTTGTGTTAGACACCCAAGGGCCACAGCCCCCTGTCTGCACCTTAGCCTCCATATTACAGATCTGTGACTCTGGAGAACAAGCAACCACACCGTTCTCTGCTGGATGTACAACATACACTTTCAGGAAAGCAGACTGGAGAAGTTCAATTGCTTTTCCTCAGGACTGACTGGATTACACCTTTGGCCATGTTACAAACTTGAAGAAGTGCATTACACATTTCCAGGTGAAAGGCACAAAATAAAATACTCCAAAAAATTAGTCATTACCGCAAGGACAAATGAGGGACAATAGTAAGTATGGGGTAGTATCAAAGCTGTGCCTAGAGAAGGGCAGGAGAATAGTTTAAAGGGGGAAAGAAACAATGTGCTCCTGTTATAGTCTACCTAACCACCAATATGCTCACACTGAAAAATCACACCTCTACTATAAGCACTAGGCTGAAGGGAAACACCAGTCTGATATCATGACTATTTCCTTTCCCTACCCAGTAAAAGCTTTGAAATAGACTGCTACTCCCTTTTAAAACTAATGCTTGATAACTGATAAGGACAGAGAAAGGAAGTCTACAGGAAATTCTGGAAACTCTTTGGAGAAGTTCCCTCCAGTCACCAGATGAGAGAGGGTACAAACTATTTAAAAATCTTTTCTAGAGGCCAGCCCTAAAATTTATCTCCTCAAAGGCCAGCATGTCTTCACTTTGAGTACATTGTCAGTGCTGGAGTTGGAGCAGCCTGAGACGCATGAACAAGTATCTGCAAGTTTCTCAACACTGCTACACTCACACCATAAGAATGATGCGGAAAATAGTTCTCCAACATGAATAGAAATGAGCAGCAAGAGAGAAATTTGTGGGGAGGGAAGAAAGGCGCTAAGGATGATAGGGAGGTGGGGGGGAGGCAGTCAATATGCAAGGTGTATAAACCTTAAACATGATAATAACGGTAAACAGATTCATTTATCTCTAGGCAAGCTGCTACCCAGCCCTAAATGTCTTCCAATGCTGGCTTCCTAAAGCAGCCCAGAGAAAAGCAGCACACCCCTTTCAGATGTTCTACTTAGGTTTCTCTTGTGAGATGAAGATGAGAGAGAGGAAAGGGCTTATTTCTCTTACAGGCCCTACTCCATCCTCAGAAGTTACTCAAGGCAGAAACATGGTGACAGGTACTGAAGGAGAGACCATGAAGGAAAGATGCTTAGTGGCTTGCTCTTCCTGGCTTGCTCATCCTGTTTTTGTACACCATCCAGGGGTGGCATAACACAAAGTGAGCAGAGCCTTTCCATATCAGTCATTGATCAGGAAAACAGCCTACAGACTTGCCTACATGCCAATCTGATGGAGGCGATTTCTCAAGTGAGGTTACTCTCCCCTGATAACAGCAGCCAAAGTCAAGCTGACAAAAAAAATAAAGAAAGAAAAAAGAAAAGAAAGAAACAAAGAAAGAAAAAAAATCTAACTAACCAAGAGAGCATTATATCCACAAAGCTAGGACCACCAATGTCAGTCACGGCCTTCTCATCAGCCAAGAACAATCAAAAGCACAACCAGAGCTGATTCTGGGGTTCCTCGACAGCTTTCTAGCTCTAATCTTAGTCACGAATCAGAGTCAACAATAGTGATCTCAGTGGTTTGGCAATCTACCCACTTCCTATTGGACAAGGAAATGCTAGGACTGACTCCACCCCATTGTGACAAACACAGTCAGAACTTTACAGTACTGTTCCCTCTAAATCAACCTCCAAAGCTCTAAGGCTTACTCATTCATAAGACTAAATCTCTAGCTGGCAAGAGCTCACTCCTAGCCCCCACCCACACCACTGTACATTTAAGGGTCAAGCTGGCAGCAAAAGAAAGACTGTGGAAGCTACAGAAATGTGCTATGGTCTGTGTGTCAAATGTGTCCACTGTGCTCTTGGAAGTTGGGAAAGTGAAGGCTTAGGGAATGGGCTTTCTATTCCCTAAAACAGGCTTGTCAGATGCCAAAAAGAGGAAGCACTGCTGAGAAAAATGCTTCTTGAATCTTCCTATACAAGCAAATGGGCTCAAAGTCTGCACAGATATGACCAAAGCCATACAGAACCATGGCATCCGACCTATGTCTGCTTATAGAAAGCAGGTAAGCAGTCAAGTGAAGGGAACTAGGCAAGAAGCTCTTTACTTCCCCAAGGAAAATAGACTTGATCTCCTTTCTCTAAAACCTATAGCCTTTTATCTCTTCTGCATTTTTACTTGTAGATAGAGGCATAGGAATAAAGAAAGATCAGTGTAAACACAGGTCACAGAGGCAACTGCCACCCGTCAGGGGGTATCATGGTAACCCTAGATGGAACACACGTGAGATAAATCAGAGGTCACAAACTGGTGACTTCCACATGTAACTAAGGTTCATTGCTTATTATATGCCAAACACTGTGCTAAGGACTTTATTTCAATTATCATTTATTTCTCACAATAAGCATATGAATTAAACACTACTGTTGGTCCCCCTTTACCTTATTCAGTTGCCTATTTACTTATTTTTTTGTTTTTGTTTTTTGTTTTTTTGTTTATTGGCTTATTTGTGTTGCTGGAGCTTAAACTCTGTGGCTCTGCATGCTGGGCAAGCATTTTACCATTGAGCATATATATCTCCAGCTACGTTGCTACTAAAACCCAAATCTGATATTGTACCCAAGTGGACAAGGCCTACATAATGCTGCCATGACCTTATCTGTAATGAGTGTATGTGCCCTAGAGTCCGAGAAGACTGTTGACTTGGAGAGAGGAAGGGAGTAAACCTCCTTCCACACACAACCTAAGATGTTTTCCTAAGCAGCTTCTAATCAAGTATTTAGAATGTGATTCTAATGAACGAATGGATCATAATCAACTAAAGCCTACAGCACTGACCTCTTAAAAGGAAAGGTCTCAGAGTATGTAAGCAGGACCCTTGCAATAACTGTCTAAAGAGTAAAAATTGCCAACCCCATCAGATAATTTCTTACGGTCATTTCAAAAGATTAAAGTCATAAGACACCAGATGAGTTTCTAGCATACTAAACTGTATAGCCCATGAATGTTAACTGACACTGACTTCTAAGTGAGTAGCATGTGCCCATCACAGGGACAGGCGCCAGTTACCACAATGCACCAGGAGAAAGCATTGCTAACCAGTGGGATGGGTGAGGCACAAAGACAGTGAAAGTTCTTGCTGCTACTACTGACACCAAAGGAAGAAAAATCTCTCTTCAGGTTCGTCTGCCACCCCGGGGCTCCCACCATTTGGACTCTTCAGTCTCATGATGAACACAAAAAGTGGAATTTACTGGTTCAGTTGTTTTCTTTCTTGGGATTTATGTAATATCAAGTGTTTGGTGTTGAAGTTTTTAAAACATCCAGTGTTGAGAAACTGGCATGTAAATGTGCACACTCACCAGCAAGGCAGCAAATTTCACTGCACTGATTAGAGAGTAGAAATCAGATTGACTAGGTTACAGTCCCATCCACTCCTCTAACCACCAAAGCCCATTCCTACTTAAAACAGGCTCAAACAGCCAACACTCACACCTAATAAGACGCCAAAACAAAAGCCCCAAACCTTCAGTAAGGCCTGACTTTGTGAACTCCAGAGTCCAAGGACTTCTCTAGTAGCTTACTTTCCCTAAGAGCCAGGAAGCAATTCAAAAAGAATGGCCACCATCCACCACTGCCCACCCCACCCCCAGCCACCAAGTCAGAGCAGCATAACACCCTCTGAGGAAGGAAAAGCCATTTCCTGCCCGAAAGGTCAATGGCACTGAGACCAGCACTCCAACCCAACAGGCAGGAAGGCAAAGTCAAACAGTGTTTCAAACAAGCAGTGAGAAGGGGCGGGGCGGGAAGCCTGGAACCAGGAAGAGCAGTTCATCTGCTCTGTGAGATAACGCTGCGACTGGAAGGAGAAGCCTGGTTCTCAGCACAGGCTGGACAGAGGACAAGCCTGCTGTCCTCACATACATCATCCCTGAAGCAACTAACTGGGCAGGCCAGCGTGCTGTTGCCAGAAAGTAGGTATGAATGATCCATGGAAGGCTGAGGGGAAGGAACTTCAAAGAATGAGTCACTGAAAATACTCTTTGCCTTAAGTAGTAATTCTCATATAAAAATGGTCGCTTCTACAGAACCCACACACATAGCTGAGTCTGAATTATCAGGGTATAACACTTGTATGACAAGTGCTGTTCAGCTGGACGTGAGAGCAACAAACGTGTATACAAAACTGCCATCTAGAGGCTGAATGTTCAAACAGGCTGTTACATAAGATCAATCTTCAGAAAACAATCTCAAGAGTCACACAATTTCATGAAGACACATAAAACAACCCATTAACATACTCACATCAAGCCAGACCATAAATTACGTTCATTTAAAATCAGTATGGTTTTCCAGGGAGATCATAAGCTGAATGATGGACACAAAACTTTCTCTTTTGTGGGAATCAAGTTATGAAGCATAACATTGAGTGCAGAATCTCCCTCTGGTGGGCCTTCTTCACATGGAGCCTTCCTTTGCCTGTATTCACTCTGACATTATAGATAAATCGACAATGCTATGGGCAAAAAGGAAACCTTACAGCAAGGCAGGGTGGAAAGAGCTTTCAGCAAAGGTAAGTTTTAACATAAGAAAAATTAGGTTCCAGAGGTTGGAGCATACAAACACAACATTTGCAGACATGGGACTCCATCAGCGAGGCATACTGCTATATCCCATCTTCAGAACTATCCTGGCAGTCATGATCAGCCCCATCTTAGTATTGCCACTCCCTATAGCTAATGAGGGTCACTTCTATATTCAAATACATGGCCCCTTCTATCTGTTATTTAACCTACCATATGCAACCTTCTATGAAAGCACAACTTGGAAGGATGGTTGCTAACTGACTGGAAGGTACCAGCTTTTTTTTTTTCAGATATTTCATAAATGTCTAACCTCTGCTATTCTGACTTGAAGTATACCTCTACACAACAGTATGTGTGTATTTGCAAGGGTTTTAATTTAATTAACAGCTAACTAATGTTCTCTAGTCTTATCACTAAATCCCCAAAGGAAAAATAATATAATTTCAAAACTGTATTCATCATAAAAATAAAAGTAAGCAATCCTATACATATAGGACTATATTAAAGGCCACAAAAACTTATAGGTTTTTCTTTTTTGCCTCTAAAAGCAAATCATCTGAGATAAACAGAATTAAACAGAAGTACCCAAAACATTCCAAACTGAACAGCTAGCCAACTACTACAAAGAAAATGTGTTAGCAGGCTAATACTTTGTGCCTGTTGGGAAGGAGGGGGCAGGATTGGCATTGTGTATGTGAGAGGGCTGAGAAAGGACCAGGAAAGCTAACTCATTACTATTAGTGCAGTGTTTGCAGGAGAACTTCAAAATTGTTGTAAAGAAAATAAGTTGAGGCTTTTATGGAAGAAAAACCAACAGAGTCTTAAAGCTTCCTACATGTGACATCAGTCAGAAAGAGCCTCAGCTGGGCCTGTGGCTCAAGGCTGCAATCTCAAGTACTTGGGAGGGAGATGAGGAGACAGTGAATGAAAGGCTTCAGGTGTCTGTGGCCCGTCCCGATCACACACACAGACACACACACAGAGACACACACAGAGACAGACACAGACGCACGCACGCGCGCGCGCACACACACACACACCCATCTCTAGTGAGCTGTCCTTGCTGCACTTCTGCATTTGGCACTGCTGAAAAGAGGCATTTAACAGTTTCTGTTGGAGTCAGCTAGTCTTCAAAACAAACAAACAAACAAACAAACCAACAAATAAAACATTCTAATTGTTTCCTTTCCCCCAGGATAAACACTACCCACCCCCCACTATGCTGATTCAGTGAATCAAAAGAATCCTTTAGTTTCTATTTCTATTATTTCCCATATGGTCTAGTGACCCCTCATGGAAAACATTAGGGAGCAAATAATGGATGTGTCACTCACATCTGTGAGAAATTTCTTTAAAACAAACCAATTCAAGAATGCTGGCAAGTGACCACCACCATGATTCCTCAGTTTAAACAAACATTTTCCCTACGTTTGCTCACTAATTTCCATAAGATAGTGCACGATGGAGTTAATTATTCAAGGGACTGAGCAAAGACGCTGATCCACATATGACTACCAGGAAAGACTGCTTTTCCATGATGTTCATTTTTAACCGAGAAGTTTACACTGAACTCTCACAACGAGTTGACCTACTTCAAAGAAAAAAAAAAGTTAAATCCTGTCAGCTAACCAATGTAAAATATAAACTTTCAAAAGCTAGCTCTGCAGCATGATGACAGAAAGACAAAAAAAAAAAAAAAAAAAAGAGTAGTTTTTGCTTTACTACTAAAAACTGAAGCTACTGATGAAGAGAAAGGGGGAAGGGAAGAGAGAAGGAATGGGAAAGGAGAGAGAAGGGAAGGATGGAAGGAAATAGTAGAAAAAGTCAGGTGACAGATGCAAATGGATTACTTTGTGAAGTGGGGTGCCGGGGTGTGGGGGGTGTGTTGGGCCTGGTGAGATGGGTGTCTGCCTCCCTGACAGGTCCTCCCTGTTCAATATTATGCTGGCTCCTTGGCAGGACTATGATGGAGTTCCACACAGTAGGACGGCAGTGTGTCGGCAAAGCTAATTCTTTCTCAAGTCCACTGAATCTACTCCATGCCTTCCTCCTCCCTCGGGTGAACTGCCAGCAGTCAGGTGTTCCTTCACTTGAACGCCCTCACCCTGTTCTCTGTCTTCACAATCACGGGCATTACCCTACAGGTGTGTCTGCCTCTGCACCTGTCGATCCTGTTGACAAGGATGCCTGGTGAACAGGGGCCTGTCTTGATTTCTTTTCCTGTTATTGCGATAAAATGCCCTGAACAAGAGCAGGACTTACTTTAGCTCATAGCTCGGGCTACATGCCATCCTTGTAGGAAGTCACAGCTCTAGAACTTGAAGACAAACTCATTACCTTGCATCCAGAGTACAGAAGCAAAGAGTGTTGAAAACATGCATGATTATGCTCAGCTCACGTTGTCTGTTTTCTCTACAATCCCCTTTTAGGCTGTGTCTCCCAAGATCAATGAACATCATCAAGACACTTCCCCACAGGCATGTTCATAAGCCAACCTTGTCTCCACTATCCCTACTGAAGCTTTCTTTTCAGATGATTCTAGAATGTGTCAGGTTGACAATTACAACTACCATTAACGCTAGGTATTACACAGCTGTTATGTTTCACGCCATAGTTTCTTTGTCTATATAATATAAATCACGCTTCTGTCTTCATAAATTATCACATTAAGAGCTGCCGCAGAATTTATTATGTAGTAGCTTATCTAATCTACCTACAACATACTCTGTGAACATTTCAGTCCTTCTGTTGTTTCCTCTTCTATGTCCATTTCCTAGGTGCTAACTTGCCTTTTGACCCCGCCTCTGTGGCACAGCAGGTAAGACAGAAGTATCTGAGGGAGGTGAAGTCTAGAAAACCAGAACCCAGTAACAGCCCCTCCCAACTGACAGGCCCTGGTGAAAAGGACAGGGTGGGAGTCCTCCAGAGAAAGGACTTATGGCGGAGCTCACCAGGCAGCTGCCACTTAGCACACAGAAATACCTTTTACTTCTTGTCCAGTATCATGTCTCAGGCTGTCCAAATATCCAGAAAGAATCTCAGCCTAGACTACAGGAGGATGTTTGGAGGCTAGATAAAAGCCTGCATTCCTTGATTTGTTGCTGTTTAACTTCTTAATTTCTTTATATATTCTGGATATTAGCCCTCTGTCAGATGTAGGGTTGGTGAAGACCCTTTCCAAGTCTGTAGGCTATCATTTTGTTCTCATGACAGGGTCCTTTGCTTTACAGAAGCTTTTCAGTTTCATGAGGTCCCATTTATTGATTGTTGATCTTAGAGCCTGTGCTGTTGGTGTTTTGTTCAGGAAGTTGTCTCCTGTGCCAATGAGTTCAAGGCTCTTCCCCCACTTTTTTTTCTAACAGTTTTAGTGTGTCTGGTTTTATGTTGAGGTCTTTGATCCACTTGGACTTTAGTTTTGTGCAGGATGATAAGTATGGATCTAGTTGCATTTTTTCTACTGACATTCCAACCAAGGACCATGCATGGAGATAACTCAGAACCTCCGTACAGATGTAGCCCTCGGCAGCTCAGTTTCCAAGTGGGTTCCCTAGTAAGGGGAATAGGGCCTGTCTCTCATAGGAACTCAGTGGCTGGCTTTTTGATCACCTCCCCCTGAAGGAGAAACAGCCTTACCAGGCCACAGAGGAATACAATGCAGCCAGTCCTGTTGAGACCTGATAGGCTAGGGTCAGAGAGAAGGGGAGGAAGACCCCCCCTATCAGTGGACTTTGGGAGGGGCAGGGGAAGAGAAGAGGGAGGGAGCGCAGGATTGGGAGGGAATGAGGCAGGGGACTACAGCTGGGATGCAAAATGAATATTTAAAAAAATTTTTTAAGCCTGTATTCCTTGGGAACTTGTAAAACCAGTTCCCGTCTGCCAAGACATCATTTCCCCTTCCCTCTGGCAGAAAGGCTACCTGTGGTTACATATCAAAGCTCATGCTGGGGGAGGGAACAGCTCCTTTAGTCTCATTCTAGCTCGTCCAACACCATCTGCTTCAAGCCACTGAGGAATCAGACAGGTTCTGGGAAGAAATGGACACCCCAGGTCTACTCAGTATTCTGGGTATGAAACGTTTACTCTTCACTGAGAATTTTAGCCTGCAAAGCCCCTACCCTCCCTTTTCTGTTTTAGAAACAGTCTTACTAATAACCCAGTCTTGTCTTGAATTCCTGGGCTCAAGAGATCCTCTTGCCCCATCTTCTGATGAGGTGGTATTATAGCCTAGGTTTTTGTGAGCATAATAAAAGAAGGAAGGTTCAAGGATGTGTTATCAAGAGTTGGTAGGAGACAGAAGCACCAGATAGAATTTTAAATGTCCCCAAACTAGCCCCTTAACAGCTTCCCAGAAAGTCTTCTGAAGGCATGGAAAACACTTAGCTTCAAAGAGCATCATGGAGCTTAGTGAAAAGCTCTGGCTTTTTAAGAAAATAAGGAAGAGACTACCTGGCATGCATGGGTATTACAGTAAGGTTTAAAGGCCCTGGTGGTAACACTGATGACTTGGAACAGGCAGGTCAGATAAGCTTCACATGCAGATTTCATGGAAAGACCCCAATGCCAAGAGAAGTGTCTCAAAGAGCTAGAATCCTGTTGAAACAAGTCTAGTACAAATGGGAGACATTATAGATCTCTCAAGAAAGATAACACAAGCTATCTATCAGCTATCTCTCTATCTACCCATCTATCAGCTATCTATCTACCTACCCATCTATCAGCTATCTATCTACATACCTATCTACCTACCTGTCTACCTATCAATCTATATAGGTTGATTGAGCAAGTGACTTGGTGTCTTTTCTGAGTGTGCACATAAAATAATCATAAGTCTTAAAAATTATTTGAGTAAAACTTTTTCCATCTCAATTCTTATTTAATGGTGTTATATATATATATGTTATATATATATATATATATATATATATATTTTTTTTTTTTTTTTTTTTTTAAGGAAAAACACCCAAACACATGATACAATGCTGCTTGAACAGACTGCTTTCTTTAGATATCCATCCCACTTCCTGGGGACATAGCACACATTCCTGGGCATGGAAGACTAGCATTAAAGTAAAACCAGACAAACCTAGTGATTCAGACCCGAACTAAACAAAGGGAGGCTGAACTGACCTTCCGCAATGACCTAGCATCCAGTTCAAACTGGACACAGAAGTGAGGGATGGGGTCAGGGGGACAACCACTGTGACTGAAGGGAAAGGAAAAAAAAACCAAATATAGTACTAATTTGTTCCTGAAGAGGATGCCTCAGCCTCTCACCTGTCTACTGCTTCCACATCAAAGCAGAACCTCTTCTCGATGGAGTCTGTCTTCCGCCGCGTGCAGGATTTGAGGGTGACACACTCGTCTTCTCCCTGGCGGGAACACACAGACTGTCAAGGAGAGGCCAGAAGGCAGGTCTGCTCCCCTCTAGGAAGAGCATGGAACATGAACAGGATTTCACTTCCACTTTTCAAATCTGAGAGGGAACACCGACCATACAGCTTCTCAAGCAAGAATCTCCTCCGGCTAAGATCTGACACCTAATGTTTAGTTAGTACAGTTGGAGCATGGTTGCCACTACATAGTACCCGTCTGGCACTGCTGTTTTAACCAGGTTTGAAATGGAGAAGTGAAAAGAGTTGAAGGCAACAATGCCTTCCTAACTGAGCATCTGTGATCTTTGGTTCTTCAAGAAAAGTCTTCTGAAACACGTCAAAGATCCCTAAGATTTGCTCACATGGCACTGTGTACCTCACCAGCCCCATGGTACCAGTCTCAGCAAAAACTGTCTGCTGAGGTAGATGAGGATAAAATCTTGTCTTCCCACCACGTGTGATTTTACAAGACTGAAAGCACCCTAAGGACTGAGGCTTGTGGTCTTCTGCATCTTCTATCCAGGCTAGGTCCTGGATAGAAGAGGTGTTCAGTATATAACGGCTTTATTGATACATAACATATGATAAACTGCATATGTTTAATGTGTACAATTTTGTATCTGTGACATCTGTAGACACCCATGAAACTATCAATGAATCTGAGATAAACTTTTCCGTCACTCCCCACCCCTGCCTGCAAAATATTCTCATGCCCTTTGGTGATCCACCACCTCCTAGCTCACCTCCAAGCAACCGTTTTCTGCCTTCTGCTGTCGTGGGTTGGTTTGCACCTTCTGTGAGCTTATGCAAATGCAGGCACAGAGTAAGTACCTAGTTCTTGCATTAAGCATGAGTATGGTCATGTCAGGAACCATACCTCCATATCAAGAGTTGTTTCTTGTGACTGCTAGGTAGTGTGCTATTGTATAAGTGGAATGTGACAATCTCAGGGTACTCATTGGCTGCCTAAGCACACAGCAGGAGCTTTCCTCAACTTCTTTCTGTCACCAAGGAATCCATTATTGTTTCTGTTTCTCCTCCTTTTATCAATAATTAACAAATTCACCTGTCCTGCAGACAGTAAGATGAAATGTGACTTCAGAGGGTAGATATCACCACCTACCCACTAAAACCAGAAAAACACAATAATGCAGCCCTAGAAATAGACCATTCTTGTTCACGTGCCTTACAGCTATATCCACTTACTGGAGAGCAAAGATTAGTTTCTCATATTGAGAATTGATCCTTACCACTCTGTAAGATGCCTAAGTATGTTAAGTAAAAACTGTAAAAGGTTGCCTAGTAATCCCAGCTACTTGGGTAGCAGAAATAGGCATGTCATAAGATCAAGGCCTGCCAGGACTATATGAGTTCAAGGTTAGTCTAGACAACTTAGCAAAACCTACTTCAGAAGAAAAGGGCTGAGAATCTAGCTCTGCAATGAAGTGTTTGCCTACAATCAAATGCTCTGTAATCAAGGTGTTTGATTTGATGCCTAGCATCACAAGGGGACACTGTTTTAGAGTAAGGTCCTAACACACACACACATACACACACACACACACACACACACACACAAAAAAAAAATTCAACATAGAACAAATATTCCCCATCATGAAACTAAACTGTTTATCTGATCTCCCAAGAAACCAGAAATGAGAGAGTATGGTCCAACTGCACAAACAGACTTGTTTCAACTGTCAAGGAAAACTGAAGTTCTCTCGCTTCAGTTACTACTACTACACACACAGTAACCTAAATTAGCCTGATGTTAACTAGTTACTTATTTTCCCGCTGTTCACTCTCCTGTCCTTGTTTACAAAATAATAATAAGTTCCTGTTATCATTCTTTGCAATTTGGGGGGATCAAACCTGCAGCCTCCTACGTGCTAGGCAAGAGCTCTTCACCGACCAGGAGAAATCACTTTGAAATGACCAGTTTTTTTGTGCTGGTTCTAAATTCTTCAGCCTTCCTCTGTCATAAAACTAATTTCTACTGCTTCCCTTACCACAGCACTTGTTTTGTTGTATGTAACAATGTTGTATATAACAATAACTCTAGAACTGAAAATAAAGCTAGTTAGCATCTTTCAACTACGTGGTTCCAACTCTGTCCTGTGATAAGCGTTCTCATAAGAAATCTGACCTTGCTGATGTTCAACTACAGTTCACAGTTAAAAGCTATGGACCAGATTCTACTATGAAAGCTTAGATAAAGTACCATGAAAAAAAAAGTGAGCAACAGAGATCTATTAAGGATCATCAGACATAAGCATAAGAGGAAGAAGAAGAACCTTTACTCCCAGCACTTGGAAAGCAGAGGCAAGCTGATCTCTGTGAGTCCCAGGCCAGCCTGTTCTGCTTAACAAATTCCAGGCTAGCCAAGTCTACAGTGTGAGACATTCTCTTTAAAATTAAAAAAGAAAATTAAATATATTTTAAATAAAAAATATAAATAATTTTAAAAAGAGGACCACAAGATTTTGTTCTGATAAAAAAAAGCCTGTAAATTATCTGCTGAACTATTTACAGTTTTAAAAAGCAGATGTATTCACTTTAAAACATTGTAACTCTGCTATGATGGTTAAGATTGTCAACTTGACAGAATCTAGAAATACCTAAATCCTGTCATAGTCGTCTGAGCATGCCTTTGAGGATTTGCTTGATTAGATTAACTATGCTGGGGTGACCCAGCCTTAATATAGGTGGTGCCATTCCATAGGCTGAGGCCTTTGCAGAAAAAAGAACGAAAGCTAAGCATCGGCACTCGTGGCTGCCTGCCTCCTAACTGTGGGTACAGTGAGACCAGGTACCTCCTGTTTCTGCTGCTATGAATTCCCTGCCATGACTATGAGCTAAAAGAAACACTTCCTTCCTTAAGTGGCTTTTGTCAGCAAATGAAAAGGCCCTGTAGTCAGGATACAGGGAATCTGCGAGGAGCAGAGGAGAAGTAGGAATGTCTGGAAGCCCAGGGTAAGAGGTAAAAAGGAGAAAGAGGTTGAGAGAAAGCAGGAGCCAGTGATGCAGGATTATAGTCTTCATTCCGTGAGGACCTGGAAAGTAATGAAGGGTTGCGAGCAAGGACAGGGACAGAGCCAGGTCTGACTACTGCAGGCTTCAGAGGGTGCCTCTCCTAGAGACATTCTTAGCCACATATGAGGCCTGGTCTCCAAGAGGATGGAGCAAATCTGCTCACAGAATCAAGTCTGAGGCTGGGGTTAGAGAGGAGAGTAAGTACTATTAAAGGAAAACACTCTAAGTGAAAGGGGCCTAAAGGTCAACAAATATTGAGGAAGAATCATGGTGGGTGTGCAGAATACTAACTACATTAGGTATAAACAACAGTACCAATATACCACACGATTGTCCCAACTGCAAGGACATCACCTCCAGACCCCTGGACAGCTGTGCTCCTATTTCCTCTGCTGGAACACTAAGGCAACAGTGGCATCATGAAAAGATTTGGCTTCAGAAACAAAAGGTTCCAACTAACTCCAGACTGAGAGTCTAGTATGCTCATTCTGGAACTCAGGTGTATAAACTTAGAAGTAAATTGATCTTGCTGATGCCTAATCTCTCCCTTTTTAAAAAAAGGAAATCCCGATCAAACAGCATAACACAAGATAGTAGTACAGACCACTTCAAGGTGGAGCATAAATATAACCAGTTATGGTTAGGAAAATGACTGGTTACAGTGGCACATTCTTAAAGGACCTTTATCAGGCTCTGTACCACACACATGAGCTCAACAACCCACTGATGTACTCTATGGGATCTCACAGAAGTCCTTAGAAACCCAAACACCAACCACTGTATGGATCTCTTACCCTTCACTGACCAGGCAGAAAGGAACTGAGAAATATAACTGAGCTCATTAAAGACATGAATGATGGGAGTCCTGAAGCAAAGCCTGCAGAGGAGAAAAATCTAGTCTGCTGGTTTCTGGAAGGATTAATAGGTAGAAAAGGACCATGACCCATTTCAAACAAAGTAGGCTTACTTCTATGGAAACCAGGGAACACCTAAAGACTTAGGTATAATTTGCAATATTCTCTTCTCTCTCTGCCTGTTAATAGGGGTGTTTTCCTGAGATTATTTGTAAAAAAAAAATATATATATATATATACATATATATATACATATATATATATATATATATCAAAGGGGCTTTCTTACTGCCTAGATACAAGGAAGGAACAGATCTCTGTTCCAATGAAGAACAAAACTCTTCATTGCCACTGAAGTTAAAGAAATCCAGGAAGAAAAGTGGGGAGTTAAAAGGAGCAAAGAGCACTGCACAGCACTGCCAGAGCACTGGTACAGGCATGTCTAGTCTCAAAGAGTATGCTCTCTCAGCTTCTGCACTTGAATGCCCTCCAAACACTAACTCAACATGGTACACAAAATGTCCATAGAAGGTCAAGCTAGAGGCCTAGTAAAGTACTAACTTACCAAAATATTAGACACAAATGAAAAAAAAAACTATTTAAACCAAAGATAAAACCAGAGAAATTTCTCAAAACATATTTCAGTTATTAAAAAAAAGATTAAAAACATACAAGCTGAGAATGAAGGCAGAGACACAAGAACCAGTAGGGTTGGAGATCAGCCTGACTACACATGAGTTCCAAGCCAGTCTAGGCTACAAAGTGAAACTCTGTCTTACAAAAAGGCATGGGCAGAAGAGGAAAAATATAAAGATTCTTATTAAAACAGTTTAATATACTCACAAGGAAATAATAACAAAAGTTAGGGAAAAGCAAAATTCAAAGTTGGTAACTGGAGAATTGTTCCAGCTCTGAATTAAGGTAAAACCTTAAATCCAAAGTGGACAAAAACTTCCAAGCAATCAACTTAAAGAAAAGAAAATCCATCCTAGAGTATGATGAAATATAGAGTACTCAAAAGAGAATAGGTAGGAAGGCAGCCCAGGGGAGACACAGACCACCTCTATAGGGAAGGTATCTGACTGCTGAGAGCACAACAGAGTCAACTGTCAGGGCAGGCAAGAGGCAACAGTTCTGTAAAGGAAGGACCCTGGAGAACACAGGGAGCCCCCAAAGGCAGTGTCAGGGAGCCCACCCTAACCCGGCAGTCCCTTCTAAAACACAGCCACACACTATCTTCCATCCCACAGGGTCCAAGACCATGGAGATGGGGGAGGAGAGAAGGTGGAGAGAAAAAATTAGAAGTGGAAGAGAGCTCTGTCTAGAAAGCCTTGAGCCACCTCAGATCCACACTGCTTCCATTCTAAGCTACCATCAAATTGACTTGAGCCTCAACCTTCTACCCATCAAATGTTCCCCAAATTCCTGACCCACAAAGACTATGCAGAATATTAAGATAGCTGCTATGATTTTGATTTTAAAAGCTGCAAGGTTAGCAGGGTGTGGTGTCGCAAACCTGTAAACCCAGCACTCAGGGAGGCAGATCTCTGTGAGTTCAAGAACAGCCTGCTCTACAAAATGAGTCCAGGACAGCCAACATTACACAGAGAAACCCTATCTTGAAAAAAACAAAACTTGCAAGGTTTAGGGGTGACTTGTTACGCAGAAATTAATAATGGAGTCATCTAAATTGCCACTGGCAGCTCCAGGGATCAAGCAGAAGAGGCATAAATCAGTTTCACAGGATGACATCAATCAACTATGACTGTCTAGTAACTCACTGGTACCTGATACATTTAATAATGTGTACATGTACAACAAAAGACTGATAGTTACAGTTACTTAAGCTAACAATGATTATTCTAACCATTTTGAGGGCAATAGGCCTCCTGGAATTATTGCAGGAGGTTTATTATTCAAGAGTTTTACAGTGAAACCCTGGACTCTTAGCCACATACTGTTCTCATTACCTGTTAGCTGAGCAAACTAAGCAAAACATTTCCACAGTGCACTCACCCCCTTTCCTCCTGACTTTTGGTCAAATGGAACCATGGTGATCTGCTTGGAATCCCGCTGGTATGTACAGTAGTGCTTCACCCAAGAAGTTCCAAAGTGACCTGCAAGGGAAGATTGCCTATTAACCATCTCCGCACCCACTGTGTGCTGCACATCATTCCCTGCTCTAACGAGGAGACAGGCCACAATGCTCAGGCGTCACACTCGTGTCCACCCTGATGCTGCTTCAGGGGTACAGATCCCTATACGGCTAGACTGAAACACGTAGAAATCCAATCCCACAGGCTGAAAATAAAACCAGAACAATGCTTTCCTCACTCCAATCCACAGGATCACCACCTCCCACTAACATCGTATCCAGTGAGTCTTCAAGTACAGGGGAAATATCAGCTCCCTGGGAAGATGAATTTGTATTCCCATCATCAGTCTCTATTTGAAATTTCCATTCTCTTCCCTGACTGAGGTGACTAAGGAAACAGTACAGAAATGTTCTTCGAAGTGTCGGTCGCCATTTCCATCTGGGGCGATGACATCATGCCTCCCACACAGCTGCCCAGTGCTTAACCTCAGGGGTTCTGACCTACTTCCAAACCCCTAATTTTTACTTCAGCACAACTCAAAAAGATCTAAAAAGCAGACGTGGAAACCTCCGAGACACCAGAGATGCAGACTGGAAGTGACTAAATAGCTAAATGCAACCTAAGGTCTGTCTCAAAATTCTCCCTCAAGAAAGAGGACAAGACATCAGAGCACCAAGGTCCACCAAGGTCTCTGACTACACCTGGTGCCTGGCCAATGACTTTTTTTTTTTTTACAACAAAGTGCTATTAGAGGAAGAAAGGACTTGAAGGATTGAAGCCTGCAAGGACTTCAATCACTATTAGTTTTCAATGTTTGCAGAGATCACACAATAGCAATGGTGAAAATTAACAACATCATGTAAAGAGAGTAAGCAGCCACTTAGAAATCACTAATGGTTTGGCATGATTGCCATATACAAGTATTAAATATCATTTAATAACCTGGAAATGCAACACAGGTGCTAGAGAGACAGATTAGCAAATAAAGCACTTGTCTTGCAAGCATGAGGACCTGAGTCAGCTCCCCCAAACCCACACAAACATTAATCAATTAATTAAAATTTAATTTTTTTTTAAAGAAAGCCAGGTTTAGTGAGCATAGTTGGAGAGGTGGGGCAGCCGGAGCCTTCGGGCTTGTTAGCTAGACTGCCTAGTCCACTCAGTGAACTTCAAGCCAACGAAAAAACCTGCTCCAAAAAAACCAAGGTAATTGTCACATAAGGATCAACACCTTATGTTGGTCTCTGGCCACATATCTACGGGCATACATATATTATAGCCACAAGAACACACAGGTAGGCACAACCCACTGTCCCCACAGCACCGGTACACACACAGCAGTATATTAGTGTTTATATTTGGGTCATTGAAGGCAATTTAAAAGATAGCAAACCTTCTCAGACCTTGGGGAAGTTCCAGTGACTACACAACACAAAGATTCCAGAAGTGCTTTGTCTCAAACAGTGCAGACAGTGAACATCAAGGTGAATAAAGGAATACATTATAGCCTGTGAGTGAAATGTGAATCTTAAGGGTTTAGTGACAATGGAAAGACAGGATGGACAGATGGTCTGACAGGTGGACAGATGGATGGATAAAAATGATGGGTGAAAAGAAATAATAAAAATGGCAACACTGGTAAAAATGGGAAGACTCCAAGTATAGATCAGTCTAGGCAAGATTAGTAGATCACAACTCTAAGGAGAGAAATATGGCAAAGAGAAAGATAATGACGCAATTGTAAGGTGACTCCCACAGAATACCAGTTAGTTACAAAGGGAAAACAGTGACCATACAGTGAAGAGATGACGCAATGTCTTGACTAGATGGTGGAAATGAAGACCAGCAGGGCACCATGATGAATTATTACAGCAGAAGAGCTCAGGAAAGACTGAGTATTCATGACAGTAGTGCCTATCTCCTCATCCATACACAGATATAAAGGAGGAGTGATTAGAGCAAAGTGCTGAGAAATTGTGGCTTTGGATAAGTTCGTGTTATCTTTACACCCCTCTTGCAACTTTTCTGTGAGCTTGAAATTATTAAAACTAGTAAGTTCTAGAACTACACTGTATCCTTCTTTAAAAAAAAATTTAAATATTTATTTATTTATGTATGTATGTATGTATGTATTTTTTTATGTTTTTAAGTGTAGGAGTGCTCTGTCTGCATGTACATCTACATGCCAGAAGAGGTCATCAGATCCATTTATAGTTGGTTGTGAGCCTCTGGAAGAGCAGCCAGCATTCTTAACCTCTGAGCCAGTTTCATCAGTACCCTATACAATATCCTGATGAAATGGTTGAAGTAATGTACTAGGAAAGCAAAAGCAGTTCTAACAAAAATCAACATATTAGAATCAAAGAGCATGTAACATGTTTGAACAGGGTTCAAAGGTGCAAAGGTGATCCCGCATGTGTAGATGAAGAGGAGCAACGACAGTCTTTGTATTACAGGGGCAAAGTAAACCCTGTCTTGGCCTTCTGAGAATTTGTCTTTCTAAGTTATCTCCAACCATGGGCATTGGGATGGGATGAAGGAGTCCGACCACAGGGCAAAAAGGACATCACTCTATGATCAGGGAATAAAACACATAAATAACGTGACTTCTGCCTCCTACAAACCTCCTTGAGCTCATTCCTGAAAGAATAAGGTATATAAAACCCTTATAGTGGTCAATACTTCCAACCCACTTCAGTCCCCATTTTTAGAAGGGAACAATTTAAGCCCAAAGCAATTATGTGTGAGCCTTAGCACTAAGCAGATAATTGCTAAAACAGCGTGTTTCTAGCCTACTCTACCTGGAGCTTCAGGAGTGAAGTCACAGCCTAAGAGGACCACAGAGAAGAAGACAAAGCCAGCAGAGATCAGAAGGAGTACTGCATCTCCCTAAAAGCATGATGGGAAAAGCCATGCACGGTGGCACGCATGTATGTGACTCTAGAACTCAGAAGGAAAACTCAGGATAATCATGAGTTCAAGGTCAGCCTGGACTACTTAGCAAGATCCTGTTGAGGAGGGCTGCTGGCTAATAGAACTACCATTAAAGAAAAGAAAACATTCAATTTGTCTTATTCCTGGCACCTGTGGGTGCTACCCTGGGTGGCATACTCTCGAAGCCTTCCCCAAAGGCCTAAGGTGTGAACTGTGAGTCCTCACTAAAAACTGCATTCAAGTACAGCCCCTGTCATTTCTTCCCTTGAATGCATTACAAGAAGAGGGGCCTTCTTTCTGACTCTCTCATTTTTGTTTTGACTCCTCATAAAATCCAAGTATTGGTGTAACAAGAGTTGAGAAGAAAAGAAAGAGGGCCAAAGCCATGACTACTCTCAATTGAAAACAGAATCACCAAATATTAAGGTCCTCAAGAAGGTATGGTATGGTAAGACCTTGCCAACGTCCATGTGGTCAAGATGGAGTATACAAGCACATGAAAGCACAGAGGTTCAAAAGGAGAGTGACACTAGGAAGACAGGAACAACCACATAAAAATCCTAGAACAAAGAAGACAGAACGTATCACTTGGGGGTGGAAAAGACTGTGGACAGAGATCTGTAGGCACCGTCAGAAGCAAGGCCTGCCCAAGGCTGCAAGTGCACCCGACCCTACCGGTCAGCTCACTTACGTTTCTCCTGAACATAGAGGTATCCTTCCATCGTATAGGGGCTGATGGTCTTGTGCTCAAGGGGGTTTTCCTTCATCTTCTTCATCAGCGATTCCACTTCAGACCTGGTTCCTTCAAAGCGGTTTCTTGTCTGGGATGAAAAGAATTTTACTCAAATAATCAAATGAAGAAAAAAAAATCTCATAATAATTCAGAAGATCATCTAAAGCAGAAACCTTATACCTAAAGGCAAATAAGGGCCATTCAATGGTCTAGGAAATAAGCAAATATTCACTTGCAAAAGTACACCTTTGCTTTACAGTCCCATACCTGAATGAGTCAAACTCTAGCAACCACCAAGATCACCAAGGAAATTTACAAAGCATGCAAACAGCTGGCCTAACTCCTGAAGACAGGTAGCAGCTCTTGGATCAGGATGAGCATTTGAACAAGGATTTCAGAATAGTGTGACTTAGATAGAGCATTGCTTACGCACCTTTAGGATTATGGTCCTCAACACTCCAGTTGCAGGAAATTTAGCTTGCTGATGGAGCAAACATGGCACCCTCCCAAGAGGAGTGCTGCTGGATTTCTACGCCATTCCCTTACTGAGAGCAGCCTGAAACCCCTGGCTTCTACCCAGGCCCACTCAGAACCCCTGAGGCACAGCTTGAAGCCTCCAGCTGCAGCTGTTTCGTAGCCCAATGGCCCAGTACCCTCCATGCTCAGCCTCTCAGAAGCACTGAGTTACCTACTGCCTGTGAATCTCCTATGTCAAAGGCTGCCTTCAGAAGAATCCTGGAATTGGGTACAGCTTGCATAGCATGTTATAAGGACTTGTGTTTCATCCCCAGAATGAAAGTTGGGGGAGGGGTATTATGCTTTGTGAAACCATTTTTGTTATACTTCAACTGGTCTCCAAGTCAACAAGGAACCATGTGAAGTCCAGGCATCTAAAGGCCATGCAGTATAAGCCATGCAGAAAGAACTGGATCTAGTTCCTACACAGGAGTACCTTGAGGCTTGTGGTTAATCCCAAAGTCCAAGAGTAAAGCTTGCCCCGTGACTTATGGCTTAAACACCCTAAACAACACTGCACCCAAAGGTCCCATGTTTAAGCCAGAGAGACAACTCCATTCGGATGGCACTGACTTTGATGTCCTGTCAGTCTTGCTAAGAGCTGGACAAGAGCACATTACTTGAGCCCGAGGCCAACTCCCTTTCCCACTCCCAGACACTCACGTAATACCTAGGGTGGCCAGCAGCTGCTTGCACACAAGGCAGCTAGGCAGGGCTGGGCTGAACTGGAATTTCCACTGCCAAAGGAAATCCTGACCCTGCTATGAAAAACACACATAACCAGCAGCAACACTTCTGGCACACAAATGGTGCTTTAGGCCTGGGCCATCTTGCATTCTAGAAATATCAGATCCCGGCTGTCCTCTGAGCCTAGCCAGGACCCCACCTCACACACCTCATTCCAATACATGAGGGGAAGCTCTGGAGCAAACAGAGCTTCCTTTTGTCCCTCTTTCCCTCTTTTGTCCCTGCCCCAACTCACATTTTGTATGCTGATGGTCAACTGTGTCTTAAAGTCACCAAAATCTTTGGCCAGCTCATAACCATGGTGATAGAAAGTGAAGAGTCCTTGCAGGAAGGCCAGTAGCTGTAGAGGGAAGAAATTCAGAGGCACTCAGACAGGGTGAGGGGAGGATCTGAGTTTCCAATGCCATCTGGGAAGTACAGGCAGTAACAACAGACATGGGCAGCTCTGTGGGTAGGATTCTGTCCTCCCAGGCCCTGTGTCACTGAATGCTTACAACCTCCCTAAGTGCTACAAGGACCCACCTTAATCATGAGGAGGCACCTCCAGAGACTAACTTGCTCCCCAGTTCACAGTGAGTGTCAGCAGGAATTTGAACCCTGTTCTCCTTGGCACCAATGTTTACCACTGTCTAAGAACGGCACCTCTTGGGAACTAAAGGCTGGAGCTGCACCTTGGCTGCCTTCTAGAACATTAACAACATCAGGTTGTCAGAGAGATTCATGATAAAGAAGCTGGTGTGCCTGAGCCTATAATCCAATGAGCAAAGTCAAACCACAGAAAATCACCCAGGATAGACTTCAGCCCAGGGGCATTTCTGTGCTTTCTTCAACTTTCCTGCAGTAAACACTAAGAACCCCTTTATGAAATGACACAGACCCCACTGGCTTCTGTTACGCTAGGTCCCTTGACACTCATTTAAATCCCCTAAGGCTAATGGGTGAGCATGTTCCTGGTCTAGTCTCCTGAAAACACTTGCTCACCATAGTTCCCACAGAAGGCCTTCATATTCTCAACAAACATCCTAACGCCCACAATGTTCTTGTTATTTCTTCCCAAGGCTGATAGACAAACCTCCCAGCCCCTTCCCAAGTCCTGCCCAGATTTCCTGCATTCACAGTTTTGACATGAAGAAGGAGGCTACGATAAAAGGTAGAACAAGGCTGAGGAAGACTTGTGCCCTATGTGATCACGGCTGTTTTGGCTGCTGAAGGCACATTTGGGTTTGCTGAGTGGTCCTCTCTGACCTCCAGACACACACAGAGAGAGAGAGAGAGGTACACCACCCATTAATCAGAAATGCATCTATTTTCCTTTGTGCTGTTATATTTAGCCTGTCAGCCCCTCAGTGAACACACCTATACTTATTTTCACCCTCCCCACTTTTCAGAGAGTCAGTTCTCCCGGGGCCTGGGAAGGGATGTCTGCACTTGCTTCTGGCAAAAGTAATTCTCACCAGAGGAGTGCTGCCTTCAGGATAAACCACAGGCCCAGTCCGGCCTACCAGAGACCTTTGTCCTGGTGTGGCCACAATGGCAAAAGTGAGTATATTCTAGAAGAGCTGCTTGTGGCCCTGCCTTTGGCTACCAGACTGCTAGGACAAATTTCCCCAGCAATCTCATGCCAGGAGAAGGAAAGGGTATCTCTGAAACCTGGGGCTGGCTGGGGATTTTGTAAGACGAGGTTCCATACAATTCTGATAACCTGTCCAATCCTTGCAGGTCAGGCTAGAGCTGAGGCTGACAGAGGCAGTACCCCTTGACCAGGAATACTTAGCTATGCATTTACACACACCCCTTGCCTTCTGTCTAAACCTAGACTTCATCTCAGGACCTCAAAGATGGACTTGGAGAGGCAGGTTCACTGGAACTCTTTATTTGTTCCTTTCCCCAGTGTGGCCACACTGAATAAATCTCCTTTTTCTGCTTTTCACAATTACCTTTGCTCCAACTGACCTACTGAGGTCGGGTCAGTAAATCTACATGTTATGGCTAATAGGACCTAGGCTCTGCCCTTAACACCTCCAGAAAGTCAAATAAAACCTACACTGTACTATGATCGTAGCTTGACCTCTCTCTGCTTTGTTGCTTTATATTCTCATGGGAGGTCAGAGGTAGGCATGCTGGCTTCTCTGTCTGTAAAACAATTAGTGGTAGCATATGCCACATATATCCCTGACACAAATCAGTAACTAATTA
This sequence comes from Psammomys obesus, assembly GCF_907164565.1. Lineage (NCBI taxonomy): Eukaryota > Metazoa > Chordata > Mammalia > Rodentia > Muridae > Psammomys > Psammomys obesus. Next base: position 1,292,935 of record NW_026596040.1, on the reverse strand, counting down.
TTAGGGCCCCATAGAACCAAAGGCCAGTAATGAGCTCTTTCTTTCAAAGATGATGAAAGCTTTAGGACTTCCTCTACATTGACAGTTTCCAGAAAGGAAGGCAAATACCCCTTTCCTTCTAGACAACTCCAGAAATAGAGGAGAAGGGCTCCTCTGAAGTCTGAGTACCAAAGTGAAGGCTCCTCTCCCCTCCTCTTCCTCCCTGCAGATGCAACTGGAATGCTGGGCCAAGTACTTCTCCAGACCTGCTCTCTGTTTAAATGTTTCATTATTTTATTGTTTTACCTGTAAGGTATTTTGCCTATATGGACATCTTTTCATCATGTACACACAGAGCCCACAGAGGCCAGAAGAGGACAGGAGATCACCACTACTTGAGTGCTGGGAATGGAACCTGGTACTCTGGAAGAGCAGCCAGTGCTCGAAACTGCTGAGCTACCTCTCCAGCTCTTACACAGCTGCCTTTTAAGAGAGATACTCAAGATGAGCAACTAAACCTAAGGTTGTGGCTGTAAGCTCAGTCATCCTTCACTGGAACTGAACAGCACTTATCTTACTGTTAGCATCCACATTTTCCCAAATAGCTCAACCTACACTACCAAATCCTGTGGAGGCAGAAGAGGGGTGCATGGCTAAGGCTTACACTGGCTTTAAACTCCTTTGGTCTTATTTTTTATAGGAAATATAAAATAATTTATATAAATATATAAAATGATAAACAAAACATGAAAGTAATCTTCTTTGTTTGCTGTTCTTTTAGGACCTTCCTACTCCCCTCACAGCAACTTTACTTCTCCACTTCTATTCCCTTCCATAGGAGGCACAAGACCAGACACGTCACAAAGAAATACTTTCACTCAGACACACAGAGGCATTTCTAAGTCGTGAAATGCCAAGAGTTGTGGGCAAATCGAGGTAGGAGAAGAAAAGAAAGATACATTCCCTATAGGCTTCTATGGAAGCCTGGCCCAGCCAACACCTCGCTCAGACTTCCTCTCTGCAGAACGCTCCTATAAAAGCAGCCTATTAGGAGTACTTTATTTTTTCTTCGTAGGTTGGTTGGTTTTTAAATTTTTAAATTTTTTATTTTTTACAATTTATTCATTTTATATCCTAATTGTATATATTTTATATATACAATTTTATATCCCTCCCTCATCTCTTCCCAGTCCCACACTTCTTCTCTCTTCCCTCCTATCCCCTTTCCTCTAGTCCACTGAAAGGGGGTGTCCTCCTCCCCTGCCATCTGACCCTAGCTTATCAAGTCTCATCAGGACTGCCTGGATCCTCTTCCTCTGTGGCCTGGCAAGGCCGCATCATCATCAAGAGCAGGCAACCAAGTTCATGCCAGAGGCTCCCCTTACTCAGAGACCCACATGGAGACTAAGCTGCCTATGGGCTACATTTGAGCAGGGGATCTAGGTCCTCTCCATGCATGGTCCTTGGTTGATGCATTAATCTCTGCAGGCCCTCTGGGCCCAGTTTTTGTTTTTGTTTTTTTGGTTTTTGGTTTGGTTTTTGTTTGTTTGTTTTGTTTTGTTGGCTTTGTTGTTCTCCTTGTGGAGCTCTTATCCCCTCTGTGCCCTTCTATCCCCCCCCCACAACTTCTTCCATAGACTCCCTGCACTCTGCCCAAAGTCTGGCTATGAGTCTCAGCATCTGCATCAATCCCCTGCTGGGTGGAACCTTTCAGAGGCCATCTATGGTAGGTGAGCACTTAGTTCCAGCCCCAGCAAACCAGCACGGCTACCAAGAATCATTATTCTTGCAGTAGAAGACAGCAAGCTGCAGAGTGAGGAAAAGATGGATTGGGTAAGCCACATAACTCTTTTTACCCATCTTCAGCAGGAAGGCAATAATGGTATGTGTTAGTCCACACAGGTTATGTTGGAAGTCAAATGCAATCAGCAACAGAACAGGCTCTGTTAGCATGCAGTGCTGCAGAAGCTGTTGTGTAATAGAGACAGTCAGAGTGTGTTAGAGGATGCACTGCTGTGAGCAGAGACAGACTGGGCTGGGAAGCCCCATCAGGAAACAAGAAACAACAAGCAAAGAATGAAGTCTTGCGATGGGATAAAAGAATGGGAAAGGAGAAAAAGGTGCAGTGGTATAAGAATTTGTGGTGAAACTCAGAGGGTATGGTACTTAAAAACAGGGGGGTGAGGTGGGGGAGCATTGGACAACTTCTCAAGAGCACTAACCAGCCCTCAGTTATGAAAATTCAAGGCACACGTGGACCATAGCTTCAGCTTCAGGAAGTTAAGGTGTCAGTATCTGCAATCCACACCTCTAAAGCATGCGACATCTCAGCAAGATGATAAAGGCTTCAGGCACACATGCCAGATGGGTGGATGGAAGGAAGGAAGAACACGAAAGTGGGAAGGAGAACGGGAGGAGGGGAGAGACAAATGGTTTCGCTCTCACAAGTCAAACTTCCCTTCCTTAGAACTCACTATAACTGAGGATGCCTGGAAACTTCCAATCCTCTTGCCTCTGCCTCCCAAGCACTAGAACTGCAGGTGTGTGCTACCACATCTGGCTTCTGTGGCGCATGGGATCAAGCCCAGGGGCCTTGTGTATTCTAGGCAATCACTTTACGAATTGAGCTATTTTTCTAAAAGCCAACCACATACATATACCATTAGTTTGAGTTACTTTTCTAAAACACAAGTTGCCAGGGTCAACATGTGTGTAGGTAAGCCTTTCAGGGAACATACAGGCTCAGTGACTGACACCTGATAACCCAGCAAGCTCACTCAGTGGATTCTTGTAGCTTCCTTTCTGCCTGTAACTAATCAGATGCAATTTACAGTAAACAACCAGGCCGTTCCAGCCCTCAAAGTGGTTTTCAAGGTGTTAGAAATTCATATTGTCCTGTTCTATCCCAAGCTTAACATTTAAGGATAGGGCCTGTAATCTGCATTTTAGTGAGCCCCAGGGGGGTGTGCTGCAAGGTGCTGTTGAAGTCACATTGTACTAAAGGACAACATGAAATAAGTCCATGATTTTACTTCTCCACCTTCATTATATGATTTAATTCTCAATAGCATCTGTGAGGGTATGTATTGGTTTTATCCCTATTTTCAGAGGAAGAAATAGAAGCACTTGGATGTAGCCTGCGCAAGCTCCCATCTAGGAAGTAGCAGAGCTGGAACTGTCTCTGCAAATTTCTTAACAAGAAATAAAATGATAGTGCTGAAGAAGAGGAGGAGGAAGGAAGAGAGGAACAGGAAGAAGAAAAACCCAGCCAAATGAGTCAGGCCAAGCCTGAAAAACATGTGTGAAGTAGACATCTATTGTGTATAAGGGTTTTGTGTGCATCCTACTGAGTCAGTCAGAGTTGTCCACAGCAGCAGCATGGGCAATATGCCAGGGTCCCCACCCCGAGAAAAGCTGGGCAGCCATTGACTACCTGATGCTTCTCAACTGGGAGTGGGGCGTACTGCAGGAACATTGACCTTGTGTGGGTCTTCGATAGGCAACCAGGTAAAGACAGAGCTTTTATTTATACAGAGATCCTAAGGTTGAGTCTAAATCAGAGGCCATATTACGGCTGAAGACATCAAAGACCTGATGGTTTAAGCTGAGGCTCTTGTTAGCCCGGCGCCTCCGTGAAGTCTTCCTGCTGTGGATTCCGTGTTCAGGTGCCACTGTAAGCAGAGTGGCGCCACAGCTGACCAGAACCATAACCATGATGGTACAACCTAAAGGTCAGACTTTTTCCCACATGTCACTCTTTCATGCCCAGTAGGGCACTGACCAAGTCTGAATTCTATCATGGTCCCTGAGCAGAATCTCTGTGCTGCTGTTAGCCTATGACAAATTTACTGTGTGAAAATATCTTAAATACGAGTCTTTTTTAGAACTTGACTGGGATAGAGGGAGCTGTGAAGCCAGGGGCAGAATGAGAACACTACGGTGTACATTTCACTGCTTCCTCGGCTAACCCCTACATCTGGATTATTGATGGAAGAGTGGGAAAAGCAGGACTGTCGGACTGTGGTTTCTTTCCTAGGATGATAAGAGCCCTTCCACCCTGGACTCCCACTGGCACATTCCCCCTCCCTGCAGATCAAACAGTGTAACAGCAGGCAGCCAGAGGCAGGAGCAGACGCTGACTGTATGGATGCCATCACTGAGCTATCATGCTCCCAGGCTAGGAAGGGCCCTGCCCCTTAAGGGAAGGCACCGCTCTGGGCCGGGGCTGCTCAGCCCCTCGGCACCACTGCCTGCTGCTAGTCAGATGGAAGTAAACAGCTACTCACAGGCTCTACAAACTCAAACATCTTCCTCTCCTGGACTTCCTGCACCTTAAAGACATACTCCAGGGACACTTCATAGAAATGTTGCCGAACCAGGTCCACTTGGCTGTCTGCCTGCAAATAAGACAAAATTCAACAGGAAACCAAGTCATTACCTATGGAATACACTAAGAAAGGGGAAAATATACAGAGGTGAATTTTTCAAAGAAATCAAACCACATGATACCAAAGAAAAATGGTAAGCTACCGAACAATGCCAAACACTATGTCTATGGACACACACAAGAGAGAGTGATTTCTTTACAACTACAAGTTCCACAAGAGAAGACCCTTAATTTCACTCCCATAAAACACCCATATCCTGAACAGACATCCATAGAAGTACCCAGTAAATATTAACTGAAGAACAAATACTACTTGAACTTCATAGTCGTTGACGAACACACTGTTTGTTAAAATATCCACTAGATGGCAGCATCACTCCACACTGCTGCCCTTCCTCCCTCCTGTGCTGAAGGACTCAAACCAAAAAGTTAGAGTGAAATGGTGGGCGCTCCATGAATGTCACACTGACTTTTCTCTCCAAATTACCTACTTTTTAAAAGAACTTCCAATATTGTTCTTTTAAATTCAAATCCAAGAAAACCAGGAGCAGGTCAGAGAATTTTTTTTCTTTTCTTTTTGTTTTTTCTTTTTTCTTTTTTTGGGGGTGGTACTGGGGATCAACCTATGACCTTACATTCTGCCACTAAGTTTAGCCCTAACTAACCCCTTGTTTTTTTGAGACAGGGTCTCTCCCTATTTAGCCTAGGCTGGCCTTGAACTCATAATCAATCCTCCTTCCTCAGCCTAGCAAGTGCTGGCATTACAGGTTTCTGCCACCATGCCCAATCAAAGGATATTTTCTTAAAAAAAAAAAAAGGTAACGATGATCAAAATACATGTATGACAGTAAAATACTGTTAAAGCTAAAACAAGAAAAAGTATCAAATACTGTATTGAAATAATAAAAAGTTATTATTAAGGAAATAAAGTATGCCAGTCTTGCAAATTACTGATAAGAGGCAGGAGGACAAGCTCATCATAGGTGGGCAACAATGCCACATGAAGGCCAAGGGTGAGAGAAGGACAAGGCAGACCGCAGCCAGAAACGAAGAGGCATACACACAGGAGCTTCTCCGGAGGCAGCGGGCAGCACTGTGCTCCCTGCCACTAGTGGGCTACAGAGCGGGTACAGGGTTGGAGGACGAGAGGGCGTGGCCCTGGAGGAGGCTTCAGGACTGAGCCTTTGCTCCGCTCTCCTTCAGTCCAGGTATCAGCTCACAAGGGGCGATCAGCACGCGTTCCCAGCGCACCATGCATAGATTAGCACATGCGGGAGCTCCACGGTTCCTTACCTCCTGCAGCTGGGACTCCTTCTTTTTGGAAGACAAATTCAAATGCTTTTCTAAGATGCCACAATACTTCTCTGTCTCTTTGTCATACTTCTTTTTGGCCTCCTGGGGAGGAGGAGGGAGAGGGTGAGAATGGAGAAAGAGTTAAGAGGTTACAAGAGTAAGGTAGCTGGATCCCTCAGGACTTTCATACACTCCCAGTGGGCCGCTCCCCCTACCCATGATGATGAAGGCTCTTCAGATGATGTCCACTGAGGCAGGCAACCGTCAAAACGAAAGCATCACTGCTGCCCGCCAAGGGGCTTGTGGTGATGACAGCACGGGACACCCAGGCAGCACAACTCATCGTATGAAAGCCCAGATTGTAACAGACTGTAAAGTAGGGAAGGCATGACGGTGCAAATCTGGTGTGGCCTACAGAAGTGTTAGTCAAGGAAATGGAACATGGAAATTCTTTCCTTGTGTTGAGAAGTTTTTATTAGCTTAAATTATTGTCTAAAAGTAAAAAAAAGTAATAATATACATATCAACCTGTGTTCCCTCTCCCACCAAGTTCTTGAGTCACCAAGGTTCTAATTTTATTCCCCATTTTATAGGTAAGAAAACTCAGAAGGAAGCCAATTTGCAAAATGTCATAGGGAATGACAAAGCTGACATCAAGCTCTGCCCACGCTCTGCCCACTTGAGACACGGTCACAGGCAGTCTCCCTGCTCTTCACACTGCAGTGGGCAGGGCAAGGCAGGCTAGGAAGCCGTTCCAGTCCCACACAGATGCTCAAGTGCACTAACTCGGCATTTTAGTCCTGCTTTTAACTTATCTGGGGCCCAACGGAGATATTTTGTGCAATTCTAAAGCTACAAAATATATATATATATAAATAAAAATTTAAAAAAAAAGTCATTTCCAGTCAAATAAAGAAACCATCTCTCTAGTCACCTAACAAATTCATGATGAGCAATCAGTCTGTCCTAGGCCCTGCTTTGGGCAGTAATTCCTCCTCTCATGATGGGAGTATTCTAGTGGAAAGAGAAACACAATTAACCAGGAAACAAAAAAGCACTGTAATTACAGATTGCTGCAAGAGCTACAAAAAAAAACCAAAAACAAATGAACAAATAAAAAAGGGAAAGGCCTCAGTGGGGAGAGGAGATGATTCAGACCTGCTAAACACCTGAGGAGGCCAAGGGGAAACTCAGAAAAGAGCCAATAGCGCTAATGCCCTAGGGCAGAACACTCTGAGCCAAGGTCTCTGAGATTCCAACATTTATCTGGTCAACAGCAAGATCCTAAGCCTCACAGAGAGCAGAAGTGATCATACAACACTTTGCAGGCAGGAATCCATTCCTATGGATCTGAGTTTGGCTAAAAGCCTAATCATAAGCAAACCATGAAACCAGCAAACATGAATGAAGAAAAGGATTGTAGAAACACTGCCTGTTGGGATCCTTAAGCAGGCATCTTTACTGCCAGCCCTGAGAAACCCGACGAACTGGTTATCAGGCATCTGTGAGGCTACCAGAACACCATCCGCTGACCACCGGAAACTACCTGCACATGCTCTGGGTCACCTTATAAGAGAACCCAAAGCTCCTCCTCTCTCTCTCATTCTCTCCTGCCTCATTCAGAGACAGTCTCTGCGACCCCCACCCCTTCCCCTAATAAACCTCCCACATGGAACTGGTCGCATGGCGTGATTTGTGAACCCGCCACGTAACTCTCTTCCGCACGATTCTATCACAGCCCCTCCAAATCGAGAAAGGCTCAGGCAAGCAATTCTTCTCCATCAATCCACAAGCTTGGGGCTGGGTTCCAACTCCACTCGATGCTCACATCACACACATCCACTCTCAGCCTAGTGGTCAGCAACCCCACAGGGCACCCTAGGACCAGGCAGTGCAGCTGGCCAGAGGTTAGGAAAGGCCAGCCAACATGAGTCACTGGCATTTTGTAACTTTCATGCGACTAGGGCCTCCACATCTATGGCAAATGGATGGAGATGTGAGCAGAGAAAGAAGGAAGGAAAGAAAAAGCAGTAGCCTTCATGCTGGAACGGTGCCAAGGCCTCTGCAGGGAAAGCCTTAGAACACGGTATTCCGTGCCCTGTCTCACTGCTGTCACACAGTAATTGACAAGGGCAGGCCCAGAAAGAAAGGGTTTACTTGGCTGACTTCCATCACGGCAGGGAAGGTTGCGGTCCTGGGAATCTGACAGTTGGTCACGCGTGCATCCAGAGTCAGTGCGGCAGAGGGAGATGAGGGCTGACGCTCGGCTCGCTTTCTCCTTTCCTGCTTTTAAAATATTGTTTTTATTATGTCTATCTCTGTGTGTCTGTGTAGGGCTATATGCGTGTGAGTGCAGGGGCCGTTGGAGGCCAGAAGGTAGAAGTTGAATGCCCTGGAACTGGAGTGACAGGCTGTTGTGAACTATCCAATATGGGTGCTGGGAACTGAACTTAGGTCCTCTGGAAGAACAGTATATACCCTCTTAACTGCTACGCCATATTTTCAGTCCCTGTTATTTTTCAAGATTTAATTTGTGTGTGTGTGTGCACACCTGAGTGCCAGGTGGAGACAGAGGCCAGAAGGAGGAGTCAGATACCCTGGAGCTGAAGTTACAGGTGGTATAAACTGCCCAACACGGGTGCTAGTAACCAAACCTGGGTCCTCTAAAAGAGCAGTACATGCTAAACCATTTCTCCAGACCCTACCTTTCTCCCTTTTTTGTAGTCCAGGACCCGAGCCCAGCAGTGCTGCTGCCTACATCAAGGCAGTCCCTCATAGGCATGCCCAGAGGGCTGCTACCTCTTTGGAGGTTTTTCTATCCCGTCAAGTTGGCAGTGAATGCCACCACAGCAAGGTAGTATTCTCGAGCTGGGGCAGTGCGTTATCTGGGCACTCAGGACTTAAGGTAGTCTCTATCTTCCAGACACACCACTGAGGGCAGATCAAGAAAAGGGTCAAGATCACGGAATATATTCCCAACTCTAGAGGGGCAAATCCTAAGCAACTACCATCACCTTCTAGGATTCAACTTTCTCCTCTACAAACACAGGGGAGTGAGACGAGATCATTGCTCAGGTTTCATCTTCCAGATCTCAACTCTGCAATAAAATACGAACATTTGCTCTTCACAGAGTTACTTGGACTGGATGAGTGAAACTATATGCAGTTACTTAGCAAAGTGACTGGTGCATGCAGAGTACTCGGCATATTTCAGTGATGATGATGAGAAATGACATTGTGGTGCCAATAGTAACGGTGGGGTGACGATGATGGTGATGGAGGCCGCTTGTGGTAGTGGTAACTGTCAGAGTAATGGTGGTGGTGCTTATGATAATGGTGGCTGTAGTGATGCTGATGATTGGTGGAGGTGGTAATGGTGATGACAAATTTTATGTCAACCTGACACAGGCGAGAGCCATTTGTGGAGAACCCCAATTGAGAAAAATGTCCCCAGCAAATTGGACTGTAGAACATTTTCTTGATTGAGGTGGGTGGTGGTGCCACTCCCGAGCTGGTGGTCCTAGGTGCTATAAGAAAGCAAGTTGGGCAAGCCATGAAGAACAAGCCAGTGAGCAGTGTTCTTTCATGGCTTCTGCTTCAGTTCCTGCCTCCGGGCTCCTGCCTTGCCTTCCTTCCCTCACTTCCTTTGGTGATACCTTCTGAAAGGTAGGGAAACTAAACCCTTTCTTCTTTAAGTTGCTTCTGGCCATGGTGCTTTATTCCAGCAATTGGAACTCCGAGAAAAGGGTGGGAGAAGTGGCAATTGTAGTAATGGTGGCGACAGTGCTGGTGGTGGTGGGTGGTGGTGGAGCTGCTGCTGCTGCTGTTGTCACTGGTGATAGTGACACTGATAATGATAATGGTGATAATGGTGATGGCAGTGGTAGTGCTGATACCTGCAGATCAGGTATCTGTCACCTACAAACACTTCCTTTTCATCACATGCGTCATTTCACTTGCAAATGTTCCAATACATCAAAAGTATCAGCTTGATGAAGGTAACCCCCCCCCCCAAGCACATACTACAATTTGGAATTAGAGCTTTGTGTCTAATGTCTTCCTTTCTAGCTAGAACAACCATATCCACTTGTCATTCATCAACCCTAACTGCTGGGCTCTCACATATATTATTATGTGTTTTATTTTTAAGTGTGTGTGTAAGTGTGTGTGTGTGTGTGTGTGTGTGTGTGTGTGTGTGTGTGTGTGTTTATACATGTGATTATAGTGTCCTTAGAGGCCAGAGGGAGACATCAGATACCCTGGAGCTGAAATTACAGGCAGATGTGAGAAATTGTGAACACCCAATATGGGTCCTAGAATGAAACTCAGGTGCTCTGTAAAAGCAAAATGCACACTTATCCACTGAGCCAGCCACCTCTTAAGCCCTTCTCACATACTCTTAGTAATTGGTGTGTATCTCGGGTTATAGCCACAGCAGAATGACTAAATGACACTGTCCTTCTGTTCAGATAGCTATAGGATATGCACTATTTTAGGTGCCTCATTTATTCTTAAGAACCCTGTGGGGTAAAGTATTATTAAAGATGAGCAAATAGAGGTGGGAAGGTTTAGAAACCTCCCCAAGTTCACAGGTGTAAAAGTTGGAACAAGCAATCTAACTCTAAGGCCACTCTTAACCTCTGCTCTCAGATATCTGTTCTACTTATTACAAAGCACAGTGTTACAGCTCTGCCTCCTGCACACAAAAAGCCAGCTTGCTCAATTCAGAAACATAAACTCAGGGCCACAGTTATGTCAAGATCTGAAGGGCCTCTAGCACAAGAATTCCCAGGGGCCCTGTTATGGGTTACTGCTGTCCACCTGCCAAAATCTAGAATCACCTGGAAGACAGGCTTCAACAAACCTATGGGGATTACCCTGCTTATGCTAAATGAGGGGAGAGATGCCAGTCAGAGCAGGATCCTGCACTGTATAGAGAGGACTGGGGAGGAGAAGCAGGATGTATTGCTCTGTTTCTTGGTGTGAATGTGATGTGACCAGTTGTGTCAGGCTTTTACCCCTGTGACTCAGGATGCACTGTTTCCTGGAAGTGTGAGCTGAAAAGAACCCTTTCTCCCTTAAGCTGTTTTTGTAAGGGTATTTGATCACAACAGCAAAAAAGAAACTAGGACAAACTCCCCTTCCTGGCACAAGGACCCCTGTGCAACAGGTTGTTATAGCAACCAAAAAGCAGCAGCAGAAAAGAAAGGCAGCAGGAAAAGTAATTTTAGCATCAAATAAGTTCAGGAACAAGACACTGTCCAAACCAGGCAAAGAGCTCCGAGGGCTCCTTAGTTGACTCTGAGGGCTCCCTGGGTTGCCTTTAAGCTTTGTTTTTTTTTTTCTTAAATTTACATAATACTGTGATATAAATGTACAAGTGAATGGAGTGGTAGAGAGGGAGATATAATAAAAAATAAAATAAAATAAAATAAAAAAACATGAGACCCACTCTATGGGAGAAAGCCAACTCCTAACACTATTAAAGATACTCTGCTATGCTCACAGACAGGAGCCTAGCATAGCTGTCCTCTGAGAGGCTCCACCCAGCAGATGCTGGGATTCACAGCCAAACATTGGCTGAAGTATAGGTAGTATTGTACAAAATAGTGGGAAGGACAGAAGAACCTCCACAGGAAGACTAACAGAGTCAACTAACCAGGGCCCAGGCTGATGCAGTTTTCAGACCTTCACCCCAACACATAAGAGCAAAGTTTGCAAAATCCTCACCCTGGCAGCCCCGATCTGCTCCTTCCGAAACTTCTCCAAGGGCGTGATGAGCACCTCACTGGCATTTTCAATCTGATGAAGAAAAGCAAAGGGCAGGGGGAAATGCCAAGATTAGTAATGAACTACAGCAGCTCTTCCACATATGTTCTTCCAGCCCTCCCAGTATGTCACTGGACAACAGCTCCTTAAAAGAGAATCTACTTGGAAGCTCCAAATGTGACCTTCTTCCTGTGAAGAGTTTGATATTGTTGGAGAAAGTCTCACCGTGCAGTGCAGCCCAGGACAGCCTGGAACTTACAATCCTCTCAACTCCAGCCTTCCAAGGTTTAAATACATGAAACCAAATGGTAGGCAACCCTTTATAGGCTATAGGGACCTGGTAACAGAGGCAGTATTAGTTTTGGGCTTCAGGTGACATAAATTCACCATTCACGCAAGCTAGAGGCAAAGTACATTTATAGTGAGTCTCCGTTAAAAAACAAAACACCTTTGGACATCTTCTATGGAAAAGATCCTCCAGAATGATGAGTTACCTTAGGGAATTAACTGGGGCTAAGACCTCTGCATTCTACAGGGCTCAGCCATCAGTTCCCACAATCTGATTCACTGTCATACCAATGGATCTCAAATGCACCAAATCTGCCCTATCTCGTGACCATTGCCTCTGGCTTTTCCAGCTGATGCACTTATACAGATTGTAATCAAGGCTTCAGCTTAAAGTTTGCTTCTCTGTGGAGGCCTTCCCTGACCCCCAAAACTAATTCAGAGAAGCTATCTGTCAACCCAGCCCTTCAGAACACATATATGCCAGGTAGTTTTCTGGCTCAATACTATCTACAGACAAATACAACACCCTTTAAATACACACTCATCCCCCAGTGTTCCCAAAGCACCAAAAAAAATCAGAAACAAAGGCATACTCAAACACTTCTGAATGACCAAGTGAGTGAATGAATGACTTCTTGACAAACTGCCAAGTGTGCGACCATGAACAAAACATTTAAATTCTCTGGGCTCTAATTTCCTAATCCAAAGAATGCAGGGGCTAAATTGTTCCAGCTCTAAAATTCTACAGTTCTTTCTAAAGCAGCACAATATTTTACAATCTTTACTCATTGCTCACTCTTCTCTCAACTAATTATCTCAGGAATCTCAACTTCAACAAAGCATTATTTTCTCTAAATCATATGCATGCCCTTCACAATTGCAACAACACAGTAAATGCTAGAGGCTCTTGCCGGACACAGGAAAGAACTGCCTGGATAGTGTGAAGGACAGAAAACGGGCAGGTCTTCCTTTTCTTTTCTTCCATTTGCCTGTTTCCTAATTTTGAAAGCACTCGCCTCTGCTGCAGAGTACAAGTTAACACCGCAGTGTGGCAACAATAGTAAACTTATCTGATCTTTATCAACAACTGGTATTGTTTAATTAGTTTATGTAAGTCCTTCCCATAAACCAAATGGGAGTTTCTGAAGTTCGCAGAGGTGTACTGAGCCAGCTGATGAGTGGTTTCCAACTTTGGTTGTATGTGAGAATCCCTATAGGGGAAGGGGGAGCTTTTACAATCTCAGTAGCCAGGCCACACTTTAGACCAACAACACAATCTCTGGTACTGGTCACAGACATCTGCACTTGTAAAGTCCCCCAAGTTATTCCAGCAGGCATCCATGCTGAGATTCTAGTCCTAAGGAGACTCAGCTGCTCATGAGGGAAGCAAGACAGGTCCTCATCCCAGTACTCTAAGCACTATCTTGTCTAGTGTCAACAAGACCTGTGTTCTTATATATCAGATGAGAGGCTACAGACAGTAAGGAGTAATTGGACTGACGGTGGGACAGGGAGGGCCATTCTCTGCCCTCAAGGAACTCATAGGCACTAGCCACACAGATGCCCACAGTAATCATCCAGACACATGTGGTAAATGCAGAATCCAAGGAATGAGCCAGATGCCCAGATAACACAATGGCTGGCCAAATATCCCAGAGAACCATGGCTCCCCCAAAAGGGTACACTTTGCTGAGCTGAGCTGATGATAAAGCTATCCCAGGGTGGGAAGAGGCTTGTGACAGCCTCTTCCGATGTAGAGGGTAATAATAAAGTTGCAGAGACAAGTTGAAAAAAGTATAATCCAGTCATTGTTCCCCTACCACAGGCCACAGGAATCTGCAGGGTATTCATGGTGATTTTCTTACCACACTCCCACTCCCAAATATTGACATGACTGAGAATCAGACTCAAAAAATCCGTTTCCATTTCTCGAGCACTAATGTGTGCACACTCAAGCTTTCACATACCCATCTGCCCACCACCACACCTGCCACTGCCACTAATGCTCCAACTTGGGTTCAAGAAAACAGCAATAGGAAATCAGAAGGCGGGGGAGTCTCTGCCATGAAAAGAGTGGGACCTTCTGTACTCAAGAGTTTTAAAGAAATTCCCACATCTTTTGGTATAATGTCGATATGGATTTGAACCAAGACTGCAGTTTATTAACCATGTGAGCCTGGGTGAGCAACTTGGCTCCTGTAAACCTCAGTATCTTCATCTGGAAAATGGGGATGATACAGATGGGACTTCAGAGTTATCACAGGAGCTACAGAGAACAGGTCAGGCTCTGGCTGTACAGTGTCTGGTAAGGGTAATGCTCCACTTTTGGAATCCTTCTGGCTCAGCCTGTCCGGAAATGAGCCCCTATAGCTCACCCCAGGTACAAGGCCGTACACAGCCTGTTGGGGGCTTTTGTTCCCACTCCTGCTGCCTGGGGGATGTAGGAAATGTAGAGAGCCTTTGCCCAGCAAAGGCTTCACAACAGGCACTAGTTTGAAAGCACTACTTTGGAACCTAGAGGCCAGCATCTGCTTAAATTTGCAGAGTATCTATGTCTCTGAGGAGCTCCCACAATCACATTCCTGTGCCAGGTGACATTTTCTGGGATCAGCTATGTGGCAGGTGCCTTGTGATTGGAGGTGTGGCAAAAACTCAGTGATGTCTTCCCTCAGAAGGCTATGGACAGGGCTAAGAAGGCACAAAGACACATGCTTTTTCCTTCCTCCTGATTCCTGAAAGTTAACTCAGTCAAAGACATCACTCTAAAATCTCTCTCTCTCTCTCAGTGTGTGTGTGTGTGTGTGTGTGTGTGTGTGTGTGTGTGTGTGTTGTGCTGCTTCTACATGTGTGCATGTGTGCCAAAGGTTGACATCAATGTTACATCTCAGGTATCTATCCACTTTTCCACCTTACTTTTTGAGAGTCTTTTATTGAATGTGGAACTCACCAATTTGGCCAGAACAACTGGCTAGCAAACCATAGGGATTACAGGCATGCACCACCAAACCCAGCTTTTTATGTGGGGGCTGGGGATTTGAACTCAGATTCTCCTGCTTATACAAAGAGTACCTTACTGACGGAATCACCTCCCCAACCTACAGTGAATGTTGAGGACAGTGATGCTCTTCAAGTTATGGACCAGTAATTGTTTTAACACTCACAGAAACCTTCAAAGTCTGCAAAGGTTCAGAGCCTCAGAGTACTCCAGAGGCAGAGTCTGGCCTTAAACCTGGATCTTCTGACAGGAAATTCCTTGTTCTCTCAATGTACACAGACTGTCTAGAACTGAGAACAGCTCTGGATACTCACCATGCGACTCCGCTCATCCTCAAGATTCCTGAGAACACTAGCAAATTCTTGCAAAGATCTCGCTGGAAGAAAGAAAGAGGTCATGAAGCGAAAGCAGGATGATGGGTGTGCATGAGCAACTTACAATTTAAATTCCTTTCATACACACAGAAGCCCAAAGATGTCAGATTCCCTCATCTTTTAATCATTTAGTAAGACAGGATGGCCCAGAAATGCAGGTCAATTGCACCTGGAACACCAGCTACAGGATTTCTCCAAGGAAAAGCCCCACCTGTTCCTGAGAGTTTCTAGGACTGGTGAGGTACTGGCAGGCTCCCAGCCTTGAGGCTGGAAGGGGCATAGTTCCAGAGTTGAAGGATTTCCTGTGCAGGATTCAAGCTCTTCAATCTTTGTTGCTGGGTTGCGTCGGGATCGAACCTTTCTTTTGGTGTGACAATTAAAGGGATAGTTCTGTGCACAACAGAAGCCACATCTCTGGCATCCCCTGGATTCCTTCTCCCTGAGTTCTGAAGCCCCTCCTTAAGAGAGTGCAGCCTGCAGCACAGCAGGCAAACACAGATGGTCTTTACCAGAATCTTTCATGAAGGCATCAGGCACTTAGTGGAGGACCCCTGAGGACAGTAGGATACTTAGGCAATGCTGGAAAGGCCTTGAGACTTGCAACAAGAACACATTTTCATTGCTCTCAGCTACTTTCCAGCTGTCTGTGCGCAAACCCAAACCCTGTTGCTCAGCTTGACAACAGACTCAAAAAAACATCTAATGGGTTAATGAGCAACCTTAAGTTTATCAATTCTTTTTATTTCTTATGCCTCACATATACTAAGCACATCCTCTACCCTGGGACTACAATCCCAGCCCCAACTTTTCTTAGTTCTTCCTCCCTCTATGGCATCTATATGCCCAATATAAGGGAAAAAAAAAAAGAATATGAGACCCAGCAAAGTGATGAGTCTTGACTGTGCCCATGCTCTGTGCTCAGAGCTGCCTGTACAATAAAGCAGGGGACAGTTCTTTACTGGGAATGGTGATATATAGGAGCTCATCTCAACCTCTCAGTAAGGAAACTAAAGGAGAGAGAGCTGCAGACACAGGGAGCTGGCAACTGAGCCCTGTTCCTGCTCTGAAGGCAGTGACAGTTACATGGTTCCAGCCAGAATGGAAGGTCACTCAATCAAATTTGTGAACATTTGAAAGATAAAGAAACAAAACCAAAACAAAACAAAAACCTAGAACTTGACATAAACTCAGCTTACACACTAATTCCGTTTAAAATATTCAACTAAAACATAGTACTATTCTATCTCAGTCCATCAGCTAACACTGTGCAACCTTAATCCACATTAGCTCTTGCCCTAGGTTCTTAGTGCTGTGGTTGGATTAAGGGGGGGGAGGAAGGAAGGAGAGTGCCACAAAACCAGCCAGAAGAACACGGAAGGAAGGTGGGCTGGAGCTTCTTCCTGCCACTGGACAGGGAGTGAGGCCAGCACAGGAGAAGCCCATCCTGACCCGTGCATCTGTGCTGTTCCACTACTCACTGGGTTCCTGCCCTTACTAGTCTCACAGGCTCCTAGCCCAGGTAAAGGCTTGCTGCCATGAACAACAGATGTTTTCATCTCCCACGGCTTATGACTTACCTATACACATCTCATCATCTGTTTCTGCATCTCCTATACACTGGAATTTAAATTCATTTAAGGAATCTGCGAACTTCCGCTTTGCCGAAGACAAATCTAATAAGAAAAAGAGGAAAACACAAATTATTGAAATTAAACTGGCCTTCCTAGTCATTGCCCTTCTGAAGTCCTTCTGCCTATACTCAGCAAGGTTTGTTCCTCAGACCATTTCACAGAAGAAATGTTAACTCAAAGTAATAAATAACTGCTTATATAACAGTGCTTTATATACTTATATAAGTACTTAAGATACTTTGCACAAAGTATTAATTTGCTCTAGAAGTTAGCATTTTTATTGCAGTTGCTCTAACAATTCAAATCCTATGGGATGGAGATATAGCTCAGTGGTAAAGTGCTAGCCTAGCATGCACAAGGCCCTGGGCTTGATTCCCTGTGCTACAATGCATGTATGTTCATGGGAATCTCACACTTCAGGGCACCAAGGAAGAAGCCTGGCTCAGAAGCAACATCAGTATCCCTAACGTATAGGTCCATGCTGCCAAACCCTCCCCGTGTGATTCTGTAACACATTCAAGGCCCACGTTCTCAGACCCTCTCAGACCCATTCTCTTTAGCCCACAGCTTGTCATCCCATCTGAGCCGGTTTCCAGTCTCCCGAAGAACTAAGCCCTGGCACTGTTTTTGTATTGGGATTTTCTTAAGAAGCCAACCCCACACATGGTATCTATAATGAAAACTCTCAGGGGCCCTTGTCAAATTTAAAAACTAAACTTTCCTTTAAGTCAGCAATAAAAGTCAATGCTCCTTCCTGAGCCCTCAGCTTCTGTTCAGGGCATAAAATCACCAAGGTACCTTTAAGTGGCCTGACAGACAAGGCTGCTCACTACAGCGTGCTTAACTTAATTCCACATGCAGCCTTCCTGCAGATTAGGCTAATTATTCAAATTACCATCTATCCAGGCTTCTCTCATTGAAGGGGAAATGGCATTAAGTTCGAACTCCCAGTGGAGGGTAACAGGAGGCATAACGTAACAAGGCCTGGATTTAATAAGATGGAAGGTTCTGGCTTTCCGGATCAACATGACTTGCTAAATAAAAGCATCCCTTCCCTCAGTTGAAGGTTATTTAGGTTGTTTCCATTCCCTAGCTACTGTGCAGTAGAGCAGCAATGAACACAACCGAGAAAGTATCTGTGGAGAATAGGATATCAAGTCCTTCCAACATATGACTGGAGTATTCGAGCTGGGTCACATGGTGGATTTATATTTTAGCTTGTTTCAGACACACATACACACACACTATATATACATACGCATATATATATATATACACACACACATATACTGTATGTATCATACTTTGTGTGTAAATGACTGTCATGTACACACATCATACATATATACATACATCCATCATTAAATAAAAAGAGGTCATGAATTTGAGAAAAATAAGGAGGGCTCATGGGAGGGACTGGAGGGAGAGGAAGGAAGGGGAAACAGGAGGTAATTATATTGCACTTCTCTCTTTTGCTCCCATTTTCTCTCTTAATGTTAAGGGTGATGATTCGCATCATTCGATTGTGTTTGGTTTGGTTCTTCTCCTAGTATTTGCAGTGCAATCTGCTTGAAGTGTGCTGAACAAAGGACACAGGGACCCTAGGGTCCCTTCTGAGCCAGGCTGTTGGTAAAGGGCACTGGGCTCAGCAGGCGCGGCTGTCCTCAGTCTGGAGCTCAGGCTACTGAAGAGAGCCTGGCCCACCTTCCACAGCTCAGCTGATGCGGATCCTAAGCACAGCACCCTGTTCTGCAACACAACAGGAGGCACTTGGAGGTGGGAGAGGAACACAGGACCCAGTTTCAAATCCCTCCCTGGTACAGACGTTCACGGGAAGAGTACTTAATAAGTGTCCAAACATGACAGTAGGGAACCAGGCTTCTCTCAGAACTGGCCTCTCGGGCAGAGGGTCTCCTTCAGAACAGGGTTCCCGCCTGGCAATCCTGAAAGTCAGAACACCGTGGGGAGGAAGGAAACTTGAGACTCTGGACAGGCAAGAGGGGGAAAAGAAAGGATGTTATTTCAAAATGGAAGGAGAGAAGGACCCTGGGAGCCCCAAAGCACCCCCAAAGCACAAGCACAACAAATGTGATGAGTACGGCTGCACACAAGTCATATTTCAGCCCAAATGTGCCCTCAGTCAGAACTCACAAAATAAGGTCTAAGCGAAGAGTGTGAGCGGGTCCCTTCACCTTCTGCCTGGCAGGCCTCTGCCTCCCCAACAGGACGAGAAAGAGTTATGCTGACAATCACCTTAACAAAGTAGAAAGAAGTGCAACGCAGACTAAATTTGGGAATGCTTCCAGGGTGCACCTGAAAGGCTGTGCTGCCAGTGCTGCCAACAAGGATGAAGTGCCAGCTCCTAAAGAACAATGGGGCCTCTGTGGGGCCTTCTAAAGGAGGGCTACCTTGCCAGGTTACAGGCAGAAGGTAACCTGATGTCACTGTCTGGGCCCCACAGCAGATGAGAGGCTAGATCTGGGCCTGGTGGAATATGAGGTAATGAGCTGTGATGCAGTCAATACAGGGCTCTGGGCCAGGGAGGACAGCTGAATGAAATGAGAATTCCAGAGCCTGGAACCTGGAAAGGAGCTTACCTTGGACCTAGCACAGAAGTCTTTCAGGGAAACTACAGTAGACACCTGTTGTTTGCCTTGCTCAGAATCTGTGTCTGGCCTGAACCGCACTGCCTTCAGCTTATTCAAGGGAACTACGCTTTCCTTCTTGAATCCTAGGAGGCACTGGTTACAGACCAATCAGTCCCAAACTCTTGCTTCCATCCTAACTCACTTTGGATCCTGGGTTCCAGTTCCAGACTACCTTTTTTTAGCTAGCTATGTTAACTGACCCCAGATATAATCATGAAGTGTCAGTCATTGGATGGAGCCTGGGGATCATCCCACAGATGAGAGAGACCTACTATATAAGCATTTTGCACATTTGTGACTCATCACTCCTCTGGATTGAGGTCCCTGGAGTACGTGGTGACTCCATACAGCTCAAACCCTTTAACATAGTCCCTCTGTGGTATTTGGGACACTGGTGAAGAAATAACATAAGAATATTCAAAATTCACTGCTTCTTAAAAGGTATATTGGTATAAATCATCACTCTGGGCATAAAGCTCTCCAAAGGTATATTGTTGAAAATTCCACTTCTACATAAACAAGACTCAAGCATGTACATTCCAATAAGAAGGACTGAAGGGCTGGGGCTGGGTGAGTGCCATGCATCACGCTCCCTATTCATATAACCTCGCTGGGTCATGTTCAGGCAGCACAAGACCCAGGAAGGAGCAAAACAGAGTCGGTAATGTCCAGTTTGCATAACTCCTGTCGCAGAGCAGCAGGATGCTGGCAGGGCAGAGCAAAACTACCACTGCCTGCATCTAAGAAATACAAAACCCGCAAGGAGACAAAGAAAATAAGAATATAGAAACAGCTACCAGCCTGGACCTTGAGAAATTGCTCCCCAAACCTTCTACTCACTCAGGCCGGAGGAAGGTACCCTCCCCCTCCCGAGGTTAACAAGCTCTGCCTCAGCAAACATTTCTATGCATAAAAATAGAGGGGCTTTAACCCAAGCATGATGCTTCTTTAAGATAGAAGGCATGTCATCTTTTTTTCAAACACCTTAGACAACCACCTTAATTTTACACAGCTTATCAGTGAAATCACAGTCAATCTCCCTCCTTGGGTAAAATGTAATGTAGTTGTGCACACACGTGCACATCCACATAATAAAGAACTCAAGGTAACCTTATAATTACTTTTCATTTGGGCATTTCTGTGCCCTCAGAGTTACTCTAATTGCATCTAACTACCCTTAGGAATTTCCATTAGTCAGACCTTTCTCTCCAGATGCAGAAAGTGATTGCAGTTCCTAACAGCAGACTCCTGAGATAAGAACTTGCTAGGACTTGGCCTCTCGGCTAAGGAAAGCTCAAGAACAGCAAAGTTCCCAGGCCTTACCTGCTAAGGTTCCCCTCCTCTGCCTTATCACCCTACATTTGGAAGAATTTTGAAGCCATTGCCTGAGTAATTTTATCTCCTAACACACAAAGGACACCTCAGGTCCCTAAGCAGTCACCTCCAAAATGTCCTATGCTACCTTGTTAGGACACAGCGGCACAAGCCAGCTTCCACCAGAGAGGACCCACCATGAGGACTGAGAGAGAGAGAGAGACATGGTTCCTGAAGAACTACCATTTACTCTTCATCTCCACCCACAAGGGAAGTTCTAAACAGTCAAGTTCAAATTCTTCCCCCCAGATACAATTTTCTATAAAGATCAGCCAAGGGCAAGGATGGTCTCTCTGTCTTGGCACAAAATTTGACACCTGCTTGTCAACTTCATGCACAGTATCTGTCTCCAATCCTGTCTATTCCGTCACAAGAAGCTCTTCATTTGGCCAGCTCTTCCCATAGCCTTTAATGGCCACCATCCCAGACAAATATTACTATTTGCCTTCATGGTTGCCCCCGCCTGCTCTTTGCTTTCCCCATATCTACTTCCATCCGTATGGCAAGTTCTCTAGCCAACTATGTCAGCCTTGTGATGCCTAGAGAGAAAATGAGAGGCCCTCTCAAGGCTTGAAATACCATGAGGATGCAACCTACCACCTCCTAACCCGGGTTCCAGCTGCCCTGGCCTGGACAATTCCTACCACTCTGTCTACAGCTCAGAAGTTCCTTCCTCCAAGAATCCTTCATTGGCTTTTCTAAACATCCCAAATCTCACCTTATTTTTCACTCCCTGAATACTATGCAAATCCCCCTTCATAGAAATCTGTGTTGGTTCCTGTATGTGGAAGAATAAGCGGTTTACTGTTGGCCATGATTTAAAGTAGTGAATTGTTACCCTAGCAGGGTAGTATCTCTTGGTGCCTCTCCCTGATCCCACCAAAACTCAGCTCAAGCCTGGTTTGAATGTGTACTACAGAAGGAACAATGGAAGAGAGAAGTGGGGTACTCCACAGAGGCACCAGCCTTCACTGAAGGTCAATCTTCCAACTCTATATTGGATGAGGGGGGAAGATTAAGAAAGTCAGTAGACACTTTCTGACTTATGGGAACCTGGATAGAACCTGACATAAGCAGGATGTGCTCTTCACTACCATGGGGCCACCTCCTCTGAGCTGTCAACGAGGGCAATTCTCACAAGGCTGAAGGGAGAGCCACCATCAGCAGGAACATTAGACAAAACTTTCCACCAAGGGCCCAGAGAGATAAACTAGCATCAAACTAAGTGCCGGCCACAGCCACATGCCAGCCCCAACACGTCCCCAACTCTCAAGTCAACAGCATGAGAGTTCTCAGAGAGGAAGAGCCCTCCTCACAGAAACCACACAGAAGATAGGCTTTCCCAGGCTCAGAACACGCTTTACACCCAGTTCAGTGTGCTCAGTGTAGAGAGAAAAGGTGATATGGTTTTTGCTAAATGCCATTTTACAGCCTGAATCCTTCTATTCTATCAGCAAGAAGTCTATGTTGAAACCTAGAACCAGTTGTGAAAGAATGCATTTGTCTAGATTCTGTGATACGTGGTACTGCCTACGTCCACTGGGTGGCGATCAACCACATCAGACAGGACCCAGGAAAGGTACTGTCCCTTTTGATGAAGACTTGCTAACCTGATAGGAAAGCTTGATCCTAGCCTTGGGAGGCTCCTGGCCTCCAGTGGGAAGACATGCTCTGAAATGCAGAGGGTGGATGCTATCTGGAATATTCTGGAAGGGGTGTATTTTATGAAGTCATGGCCAACAGTAAACCGCTTATTCTTCCAGGTCTAGTTGGTATCAACTAGGAACACCTCTCCTCTAACCAAAGCAGACGACACTCCAAGCACATCACCCAACCATGTCAAATGATGTGCACTCTGGTTACACGCCTGTGTGGTTTTCCTAAAGCCATTCCCTAGATCTGTGTTTCCTAAGTTGAGACTACAACCAGCAGTAACCCTGAAGAATCTGGGTTTTGGACTGGAATATTAAGGCTAACAAAATGTTCAGGGATGATTCTAGTAATGAAATTAGGTAGAACAAGAAAGGGAATGACTCTTCCCAAGAAGAGGGAACTGAATTAAATTATTACAAGAAAATACCCTTAAAGAAAAGAAAGGAGTCTCATGCCCACATTAATACACATCAAAATAGCTATGATTATGCATTAATTGATTGATTTCTAACAGTATAGGGTGAATCCAATAAATTAGGTTATTCTCTCTCTCTTTCTCTCTTTTAATGTTAGGGAGACTGATGCTCAGAAAGGCTTAACCTTTCTGAGGGCCACAGAATTAATCATTCTGCTAATATAAGCACCCTGGTCCTTCTTCGCTCTAATGCCTACTTTACTCAAACACTTGAGACTATCAGTGCAGTTGGAGAAATAGAAGGGGGATGACTTCTACATGTCCGTGTCCTTAAAGAGAATTCCAGGTAGAAGATCTAATCTGTACATACTAAACTATAAATTAAGTTAGCATGTGCTAAGGCAATCAGAGAGGGGAAGAGATACTGAGTACAAGTCGGGCATTATTTCAGCTGGGTCACTAGAGAGAGCAACAATACAAAGTTAAAAGAGAAAAGCAGGCATTTGAGCTGATTCTTGTTTGGATATGCAGGAAGCAAGAGGTTTGTTGGAGGCAGGAGGCAGGCTGGGGAAGGTATTCTCAAGTAAAAATGGAGAGAGAACACCCAGAAACAAACTGATCATCAGGTAAACAGACAGAAAGGGACTGCAAAGGAAGGCCAGAAGGGCTTCCATGTTAACCAAAGGGATCTAGATTTTGTCTTCAGAGAAGGGTGACAAGTTCAGCTTCAACACTGATGAAGTCTTTAGTAAAGAGTTGCCCAGAACTCTGTTTTAGGACACCCACTCTAACTGACATATCTTACTCTGCTGTAAGAACATGAAACCAAGGCAAGGGATAGCCGATGACAGAGGACACCACACAAACTGGCCCTGTGTGCATGGGCCACTGGACAGCCAATGAAGGCAGTGTGTTACATCACAGAAGCTCTGCTTCCTCCTGAATACCCCAAGTCCTCTTAACAATGATCAATAGCAGAATCATTAGATTCACTGAATTATTTTTGTAGATGGTATATATAAATGCATCTGTATTTCTCAAGTGTTATTAGGTTTTCTATATGCTTTAATATGTTGAGCTGTCACACTTATACAAATATGTCTACATTTATACATTATCTGTGTTTTATATTTTATAAGTATTAGTTTATCCCCATAACAGCCCTTGAGTTTAAATGGTAATGACTAGCCTTTTAATTTTTTTGTAATTTATTTTTGTTCATGTATTTTAAGTATCTAAGTACTTTGTCTCCATGTACACAAGAAGAGGGGCTCAGATCCTGTTAGAGATGGTTGTGAGCCATGTGGTTACTGGGAATAAAACATAGGACCTCTGGAAAAGCTGCCAGTGTTCTTAACCACTGAGCCATCTTTCCAGCTACGTGATCAGGCTTTTACATGAGAAAATTAAAGGCATGCTAGGTCAAGGTTCAGGTGTTCTGTTTTTGTTTGGGGCCACACACATGACAGGCACAGGCTCTGACACTGAGCTATATCCACAGCCAGAACGTGTTAAAAGGCTGTATTACACAAAGTGCTTGGTAAACATCTCTGATGCTGTGGCCAATGCAACAAGTGACTTAGTATTAGGACACTGATGCAAGAGCCCAGCCATGAAGCAGAAGTGGACACAGAAGTGGGTCCTGTATTTAGAAAGCTACAATCACATGCTGTCCTAAGGTACAATGAGGCAGAAAGCCGGTGCAGGGAAAAGTCCCTCAAGGAAACTGTTATTTGGTTAGTTAAAAACAAAGAAATGCATTCTGAAAACTAACCCAGGGAGAGCACAAAACAACAGAGGGTTTTTCCAGGATACTCAAGTACAGATTAATCAGTTAATCAGTCAGTCAGTCAGTCAGTCAGCCAGTCAGTTTGTCTGTCTGTCTTTCTCCCTCTCTCTGCCTCCCTCTATCTCACCCTCTCATACACACATATTCTCGCTCAAATTCTCTCATATTCTCTTTCAAACACACTCAGATGTACACTTACACACACATACATACACACATTCTCTCTCTCTTTCCCTCTCTCTCTCTCTCTCTCTCTCACACACACACACACACACATACACAATTCAACAATTCAAGAGTTTGACTTGCTAGGGTTCCACAAACACAGATGCAAACCCCAGGTCTCCTGTTTCCTAGCTCTGTGCCTTCAGCCAAATTATTCAACCTTCCCATGTGTCTATGAATGTACAAGGACAACATGCACTTCCCAGAGGTGCCCTGGGAATTAAAAGTACAAATTGCCTAGCACAGGGCAGCTGCTGATCGACCTTTCTGTCCAGGAATGGCGACTGGGCAGAGCTTCACTATCCCATTAGACAGAGAGGGTGATGAAAAGAAATCTTAAGTGACATGATAATGACACATCTTTGCCTCATTGGATCACCAAAGTAATTAAATAACCCTATGCCAGTGAATGACTAAAAACTGATTTGAGAGTTTAAAGGTTTTCTTCGGACGTGTGGAGAATTTTAAACACATACAAATTTATAGTTTCACTGCAGATAAAAAGTGAGGCAGAACCCATTCGGGGACTGAGAATTTACCACAGTTGTAAGCCATTTACCTGGCATGCCATTCCTCCATAGCCCTCTCCCCCAAAAAGTTAATGGGATTTTTTAAGGTTAATGTTTAAAAGACAAAATTCAAATGTAGTTAAAGTGGGCCTTCAAATGTAGGAGAGGTGAAACGGTGGTGCCATCAAGTCCCTTTTGTCTATTGCCTGGCAGGGGAACAGCTACAGGCCCAGGTTAGACAAATAAAAGGACCTGGCCAACACACAAAGCCAGGTACTAGGCTTCTTAAGAAGGCCAGGCTTTTGTGTGAACTGTCCTAAGAAGAGAGAATATTTTAGAAACGAGATGAATTAAAGACTACGGCAGGGGAATCACAAGTTCTAGGGCAGCCTGGGCTATTGCCTCAAAGGGGAAAAATAAGAGCATATGGGGTAGACCAAGTGTCTTCAGGTAAACAAATCAGAGGAGGACCAAGAATTCCAGGAAGGACCAAGAAAACCAGGGAGAGCTCTCTCTCACAGAAGTGCAGTGAGATGCCCAGCAAGAGCAGGGAGGTGGCAGCAGTGGGGCCCTGGGTTGGGTCTAGAGTCTCAGCTTTGATTGTAGAAAGTCACTCCCTCCAGGGCAGGGTTTCTCAAGATGTACTGTGCTGTAACCACCAGGGTAGCTTGTCAATTCAGATTCCGATCCAGAAGTCCTGCAAGCCACAATCTACATGCGTACATGAGGTCTCAGATGATGCCAGTGGTGCCGCTCCAGGCGCCACATTCTCTGAATTAAGGTTTGGACTTCCACTTAAGACCTCAGAGCAAAGACCAAAGCTGCCTGTCCTTGTAGCGTAACAGTGACATGCAAGATCTCAACAGAGTCTGGAAGGATGGGCGCATGAGGAAACTTAAAATGCTGCAAATATAATGGAACCCATATCAGAAGAGGAAAGAGCAAACACCTTGAGAAGCCACTGCACACACTGAATCCAGAGCAAGTTGCTGTTTGACAAACAGAGGTGAAAAGAGCTCATTTGAAAACCAAGGGCTGGGGGCTGGCAAGATTGCTCAGTGGTTAAGAGCACTGGCTGCTCTTCCAGAGGTCCAGAGTTCAATTCCCAGCAACCACATGATGGCTCACAACCATCTGCAGTGGACTCTGACTCCCTCTTCTGGTGTGCACAAAAGCAGAGTAGTCATATACATAAATTAAATATTTATTAAAAAAAAAAAAAAAGAAAAAGAAAACCAAGGGCTGAACCAGAGTTCAAAGATCCCACTGAAGAATCTTTTCTGTCTTTTCTTCTTTGCTTGGTAGGAAGAGTATATTTTGCATATTCCTATAGCAAAGCATATTCTCTTTGTTGTTCTGAGAGAGCACTTTTCCAAAAGCTGATTGAGGGAACACAGACTCCGTTAGTCTCAGCAAATAACCATAGCAACTAATACCACCCAAATAAAATGATGTCTTCTCAGTGATGTGCTGGCTCAATGAGATTAAGAGGGTGACGTGTACCATCTGAAAAATTACGGTGATAAACTTCCAGCAAAAGCCAGACCTTCTTGGAAAGGGTTGTAAGTAAAAGAAAGGCCTTGCCAATAAATTAAAGACAGGACACAGAGCCAGAAAAAAAAAAAATCCAGGAAGTGAAAAACTGGAGCAGCACCGCTCTGCCTGCCCCCTGCTTACAGAGACAGAACCCACATACAAACTCAGCCGAACAACTTCACAACTGAAGGCCACCACCTCTACCAGGGACCTATCAAGGAAGTGGCATTTTATCTCTTCTATACATTCCTTAATGAATAGTGTAAAGGAAAAGCAAACACTGCGACCTCAGAGAAGTCTTCAGAGAAGTTTACCTAAATTACTGTAAAACTTTTAAATGTCAAAGAGGAAGGCTGCAGAATATCAGGTTCAGGCTGGTAAAGGGTTCCCAGCACTCAGGAAGTCCTCACAGGATGCAGATCCTTCTGTCCAAGGTCTTTATATTGGAGTGATGCTTGTGAATAAATACCTCAGCGTCTACAAATACAACAGCCGTGTCTGTCTTTCCATGTCCCCAGCCCAAACCTGCCTCCCCCAGGTCTCCACAGTCACACCTGTAACTGGACAAATCCAGACAAGCAAGAACCTCACTTGGGAAAACAGGAACAGTGACGCCGAGGCCAATCACCTCCCTGTCACCCCTGGAGCTTTTCTAGCAAAGCACAAACACGAGAAAAATAACCCTGCCCGAGAATCAGAGCCTAACTGTCACTCAGCAGTTCCTCAGGAGCAGCAAGGGTCAGCCATATCCACGTATCAGACACCGCTCCTGCAGGTCATATCAACAGTGGAAACAAACCTGCAAGTAATCGAGGGATAGCACAGGAGTAAATTAAGATCTTCGGCTAGCCATGTCTACTCCAGGTCTGTCCTGGGGCTTTGGAACAGGCTCCCAGGAGGCAAAGTCCCATCTTCACTAGTCACAATGCCACTGTACAGTTTCCACCTGTGTGAGATGCAGCTAAGAGAAGAACTGTACCTTAAAGTTCCTCTGAGAAGAGAAATGGCACATGGAAGTGCTTAGCGCAGGGCCTGGCCTGCAATAAGCACTCAATAAACCAGGGGTATTAGCATTAGACAGCTTTGTATAATGATGTCATAAATAAAGCATACGGCAGATTTATGTCCATAAAGAGGTCCGGCCAGCCACCCAGCTCACCATGTAAATGGTCCCACCACGCTGACTTCTGGCCCGCCCTCCCTCAGGCTCCCTGCAGCAGGGTTAGGATCTAGACTGCATCAACCTAATCCCAGGCACAGCTCAAGTGCTTCTCAACACGTTACACAGGAGACCAGGCAACAGTTCCCAGGCACCAGAAGGCCAGAATGAGTTCAATTAAAAAGAAAAATCCATTGTCTCCCCCTGGATTCAATAAACATTTCCTGAAAGAAAAAAAAAAAAATCACTCAGCAACTCAGAACTGAGCCACACCTAATAACATTCTCAGAAATTGGTTTCACTTCCTTCTAGCCCCTGCTCAATACTGATGTTTATCCCACATCCCTGCTGCTGCACCTCGAGCTTCTGCTCTGCTGCCAAAACAGGGAGACCCCAGTGGGCAAATATCCAGTCTCCTCAGAGGGCCCCTTCTTGGGAACCTCTTCCTACACCCAGCACCCACTCATGCCCCAGACTTCTCAGAGCATCCCTCGCTCCTGCCCACCACACAATCGGAGAGGTCAAAGATGAGTGCTTCTCATGCTATGGTACCACTTGCAATAGGCTCTCCTAGAGAGCCCACAAAGGTCTAGGGGCTGTGACTCAGACATCTGAGCTTCCCAGGAAAAATTTTATTCATTTGTTTTTTAGATTATAATATAATTACATCATTTCCCCCTTCCTTTCTTCCCTGTAAGCCTCCACACAACTTACTCTATTTAAAATTCACAGCCTCTTTTTCTTTAATTGGTGGTGGTGGTGGTGGTGGCGGTGGTGTGGGGTGCGCGCTCATATGTGTGTGTGTGTGTGTGTGTTTCCTAATTATACAAATACAACCTGAGTCTGTACAACGTTACTTGTATGTGTGTACATTTGTACATGGTTTTCAGGGCTGACCATTTGATGCTGGAAAACAAACTGGTGAGCTCTTTTCTGGACAAGACTATGTGTGTCCCACTCTCCACGTTCCTTAGTTGCCTGTAGTTCTGTGTAGGGCTGAGGACACTTGGGGTTTCCCTCATCCACATTAGATGTCCACTGGTGTCATTCTTGTTCAGGTCATGTTGATGAGACTCACTGTTGTAACTTCTGAGAGTTCTAGGATTCAAAACTCTCACAGCACATCCCTGTTCTTCTGGCTCTTACAGTCTTCTCATCCCCTCCTCTGAAAGGATTCCTGACCCTTAGGTACAGGAGCTGTGCTGTAGATGAATCACTTGGGACTGAGCCCCATAACTCTACACTTTCATACGTTATGGCTTTCTATAATGGTCTCTATTACAAAGAGAAGTTTCCTCGATGAAGGATGAGAGCTACACTTACCTGTGTGTATAAGGACAAATGTTTAGAATGTAGTTAGGGATTATGCTGGTTTGGTAAAGTGGTGGTTTACTTCACTATCCCTGGGTACTTGGCTAGGTTTCCATGGCTATGCATGATTTCCCTGTTGCTGAACAGGTCTCAAGATCAATTAGAAAGCTGCTGGTTACTGTTAATGTATGGGTCCCACTACTGTACCCTGGGGGTTATCATGCCATAATGGTGGTAAGCAGTTTTAGGCCTGCTAAACTTTAAGAACTGCCATGAACTAGAGCTTCAGAACAACTAGTCCCAGGAACCAACAATGGAATGGTTGCTGATTGCAAAGGTGGAGATCCTAAGGCCAGGCTCATCTTTGAATATTTGACAGTAGGTCTGCAAATGTTCCAAGAAAAGGCAACTCATGCTCAAGACAAAAGAAACCATGGTAACAGCAGAGGTGGGCGGACGGAATATAATTCAAGTAAAAACTCAAAAATTCCAAAGCTGAAATCTAAAAACCAAAAACCAAAAACAACCCACCCCAAGAGCTGGCAGGTAAAGATCAGGTAGGTAAAGTATCTTGCCACCAAGCCTGACTACCTGAGTATATCACAGGGACACATGGCGGGAAGAAAACCAACTGCCATAAGTTATCCTATGACCTCCATGTGTACTACGGCACACGCGGGCATGTGCAGACATGCCAAACCAACAAACCCAATCAATCAATCAATCAATCAAAAGGATTGTTCTTCATTGTCTCATTTGGAAGTTCAATAGGACCATGGATGGCCATGTTTGGTGCCCAAAGTCTACAGCTCAGCACATGGCACCTGGCTGCATAGAAACCCACCGGGAAACCTAGCTTCCCACAGAAGTACAGCCTTCAGCATCTGTGGAGCTAAGTGTGCTTGAACCACAGGCCTGGCTGGGGCTGTCAGCATAGGCTCTGTCCCCGTCACTTTTCTCTGACACACACAGACCCAAGTGAATTTGAGAAATAAGTTCACAGGGCAGCTGAAAGACAGAAGGAAAGCCTGAGGCTCTGGCATGCAGTGCTCCCAGTGTGCAGGATCCTGCACTCAGAAGTGACTGCTTGCTCCACTGCTCTGTGATAGCTGTCTTAAAACTTCACAAATGGTTTTTTTTTTTTTAATTTTGAACTTGTATTTGGTGAAGTCCAGTAGGATATGGCGCATGTATGTGAACACAGATGGGTAAAGCTAAAATGTTACCATACTCCTGGCTGTGTAGTGCTTTGATGGCCACAATTCTGGAAAACCCACGGTCTGTGGGAATCAAATGAGTACTAAAGCTTGTTAGGTCTACAGATGTAGAGGGAGACACCGACAGCCTTGAAAGGGCAGGCCTCAGACAGTCTTAGGACATTAGCAGGGCCTTTCTTCCTCTTGCCCACCCCCAACCGCCCATAAGCCAGGCACCGCTGCAGACCATGACAGTAGGGAACTGGGAAGACCGCTGCCAGGTGCCTTTCTTTTAATCCCTCCTCACTCATCAGTAAGCTAGGAGCCAGCGTGCAGGCATCAAGATAGGCAGCACTTCCATTGATCCCGGTGCTGAACACATGTGACGTTCAAAGCATAGGCTGTGTCATTTTGGTGATGCTGCGTATGAGTCATTTAAACTTACATTCGAGACAGGCAATGTAGAATATAATGATGAACAGGAAATGCATACTAATAATTTAAATATTTCTTTTTAGAACATTAAATTACAAAGTAAAATTCCACAAATCAACAGGAAAAAGGCTTTCCATTTTAACATCTTTTATAACTTTGATGTCTGCATGTTTTTAACAAGGAGCCATGAAGATTATACAGCATAGCCCTGGGATTGCTTTGATAACTCAAATAAAACTCCCCTCCTCTCCAACTGGTACCTTAAGGGGCGCCACTCCTGTGACATCACCATCTCTAACCAATTTATATCTGTCCAGCTATCTTCCTCCCCTACAGACAACTTCTCACATCAGGACACAAGATGGGCTTTTAAAGGCAGAGCTGATCTTGTCTCTGCTCCCATCAACCACTACCCTTTCCAAATGCAATGGTTCCCACTCCCTTCAAGACAAATCTGAACAAAGCCTACAAGACCTGTCTGCATGCCCCACTAGTCTTGCCCTCTGTCTATGGGACAGCCCCTAGGTACATGCATATTGATCCTTAAATGTGCCCTGAACCCTCCAGTCACATACCTGGCCTCTTCCTCCACTTGGAGCTCTTCTCACCTTCACTCATGTCCTGCACCTCAGTCCATAGATACTTGTTCATAAAAAAACTGTCCCACGCATCTGTTTGCATGGACTCTTCTCCAGCCTTACAGTCCCTACTCCATTCTTGTCTGTAAATAAATATTTCTTTGAATTGGGTAGTCATTTAATGTGTACATTCCTGGTGCCATCACATACTTGAAGAAACCAGTAGCCATGCTGCTTTGCTCATCAAAAGGAAAATTATCTCAATCCTAGAATGCCATAAGCTCCCAATGATGTTTTTAAACTGTTTAAAATTACCTGTATTTATTATTTATTTGTACACATGCATATATGAATGCATTGTGCCATGGTACATGTGTGGAAGTCACAAGACATGTTTCAGGAATCAGCTTTCTCCTTCCACCTCATGGGTCCTGGGGATACAATTCAGGTCATCAGGCTTATCAGCAAGTCTCTGCCTACTGAGCCACCTCTCTGGTTGCCGAACAATATCTTTAAATGTCTGAACAAATACACAGTAAGAATGTCGACTTTTAAAAGTTCATTCAATAAAATGACAAGCCCGAATTTCTCTTTTTACAGAAAGAGAAAATTGAGTAACAAAAATAGAGGCAAAATAGTCATGACATTATTCATTCCTTCATGCCACATAAAACAATTTGAACCCATTTCCTGGGTTTAGCCCAACAATCACAAAACATGCATTCTGCTCTCATGTGTTCTTCATACAACAAGATGCTTCTGATGTTTTTAAAGATACCACTAGTGCATTTTTCAAACCACTTTGGCTATAGCAAATGATAAGAGCAAATTTGTACCTGAGTAAATGGAGTAGATGAGATTAGAATTTTAAATATCTAATATAGAGGGCAACTGTGCCAGTTAACATCAGGTAAAAGCAGAAGCCATCGTTCCTAATGCGTCATGCATTGCTTGAAGGAACACACCGATAAGCATGCCCTTTGGGTAAGCGTTTCTTGATGTGACTTTTGCACTACACCTGAATCAGTTCATCCCAACTTAATGAATAAGAAAATCTGAGAATCAAATCTACACTCTGCCTTTTTAATAAGTTCTCTGGATGATTCTAAAGCAGATGGAACTGAAGGACTTCTGTTATAGGAAGACACTACACACAAGGCCTAAATAACAGAGAACTGGAAGAAGCTAACAACGGTGAACCTGGGAAAGAAGAGAAATAAGAAAAGGAGAGCAATGGCCTCCCATGGACCTGGAAAGTCCCTGGCAACACGCCTCTAAGACAGCAGCAGGAAGCTGTTCCCACAGAAAAGGAGGACCATGGAAAAACCCTAGGCATTGTTTGCTGGGTCATTAATTATTTTGGCCATGTTACTCTCATGTGCATTTCCTCCTATCTCAAGGTGCACTTGGAACAGTTAAGAAATCCTGACATGTTCCCCTTGCTGCAGGAAGTCCAGGGTGAAAATGACAGGGCCATGTCACATATTCTCATGGCTGCTTTGGGGTTGCAAGAAGCAGTCTGTGCCTGTGTGCCCTATCACAGTCAGGCATCCCTGCTGCTGCTGCTGTAGCCATCCTCTGTCTTCCCAGCCCTTGGCCACCTTTCCTATGCCCACCCATCAGAAACAGAAGACTGAGAAGACCACATCCTACCATGAGATTATAGGATTATCCTATCCAGAGCCAAACTGTTGCCATCCTCGGAGTTGGGCTGTGTGTGTTTGCCAAACAGCATCATGGCTGGGCTGTTGACTATTGATGTTCCCTCTTGGAGGGAGGGGATGGAAAAGTCATCCTCACTGAGGATCCAGCCCTCCCTCCCAATCAGTTGTATGCAATTCTGCCCTAAGTGTACATGATCGCTGGGCCTTTAGGAGGGGCCAGGGTATGCAGATAGGGAAGGATAAGAGGAGGGGCTCCCTCAACCCTGCCAAGAGAAAGCCATGGTCATTGCTGGGAGAAAAACTTCCAGTGTGACTGCTTTTAAGATCACCTATGCTCCATAACCCCTCACCTGGTGCTCTGTAGGGGAACCTAATAAACTCAATTGGCTATCCCAGGTGACTCAGGTGTAAGTATACCTTGGTTTGTTATGGGCACCTCAGGAGGAGGAAATGCTGTTTATGGTCTCCCCTAGGGAAGCAATTTTAGCAACAATTCCTGAAATCCACCAGGTGACCTTGTTTGGAAGAGCCTTTGATGATGTCACCAATTAAAATTCAGCCATACGGGATGGAGATTGGCCCTAAATCCAATGACTAGTGTCCCTATGTAAGAAGGAAAAAATACAAGGAGAACGATCTATGAGCACAAGGGCAGAAACTGGGGTGATATACCTAGAAGCCAAGGGACAATGGAGCCTGTCAAAAGTCACTGCAATCTAGGACACTGAAGGGAACAATCTTCTCTGGAGTTTTCAGGGTAAATGTGTCTGAGCTGACACCCTATTTCAGATTTCTGTCCCTAAAACAGTAAGGAAATACATTTCTGGTAATTTGTTGGAGTGACCCTAAGACACTAATAAACCTCCTTTCTTACAAACTTGGGCTTTAAAGTCATACTGTTACCAAATCTGACGGTTCTGCAACAACAAAAGGGAAGGAATCCTTGGTGTTCAGCAGAAGTGCCTGTGACATCTGGAGGGAGCCCCTGGCCGAGGCTCTCCACCTGCAGGCCTGACTTCTTCCCCTTACCAGTGCCTTCACAAGTTCTTCCTGGATGTGAAAGTCCTCTCCCCAACCTGGATACTACCGAAAACTACCTCTCTCCTGAAAACCCTATAAGGTGTGCTTTCACAAACCTGACCCCAAACACCCTTCTACCAACTCAGGCTAGCCTCTGAGGCAGCTGGACTCCCTGAACTTTCCCTGCTTCCCCAGTGTGGGCAGGTTTAAGAGAGCTTGGACAGGGAAGTCTCATACAATTCCACAGCGAGCTGTCCCCACAGCTCAGCCCGTGGGAGTACATGTACATTTAACGGACCAATGCCAATGTCCTTCATTCCTCACGCCTAGGCCAGCTGTTAAAAAAGTGGACCACTACAAAGATGACTCTTTTCAGTTACTCACTCAAAAAAAATGTGTTATTTTTCTATGTGCCCACCATCAAGCAAGTAAGTCACTGGAGAGATGAAGTCAGTTGAGTAGACACAGCCTGTGACTTTGTAGCACTACAAGTGGAGGTATTGGATATGTCACTCATTAAGAACCTCACATCAAAGCTGAGGAGCAATGCACAATCTTGCTCAAAAACCTGTTACCTGCTACATTTCACCTAATGCACAGTTCAAATGTCCAGACATTGCACAACACACAGATGTTTTAAAGTCCCCATGGAAGGGGGCTTTAATTGGGTGTACTATCAGAGAGAGCATTATTTGCTTGATGGTGGGTATCACATACATAGAAGCCCAAACATGTACACTTAACCCCGTTCCAATGTCTCAGATGTAACAGGCAATTGCTAATGATGCATAGATGGACAGACGGGAAAGATGGATGGATGTGCATACATCAAAGCACCTGAAGTATATATAAAGTACAGCTTGGAAGTGCAAAAGACACCAAAGTGCATAACCCACCTCGTCTCTCAGAATAACCGCCTGCCACCAGCATCCGAAAGAAGCAGTACCTCTAAATGAGTCTCATATCCTGCCTCACCTGCAACCCCTGGGCAGAAAAACAGACTCAGCAACACACACACACACACTCACACCCTATAGTACTCCCTACCCCTCCCTGTTCTTCCTGAATAGAGCTTTTAAAAGCCTGCTTTGCTAGTCTTCCACCACAGAGAGTGTTTACTGTTCTAAAATGTTGACTTTACTCCCACCCAAAAGGCACACACACCACACAGCACTGCAGGGTTGTGTTGTTTTTAATTATTACTTTTATGATTCTTCCTTTCTCTACTGCCTTCAGAGGGAGTTCTTGGGGAAAATGAAAGCTGACCCTGGCTATTTCCTTGTCATGTATGTTTGGGCGAGGGTGGAGAAAAACCACAAGCTGGAGGAAAAGAGGAGCTGGGCTCTAACAGCACAACCAATTAAAGTCCCCTTTCATGGCAGCCTAACAGAAAAATAGTTTACAATTAAAATAAAAAAGCCCAAACATAAACACTTAACCCTGTACAGAAAAGCTGCCTCCCAGAATGACAGAGGAAGTCTCCATATGCCTATCTTTTGATCTGGCTTGTGTCATGTTAGTCCTTCTATTTCCAGGATCTACTTCATCTTACACATCAGTAATAAAGTTTCAATAATTCAGATCCCACGGGGATCTTTTGCTTTATCCTCTTTGGTCATTATAACTGAATAACACAAACTGAATAACTTACCAAAAATAGAAATTATATACCCCATGTGTGTCTTTCTCCTTCTGGGATACCTCACTCAGAAGGATCTTTTCTAGCTCCCACCATTTGCCTGCAAATTTCATGATTTCCTTGTTTTTAATTGCTGAGTAGTATTCCATTGTGTAAAAGTACCACAATTTCTGTATCCATTTCTCCATTGATGGACATCTGGGTTGTTTCCAGGTTCTGGCTATTACAAATAAAGCTGCTACAAACATAGTTGAGCAAATGTCCTTGTTGTGTACTTAAGCATCTTTTGGATATATGCCTAGGAATGGTATAGCTGGATCTTGAGGAAGCAGTATTCCTAACTGTCGGAGAAAGCGCCAGACTAATTTCCAAAGTGGTTTTACAAGTTTACATTCCCTCCAGCAATGGAGGAGAGTTCCCCTTTCTCCACCTCTCCAGCATGTGTTGTCACTTGAGTTTTTGATCTTAGCCATTCTGATGGGTGTAAGGTGAAAGAATAAACATACTGAAATCTGTACACCTAAAGAAGATAAACAAGAAAGATAAACAAGTAAGATGATCAACCATCATTTAGATCAACCCTCATTGTCATTTAGAAAGACAAATGGGATGGACATTGGATGTAGGAGAAAACAAGTAACAGGACAGGAGCCTACCACTGAGGGCCTCTGAAAGTCTCTACCTAGCAGTGTATCAAAGCAGATACTGAGACTTGTAACCAAACCTTCGGTGTAGTACAGGGAATCATATGAAAGAAGGGGGAGTTAGTATGACCGGGAGAGGACAGGAGCTCCACAAGGATCAAATATATCTGGGCACAGGGGTCTTTTGTGAGACTGTATCTCCAATCAAGAACCATGTATGGATATAACCTAGAACCCCTGCTCAGATGTAGTAGCCCACAGTAGCTCAGTATCCAAGTGGGTACCCTAGTAAGGGGAACAGGGACTATTTCTGACATGAACTCAATGGCTGGCTCTTTGACCTCCCCCTCCACCCGAGGGAGGAACAGCCCTGCTAGGCCACAGAGGAGGACTTTGCAGCCAGGCCTGAAGATAACCTGATAAACTAGGGTCAGATTAAAGGTGAGGAGGTCCTCCCCTATCAGTGGAATTGGAAAGGGATAGAGAGAAGATGGGGGGAGGGGAAGGTGGGAGGGAATGAGGGAGTAGGATACAGCTGGGATACAAAGTTAATAAACTGTAACTAATATTAAAAAAAAAAAAGAATAGAAGTTAGCTTCTATTCTTAAAGGGGGTGATATATGCCTTTAATTCCAGCACTCAGGACTCAGGCAATCAGGTCTCTGAATTCTAAGCCAGCCAGGGCGCCATAGTGAGACCCTTTCTCAAATAAATAAATAAATAAATAAATAGATAGATAGATAGATAAATAAATAATAAAAAATCAAAGTTTATTCACAGTTCTGGAAGCTGGAAAGTTCAAGGGCATGGCACAATACGTTGTTGTTAGACAAGCAAACTCAG
Source organism: Psammomys obesus (assembly GCF_907164565.1). Lineage (NCBI taxonomy): Eukaryota > Metazoa > Chordata > Mammalia > Rodentia > Muridae > Psammomys > Psammomys obesus. The sequence continues at coordinate 1,255,581 of NW_026596040.1, read as the reverse complement.
TTCTCTTTCCTCTTACAAAACCAGTAACAAATTTTGGAGGGGCCTAAGCTTCATGTCCTCATCAAACTCTAACTATCCCCCTAAAAATCTCACCTTTAAATAGCAGAAATTTGAAGACTAACCTTTGAAATTTTAGAGACACATTCAAACCACAGCACTTTCCCTTTCTGAGTTCCTCTGCTGAAGGCAAGAATAACTTACACTAAGAACAACCCAGGTCCACCATGGTATACAATGTATTTACTCTGGAAATAGATTCATTCATTCATGCCATTCCTCTTTATTAAGCTCCTCCTACATGTCAGAAAATGTGGAAAGCAACAAGAATAGAACAACGAATAAAACTGCCATAGCCCTTAGTTCCCCAAACCCACAACCCACAACAGACACTCAGCATAATCACACTGTAAACACTGAAAGTATCAGCGATAAGAAGGCTAGCATATAAGCCAAGTGTGGTGTCACATGCCTGTGGTCCCAGCACTTCCTCAGGAGGGAGAAGTGGGAAAACAGTATGACATCCTGGACAAGATGGTGAGATTCTGTCTCAAAAGGGGGGGGGGGAATCAAACAAACGCAAAATAATGAAGGGAATAAGTGAATGACATGAAAAACCACGTCCAAGGCCTATTAAGAGATGGTATATTAGCTCCAGAGAAATAAGATACATTAAAGACAGGCACTGGGTCTCCCCTCATATTGTAGGATAAGCTTCAGAGGTTAAAACCGATCAGACTGTATACTTACATGAAGGGTGTTGTGCACTTAAAGGGTTAATTGTGTGGACAATTAAGCTTTTAAAAAATAATTTGCCCACTATCTTTCTACCTACACTGATCACCTCCTGAATGATGGTTCCAGAGGTCACAAAGCATCAAAGTCCACTAAACACACTGTCCTGCCTTTTTATCACTACTCCATGTACTCAGGAGGAAGGCGTTAAGCACCTACAATGGTTGTCTGTGCTCCTCATTACACCATATGCATGCATATTCCAAAGAATATAAAAAAGAAGAAAAATATTCATATTCCCAAGAATATAAATAAGAAGGAGGAGGACGAAGAGAAGGGAAAGAGAAGAAGGGGAGAAGAAGGAGGGGAAGAGGAGGAGTCTACATCCCAAGAAAGACTGCAAGTCAGAATGTGAAGTTCAGATATTTCAACACTGTGATAAAAAAGCTTTATTGAAAGTCTGCTGTGTGCCCAGTCTCTAAGGATTTTAAATATATTAATCACTTAATTCTCTCCAAATTTCTTAGAGGTAGGCACTATTGTTTAAACCCACTCTACAAATGGGAAAACTGCAAGTGACAACATTCAAGAGCCTGAGTCCTGAGTCCGATAAGTTAGAATTTCAAGTCCCAGCTACATCATCATCAGGTCAAGCTACATGAGCTGCCAGAAGCTATTTCACAGTCTAAGTGTTTCTTCTGTGAGACTCAGCAACACTGTTCTTGACGGACCAGGTTCGCTGAGCCTCCCCTCGGGGTACCTATCCCAGCTCTGAGGTTTGACAAAGCAATGGAAAGAGGTTTCAAAGCTGCAGTACTCTTTAAGTCACTGACTCTGGTGTTTGCCTGTGATGAAGGACAGCTTCAGACATGTCCAGTGCACAAGGTAAGAAGACAACAGTTCAAATACCCAAAGCCCCACCTCCAGGCTAAGCAGTGTGCAACACTCTGATGGGGGCATTTTTCTATGTTGTTGGTCTTTTAAAACCAAATAAGAGGCAAACATCCTGAGTAAGATCGTGGCTATAATGAAGACAGGGGACTAAAGGAATGCATACCTCCTCATGATAAAGGAAACCTCCCACTCTCCTGACCAGGACACTCAGCCAAGACATGTTTCTGGCAGTCCACAGCAGCAAGCAGTCCAAATGCATGGATATATGAGAATACATGTGAGGTGGGTAAAAAATTCCTGTTATTACAAGACATGGGCTCCAAGATTAATAGCACTACTGCTCTATAGTCTTTTAAGAGAAAATAAAATAAGGTACATATGCTCCAAAAAAAGCCTCCTTGAAGAACTCAACCTCTTGAGTTGCCTGGATGCTACAAAGCTTTACTAAATAAACAAACAAGCAAGCAAGCAAATAAATAAATAAACACCTTGTCACACTGACTTCCTTTCCCAGGAATGCCTTTGGATAAAAGCAATGGCCAGTAGATACACTTGGGCAATGGATGGAAAACAGCCAGTTCTTATCCCAGGAGGACAAGTATCTTCAACAACAGCACTGACTTGTGCTCCACACCAGGAGCTTCGAAGGCTGAAAATCTCCCACAGACTTGTGGCTTATGAGCTGTGCCTGGCTGCTCTAAGCTCGTCACTCTAAGGTGGTGCCCTCACTGCTTCTCTCATCAGATGGTTCCCTGACTGAATGCTTCCCTGCACAGCATTACCTGCATCTTCACAGAAAACAGAGCCTTCCTGCATCCATCTAGCACCCGTCTATCTACCTATCAAGCCTCTTCTCTGTCTAGCATCTGTATACAGCAAACAGCTATCACTATTTTATCAAAGGAGCAAGAAGGCTAACAAGTCCAAACAAACATTTCCATGTCTATTTTAGGCCAAAGTGAATTCAAGGTGGAGTGTGTGTGTAAAGCAGACTCTGAAATCATAGAATCTCTCAAGAACCTGCTGTGGCCCCAGGCGAGTCTCTGATCTCTCTGGACCTCTCAAGAAGTACAGGGAGATGGGCTAGCTCCGCAGGTACAAGGGCACCTTAGGGGAGCTGGCTCAAAGGTTGGAAACATTGTAACTACAGCCAGCCCACTAAAGGAATCACAAGGGGAGGGGCCAGCCTAAGATAAGCAGAAGGGGCCCCACACAGGGCCTTCAGAGCTATAAGCAATTCTCCACAACTACCAAGAAGCATGGCGCCATCAGCAATCCATGGATAGCTAGAGTCCTTTTGGTTACTGGAGAAAAACTCAGTTATTTGCTATGTGCTTATGAATGACAAGATGCCAAATCGCTGACCATAAAACTAAGAACTAAGGTACTCAAACTAATCTCAAACCTGTACATAGTTGAAGAGTTTCTAATTACAGCCTAATAGCTGATGTTATCTAGCATCAAAATTTATTTCCTATGTCAACAAATATTCAAAATCTGCCCATGTGTAAAACAGTTAAATTATCTCATCATCAAATGTGCCATGATTAATCCCCACTCTAAACTACTTATATCTCTGATGTGATACAGAAGTCTGGAGTGTGGTTTATGCTGTGCAATAAGCTTATCCTCTTTTCTAATGCTATGCATTTGCATTAAAACAACAGTCATAATAAACACTCTTGAAGGGTCCTTCAAATCCACTACATATTTATCTAATAGCTACCCTTTACGTGAGTTGTCTATACAACACAAAAATGAGAGGATTCAAGCAGTTCTAATCAGAGGTGTAGGTAAGTAAGAACCCAACAGAGACAGCCTCTCACCTGACATCAACTTGCGTTGTCTCCTTTAACCTTCCTAACAGCTAGATCATATAGATACCATTTTCTCAGTTTTGTAGAGAAGCAGGGATTCTGAGATACCGAGATCCCCAGCTACACCGCTAACAACTTCAAAAGCGTGTATTCAAGGACAGGTGTGATTCTCAGGTTTACCCTTAAATACTGTTAGCAGTCTAGAAGAAGTTAGTGGTCTGTCAAGATGGATACCAGACATACAGACATTACTCCTGTGGGTGGCAAGAAAAGAAAGAACTGAAGGGCAGTCTGGGTGTGATGCCCAAATGCTTGCAGAAGCCAGAAACTGGAGAGATAAGTAACAAAAAAAGACAGACCCTGGTGCGGTAGGAGATACAAAAGGAAAAGCCTTGGGAAGACCCACAGAACCAAGATGTAATAAAGAGTCTTAGTTGGGCTTCTATAGCTATGAAAAAGACATAACTGATTACAATTTGGAAAGGAATGGGTTTAATTGGCCTATAGGTCAGTCCATAGTTGAGGGAAGCCAAGGAAGGAACTGAAACAGAAACCACACAGGATCATTCCTTACTGGTTTGCTCCACCCTTCTTTTTTGTGCCATCTAGGACTACTTGCCCAGGAATGTGCGATGCCCACAGTGGGTTGGGTCCTCTTCTGTCCCAATTAGCTATCAAGAAAATACTCCCACAGACTTGTATGTTTGTGTCAAATTGATAAAGAACCCCACGACGACAACAAGAATGGGTGTTCAGAGGAGATGAAGGAAGCCTGGACCCTTCCTCCAGTCAATGAGGAAGAAAGCTTCAAGAAAGACAAGGCGTGCTAGTACATTAGCACAATGGTTCCTTGAGCCTTTGAGACAGCAAGTAGAGAAGAGAACCTGGGACTGGAAGTACAGCAAATGACAAGAGTTTTGATGGCAAAACACAAGAGGCAATAAGGATGAGATAGTCTGCATAGTAATCTACCGTTGACAAAGCCATGGCACAGATGGCACATCAGCGGGAGAAGTACAAAGGGAATTTTTGCTGGAGTTGGCTTGCTTTTTTGTTTTAAAGATTATTTATATTTCAGCATGTTTGCAAGCAGAAGGTAGTTTGCCACGGGAAGGAGGGGCTGCTGTTTAGAGGCAATAATTGGGGCAAGTGTCCAGAGAGGCAGAAAGAATCCCAAGTCACAGGATGGCAATGAAGGGGATGAGGTCAGCTCTGGGAGCTACTTAACAGCCACAAGCAGAAAACAGACCCCTCTCTATTTGACCATATGGATGGCACACAATAGTGAAAAGCCACCTGGAAGGCAATGTTTGAAAACACAGACCCTCTCAAGCACCATCCACCTTTCTAGAAGACAAGAAGGATACAACGAAACAAGCTTTGAAGGAGAGAATGAGGTGTGGCACAGTAGCCTCACCTGTTATCAAGTCCCGTGTTTTCTTATTTACCTTTCTGGAGGTTTGGTTTTCTCAAAGGAGAACCTGTCTCATGCAAGGGTGAGGAAACAAAGTCCATACCTACCTCACAATGATGACCGAACTTAAATGCTTTGGTTAGTAAGAAAATTATCTGAAATCTTAAAGGTTTAAAGGTTTCAATCACTGAAATAATTTTTCAAAACCACAATCCATGATGCTAGAGAGTAAACTCAGATTCTCATGTCTTCACAGCAAGGAGTTAACAATGGAGCCATTTCTCTGTGCTTTTAAGCACAGTTAGACTCGGGAAGACTGATGAAAGCTTTTTTTTTTTTTTAAATGAAGTTCATGAAAACAATAAACAGCATGATGGAGACTTTACAGTATATATGTTGGATCATCACCTCCAAGACAAAAGCAATGCTGTGCAAAAATAACAGACTGCCCCTGGGATCACTAACACAGCTACATTTGCAAAGAGGAGGGAACGAGTTGTCGCCTGCCCCATAATTTGATTGATTCCACTGGCTGATTCCCACAATCCACAGCTGAGAAACACTGAGAAGCATGTCCCTGTTGTAAGGGGCTTCCAGTCCTGAGACCTGGTTTTGGTTTGGTTTGGTTTTTGTCTCTTTGTCAGGTAGCTGTGATTATGAGAACTCGTGTTTAGGTCTTCTGTTTTATTACATTGGTCTACATGCCCATTTTTGTGCCAGTACCACATTGTTTTTATTGCTAAGTTCTATTATATCTTGAAGTCTGAAACAGCAATCCCTGCAACATTCTTTCTTTGCTCAGGTCTGCTCCAGGCTTGCTTTTGCTACCTGGAGTCTTCTGGTTCCATATGAATTTTAGGATGTTGTTTAGAATGCTGAAGATTTTTTAAACTGGGATTACACTGAATTGCTTTTAGTAGGATGGTCATTCACAGTTTTAATCCTACCAATCCATGAATATGGGATATCTTTTCATTTCCTAGTCTTTCTCAATGTCTTTCTTCAGAGATTTGAAGTTTTGACTGTAGAAGTCTTCCACCTCCTTGGTTAGGTTTAGTCTGAGATAGATGATTGTCTTGGGTTCTATTATAAATGGCAGTGAGTCCAAGAGCTCTTTACCAGTGTGCTTGTTGTTGATGCACAGAAAGGGCACTGGGTTTTCTAAGTGATTTTGTATGGTACCACTTTTCGGAAATTGTTGATTGTTTCTGGAAGTTTTCTGGTGATTTCTTATGAGTAATATCATATCATCTGCAAATATGGATAATTTGACTTCTTCTTTTCCCATTTATATTCCTTTAATTTTCTCCTCTTGCCTTATTACTCCAGCTAGTGCTTCCGGTACTATATTAGAAAAAAAAATGGGGGAAAGTGGGCCGCCCTGTCTCACTTTGATTTAATGGACTGATTCGAGTTTTTCTCCATTTAGGATAATGCTAGCTATGGGTTCGTCATATATATCCTTTATTTTGCCTGGAACTGGCCATTCTCTCCAGCCCTCTATTGGGAATATTAGCATGAAAGCATGTTTGCTTTTGTTAAAGGCTTTATCTGTATCTTTTGAGATCATAGTATGATTTTTGTAACAACTTAAATGTTCTTCGAAAGGTGAATGGCTAATGAAAATGTGGTATATATACACATGGAATACTATTCAGCTATAAAAAAGGAAAAAAAAGAAAAAAAACTACAGGCAAATGGATAGACCTAGAAAAGATTACATTGAGTAAAGTGACCCAGACCCAGCAAGAAAAGTATGCATGTTCTCTCTCATCTACAGTTCCTAACTCCAAATCTTCAGATGTAAGCATAGCTACCACCCCTCATCAAAGAAGCTCTCTCTACAGCCGATGGTGACCATCACAGAAAACCACACTGGACACAATGCAGATATCAAGACATTAGATCTTGGGCAGACCAGCCTCAGATGGATACATCTAAATCATAGTTCGTACATCTGTGGCTCAGTGAACATGGCAGAAGAGTAAGTAGAAAGATTGTAAGAGCCAGAATACCAGGAAGTCGACTTTGAAACAGTCTCTCCCAGAGATGGCTGCATAAACAAAACTGTAACAATGATAATATCAATGGGCATACTAATACAGAAGGGGAAAATCTCAGGTGCTACCCCTAGAAAAAGAACTCTGAGCAACTAATAACTGCCGGGAGAGGGAAAAATGAAACATGAACCCCATTACTGTTATCTAATACAAAGTGATCAGCCCTGAAATCATATACACACAACAAAAATTAACTCAGCAGGTTGTATTTATACATTTGGGTATATATTTGTAACAATAATAATCAAAGAGAAAGGCTTTCGATTTGCAGGTGCATGGGAGACGTTTAGAAAGCAAATGAGGGGTTGCAGGGAGGGTACCTAGGAGGGGTTGGAGAAACAAAAGGAAGGGAGAAATAGTGCGATTCTATTTTAATTTAAAAAATGATTTTTTTAGAAGAAGGGACATGGGACTGGGAAAGCACAGGGTCACATACACATTTATTTTAGACAGGCACTTGCTTGGTTCAGCTTCTATGGTCTCAAACATAAGTGATCCTAGGGGGAGAGTCAGCCATCCAGCCCTATAATCTATCCCAGCTAGCAGCGAGGATAAAACAGCTCAGGAAGTATCTGACTCTCAGTCCAGGTAAAACCAAAACTAACATCTAGAGCTATTTTGTTCAGTACAGATAGGTAAGAGTACTGGCCCTTTGGCAAGGAAACACACAGCCCCAGGTCCTGCTCTGAACCCTTTTCCAACTGCAGTTCAAAATTCCTTTCTCCCATGTGGCCCTCCTTTAACAGCTAAAGCTTTGCCCCCCATCCCACAGCTCAGAGTCAATGAATCTTTGTGGAGCCCCTCTCCGTTCGGGGTACACAACAAGGTCAGAACCAACCCAGCTGTGCCCACTCTGGACTGTTGGTTGTGCTGCTGTCCCTCCTCCCTCCTCCAGCAAGGCTGAGCTTCCCAATGTCCAGTTATCCAGGCAGGCCCAGATTCACACACCATCTTTTCCAAGAAGTCATCCCAATTCCACCCTGAAACACCTGCTCAACCACACAGAGCAGGTGCTGTCTCATGAACCTCATCGTAACACTCTACTTCTTCCACCAAATGACAATTGCTGCACCATCATTCTCTGTAGTTATTTGTTTGGTGACCCAGGCTTGGTTTCTGCACTATGAAATGACTGAGATAACATTTACTAATAAGAAAAGCATAGTAAGCCACCCTGCCCTGAGGTCCTACTACACACCAGAAATGCTGGGAACCTCATGAATAATATTTCATTGGGCCTTCAGAATCCTGTGGGGAAAGTACCCTTTCAGAGAGGAGCAAACAGAATCAGACAATCTGTAATTTGCTCAAGATTCAGACAACACGCATCAGAGCTGGGGTCCTCAATCTGGCAGCAAACACCATTTTCTCCCTTCTTCACCATTCCATACAGCCCAATCCCTTTCTTCAGCTTTCTACCAGCCCTGGGTTATGCTGACATAACACTGGAAAAGCCACAGCACACTGGCTCTTCTGATCTTATCGTTCCTTAGTAACCTCCTTTAAGGGAGAGATATTTATATGCACATGTGCTGTGAACAAATGAAAAAAATAAAGAATAAAGAGCATCTGCTACACTCCCAAAGTAAGGTCAGGATGTGTCTTAGAGGTGGCTACTCAAAAGTCTATATATAGGAACTCGCAGACCAGCGTAGTGTTAGTGTCTTTTGCTCCCAGATTTCCCTGGGGTACAGCCTTCTTTCCAGGACTCAAAAGAGAGAAGGAGGGAATCTCAGCCAAGGAGTGAGGAATGACACAGCACAATACAGAAGCAGCACACCAGTTCTGCAGCCCTCACCAAGACAAAATCCCATCCAAATCCTCTTTGCCACTGAAGGAGGGCAGGCAAAGACCTAATACTCAAAAGGGCCTGAAATTAAGGCTCTCTTCTACTGCAGTGAAGGAAGCAGAAGGGAGGCAAAAAAGTTGGCATGCCCCACCTTCCTCCATGCTGTGGTGACTCCTGCTCAGGGCACGGGAGCCTCAGCTCCCCATGAACACAGTGGCCTTGGGTAGGCCCCAGGCCCTTCAGACAATGACAGAAGCATGTGCACAGTGTTGTTGAAAGGACTCAATGGTTGATACATGTAGCCAGAGTCTGGCACAGAGCAAGCACTTGATAAGCATCAGTTCCAAATGCAGCTAGGTGACAAAGATGAGAGATGCTGTGCAAGAAGAAGGCAGAGGCCTGAACACTGCAAACCCACCTTCTGTGCACAGCAACCTGGCCCCATGAATTCCTCACAGCTGGCACAGGGAGACTTCAGGTTGCCAGTTACAGCAGGTACACAGAACAAGAGAACACAAAATGCTGTTGCTCTTGAAGGGGTAGGTGTGGGAAAGGTACATGAGTGAGATGGGAGACAGAAGACATGGAGAGAGCAATGCCAGCACAGAAATGTTGGGGTGGCTCAAGCAGCTGCTGGTACAATAGGAGCTGTGCTGGTGGCAAGTTCAGACTTGGGAAGTGGAAGCAGGTCATTATGGGGTCTCAATGAACTGGGATTTACCAACTAAGACACCTAACCCTGAAGTCAGCACAGCAAATATCAGCCAGGCAGAAGATGGTACCCAGTTTACAGGCACCAAGCAGGCTGACATTCAGCAGCTTTAGCTGGCTTTAAGATTCAGAGGGCAGTATGCCCCTGTATATAAACAGCACACACAGAAGTCTCTTCCTTTTCTGAAAATACAGGACTCTGCAGCTTGGCGCTGAGGCCATCTAGAACACACAACAAAGGCAGTGGCTGCAGATGTCTGACCACTAGGAGGAAAGGCATTTCCTTTACTAAGCAAAGGGCATGAAGTTATGTTCCCCTCCTCTTTCCCCCTCCCCCAAGATCTGACTCTACCTTGGGAAATAGGATGGCATCAAAAGCATTTCAACCTGGGACACACTTGAACTGGTTCCCACCAAGACACCTGCTATTCTCTCTTAAATTCCCTGGCTCTTGGTTTGCTCATCTGCAAAATGGGGAAAACAGAAGTCACCTGACAGCATTCTTGAAGAGGTAAAAAAGCATGGATGCAAAGCACCTTGGTCTCCTTGAAATCCTAACCCCTGCTGCTCCCTCCCTCTCATCAGAAAGAGAAAGAAAGAAAGAAAGAAAGAAAGAAAGAAAGAAAGAAAGAAAGAAAGAAAGAAAGAAAG
>NW_026596040.1:1238888-1245503 GCF_907164565.1 Psammomys obesus | reverse complement strand
AAGAAAGAAAGAAAGAAAGAAAGAAAGAAAGAAAGAAAGAAAGAAAGGAAAGAAAGATAGAAAGAGGCCTTGTTTTTCTTGTTATTCTAGCAATTCTAGCAACCTCTCTGAAGAGCCACAGCTCCTAAAGGACCTTCCTAGGGCTTGCTCAGAGTAGCAATGCCTCACCAGAGTAACCAGGAGGCTGCTTGCAAGTGAAGAAGACAAAAGAGAGCATACTCCAACATTTCCTGGAGGGCTCATCTACCATAGCCTGCCACCACTAAGGGCCTGCATGTATCAGACACAGTGGTACCCTGGGGAAGCAAGCTATCATCTTCTCACTAGCATGTACTTTTTTGGAAAAGAATCTACATCATTCATAGGATATTTCATTAGCATCTCTGATACTACCTTCACTGGGAAGGGAGGGAGTGCTCTATAAAGTCATTCAGGGAAAACAATCATTTCTGAGAAAAGAAAATATAAAATTTCTAATGTCTCTACCATGAGCTCTACCATAAAACTGCTGCATCCACAGCAGTGGAAGGAAACATCATCCCCAGATAAGGAAACTGAGGCTCAGAGGCAAATGCTAGCAAATGGCAGAGCCAACTGCCAAACTCACGAATATGAGGCCAAAGCTTAGGCTTAATTCAACCCCATTTCTACCATACACATTTTGCACACATCTTCCCCCAGCTAGTGCTGAGAAAAGTTGTAGCCATTAGGAAAAAAAAGCAGTAAACAGGTATATAAGTACAATGTGCCTCAAATTTTTTCCTATAAAAATGGAGAATTGTTTAATTTATTACAATTTATTCACTTTGTATCCTAGTTGTGACCCCCTCCCTCATCTCCCCAATCCCTCTCTCCTCCCATGCCCCTCCCCCAGTCCACTGATAGGGGAGGTCCTTCTCTCTTTCTATCTTACCCTTGCCTTTCGGGTCTCAGCAGGACTGGCTGCATTGTCTTCCTCTGTGGACTGGTAAGGCTGCACACTGCCCCCCACCCCCAGGGGGAGGTGACCAAAGAGCCAGCCACTAAGTTCATGTCAGAGACAGCCCCTGTTCCCCCTACTAGAGACCCCACTTGGACACTGAGCTGCCTTGGGCTACATCTGTGCACAGGTTTTAGGATATCTCCATGCATGGTCCTTGGTTAGAGTATCAGTCTCAGAAAAGACCCCTGTGCCCACATTTTTTAGTTCTGTTGCTCTCCTTGTGGAGCTCCACTCCTCTCCAGATCTTTCTGTCTCCTCATTCTTTCATAAGATTCCTTGCACTCTGCCCAAAGTTTGGCTATGAGTATCAGTATCTGCTTTAATACCCTGCTAGGTAGAGCCTTTCAGAGGCCATCTGTAGTAGGCTCCTGTCCTGTTCCCTGTTTTCTTCCTCTTCTGATGCCTATCCCATTTGCCTTTCTGAATGAGGATTGAGCATATTTAAGTCATCACTCCATGGGTACATTACTAGAATCAAATGATAAGACAATGCAAAACCTGCAAAGGAATTAGGTTGTCTGACCAGGTCTACCATGGAGTACAAACCCAATGAATAGTAGGTATCATTATAATCAGAGTTTAGTGAAACACCATATCCAAAGATATAATCCTTCATCCATGACTCCACACTAATTACACCAATAGACCCATCTCCTTGCATCTGAATCCCATTCCAATGCCAGGAGGGAGAGGTTTCTTTGGCTCCTAAGAATGAGCATGCTCTTCCTCTCAGCTGCATGCTTATAAAGCCAACAGTAGTGACTGCCAGCAAGACTTGGGTGCATGCCTGGGTCCCAGAGCCAACTCTACAATATCACCCGAGGTGCTGAGAGGTCTTGGAAACCTCTAAGGTGATTACAGTATAGAACATTCATAGCAAGTGTCTCCAGAGTTAGAAAAAAAAACCACGGGGGGGGGGGGGGAAATAAAACAAGAAGTTGTCAAAATGAGGTAGATCTACCACAGAACCAGATAGGCCAAAGATGAAAAAGTTTAGTCGGGTAGGACAGGTTTTAGGGAGAACAGAGGTTTGGGGAACCTCTGATGCATGTCCCTTCATCCCTATAAGAAATCCATCTAATACATTAGAGTCTTCAAGGAGGGTAATTTTTGTGAGCTTGTCCTACTCTTCATAGCCAGAATTGTGTATTTCTAGAATAATCTATGAAGGCCACACAGACACCAATCATTAGCAATAATAGATGCCAACTAATTATTTAACAACTATACTGTGTACCAAGCTTCTTATATTCATTCTCTCATACAGTACTCAAAATTAAAAAAACAAAACTTGAGGATGTTTCCATGTTCGTTTTATAGGTGGGAATTGGACCCAGAAATCTTAGGAAGCTTGCACAAGGCTACAGGGCTGCGAGGAGACAGAGATTAGTAAATCCCATGCTCTGTAGTTTAAGATGATTAGTGAATTCTGGCCATAAAACTTCTAATCAACCATTTCTCCTAGTCCTTTCAGAAGCAAGAGAACTAATTTATTCCATTCTACCTTTATTTTTTTTCCTTTAAGATAGAATCCTATGTAACAAATTCTGCTCTCAAACTCTCTACAAAGCAGGATGACCTTGAACTTTGATCCTCCTGCCTCTACCTACTTGAGTGTTGGGATTACAGCATCTATACTATAAGACTGATTTTATGGGTTACTAAGGGTTGAACCCAAGCACTGCATAAACTAAGTTACATCTATGGCCTCTCCAGTATATCTTAATCCAAAAGCTTTCTTATGCTGGGTGCTGAGCCCAAGATAAACTACACTGACCTAAGGGCTACCTAAACTTAGAACATACAAAACAGGAGCATACAAGAGACAAAGCATGTGCAAGGTGCATGTTAACAGAAAAGGAAAATGTGGGTAATGTTCATAAACTCTCTTTCCACAGACTGGAATACCTAGAACTCTCTGCAACCCCTGTCCCATTCTTTTTTTTCAAGAACAGTTTGAATAGAAGACATCAGAATTCTTCCGGAATGTTAATGGAATACCTAAAGAATGATATTCTCTAAAGGTGACCAGCAAAGAATGTAGAGAACTATCTCCTTGAACGCATACAACATCCTCCAAGTGTTCTCCATTAGATTTCCCACAGCCAGTCATGACTTTGGAACCAACCCACTAATACAAATCAAAATAGATGTGAACCAAATGTTCTCACTTAAAGGCCCCTTCCTCCTTGAAGAGCTGGACAAGAGGAAATACACTATTATGCACCAGGCCACCTTGATCCAGAAATTAATGCCAGACCTCAAAGTATTAATAGTGCTTACAAAACCAGCAAGTCTATGAACCCCAAATCCAGGAGCGGAGATCAAAATCAATGTGGAAAGAGGCAAGGACACGCAAGGAAAATATTGCACTAGTATTTGCCTTTGAAATGAAACTGTTGAGTTTTTGTTCCTAGAAGTCATCACTCAAGAGGCCAAAAGCACTAGTCTACTTGCCTCCACCCTCCTCAATCAGCCATCTTGGCTCTAGCCAGAGAGATCTGTTGCTTAGCAACTACCATCCAACAATCATAGGAGCCAAGATGAAGTCAGGCTTGTGATATCTCTTGCTCTTCAGCAGTCACAGGAGGTGTTTTGAGCAGAGCCAAGAGTTTCCAGTTTCAGCAGGCTGAGGGCTCAGGAGCTGCAGAACTTCACAAAACTGCCCTGAATGTCAACAGCCAACTTGGACAACCAAACAAGATGAAGAGTTTTTGCTAAACTTTAAGGCATCCCCCCGTTCTCATTCAATCTCTAAATTAGAATATGAGCATCGTGGCAATGGTGTTCTCAATTTGGTCCTATGCATCTTTTAGCAGTTTTCTAACTTAGTATCATGTTATCCGGCATGTGTGGTCATTTTCTCAGAGACTATCCTTAAAACACATTTAAAGTCAGTCCCACAGGGCACTGTAAAAGATGCTTGTAATCCCAGTACTTGAGAGGTAATTAAGCAAGATCAGGAGTTCAAGGCCAGTCTCAACCACATAGTGAGTTTTAGTCCAATCCAAGCTCAAAATTAAATTAAATATAAATAATTCCTATTACCCAGAAATTTTTCCTGCCCATTAACAGTTACTTTGAGGGTTGCTTTATTTTTGTCTATCTCTATAAAAGTAGGGACCCTGATTACAATTTTATTTTATTTCACAACGCCATAGGCTGATTTACAAAGAAAACAAAGTTTTTACTGTGTGGACAAGATAATGATAAAAGGGAAAAATCATGTACAAGGACCTGATGCAGTTTCAAATGATGACAAACTCTAATATTACCAATTTCTCCCAAAATAACCTGTTAAATTTTGTTTTTATAAATTCAAAGAATATCTTTTTGCATTCTCTTACACTTTTGGTTTACTTCGTGTTTACTACATAAACACAATACTCCTTTCTTTTCCCTACATTACCTGTATTGAAGCTTTATTTAGAAGGACTAATGAAGAAAACTCTGAGATTTTTGAGAAGGACCCCAATTTCCCTTGACAGTGTTACCTCGGGTCATAAAGAGCACACAGGAGAGTTAGGTGGAAGTCGTCACTTGTCTTCCCTGATGATTCTGTGCAGGAGTTCACACAGCATCACAGAAATGGCCCAAGCCATGAACCCTCCTCACCCTTTGACTTAAGAACCCATGCTACCCGAGACTCCTAGCTATATTTGCAGACATCTTCTTATTCAGGGTCTGTCTTTTTCAAGTTTCACATAAATAGGACCTTGTTTATTTTATTCGTAAACTCAAGGACATTTTCAATCTCATTTAACAACTGTCAGAAAAGATTAAAAATGAAAAACAATCCTTGTATGATTGTACATTTCAGAAGCACTGCCTAAGCTTCCAGACAAAGCCTAAGGATTTATTCCTTCCAAAACAAAGATTAATCCATGTATTGGTCTTCCACAGTAAGGTATAGTTTGGCTGGCCATTCATCTCATATATTTATACGGTTCTGAGTAAACATAGCTCAGATTATCCCCAAAATAATTTTAAATTTATTCTTTTTAACATCTGAAGATTCATAAATCATATAGGCTGTGAATAAAGGAACTCAATAAAATTACTTAGGTCCTGAATAAGCCCATTTAGCAAGAAGGGAATCAATGCATGTAGATTACATTTCCCAAACAGTGTTAATCCCACCAGTGTTAATCCCACCAAACACATTCTTCATATACCACATGAAACAGATAGGTCTTCTTCCACCAAGCAGCGTGTCCCTATCCTCCTTCTGGATCCTGAAATTGCCACAATGAGCATGGAGAAAGTGACACGGAAATCACTTAGGTCAAGAGAGATGACATGATGGCTGCATTTGCTCCCCATACCCATGACTTTGGAAATGGAGTCGCCTTTTTGGTACGGCTACCATGCTGGGAAGACTGTACTTGGATGCTCCCAGTCCTTTGATTTAACAACCCTATGGCTACCGAGACTTCTATCTATATTTTTAGACATTTTATTATTCAGGGTCTGTCTTTGCCATGTTTCATATAAATAAGACCTTGCTTGGGTTTTGTGTAAGGTAGAACAGGTATTATTTACCTGTCTGAGGTTTCTCTTAGCTCTGCCTCAACAGACTGTATCAACCAAACCTGTTACTATTTATCTAATGGGGAATATTCCCTAGTTTTCAGTATTTATTGAAAAAGATATTTCACATTCACTGTGTACTATACAGAGATTTGAACACCAGACACACATTAAGCTCAAGTACCAACTCTGCCACTTACTGGCTAGGTGATAATGGACAAGTTATTTGAATTCTCTATATTAGTTCACTGTGTCCATAAAAGAGCCAATAATATCCCTCAAAGGACTGCTGTGACCATTAAATGGTGTATTACAACACTTATGAAGTACTTTGTGTGTATCAGGCACATTTGTTTGTTTGTTTGTTTATTGGGATGATGCTTACTGGCTTGCTCCTTACTTGTTCAACCTTTGTTATAGAATGCAGGACCACCATCTCAGGAATGGTACCTCCCACAGTGGACTGGTGCCTCTCCCACCAATCACTAATTAAGAAAATCCCCTACAGGCTTGCCTGTAGCCTGATCTTATATAGGCATTTTCTCAGTTGAGGCTCCCTCCTCTCTGATGACTCTAGCATATTTCAAATGCATACAGGTACTCAGATCACACCTGGCACATAGTAGGCATCCCACAGGTGGTAACTACCATCAGCAGCAGCATTACTCACATCATCAGATTAGGACTTCTTCCTACGACTGAGGTCATGATGCCTCTGTGCTCACTCTGAGGATCAACTCATAAGTTCAGCAAAAGGAGAAGAGGCTCAAAATTCACAACCAATGCACTGCTCATCCCAAACTCTACTAAACATAAATTCATGGATATCTCCAAATCATCTGTGGTGTTTTTAAAATGCAAATACATTCTAGACAGAGTGGTGCATGCTTTTAATTCCAGTTCTCAGGAGGCAGAGGCAGGGGAATTTCTGTGAGCTCATGGCCATCCTGATCTACCTAAAAAAGTCCTGGCCAGGTAGGATAACAAAGTAAGATTCTGCTCCCACAAAAGAAGGAAGGAAGGAAGGGAGGGAGGGAGGGAGGGAGGGAGGGAGGGAGGAAGGAAGGAAGGAAGGAAGGAAGGAAGGAAGGAAGGAAGGAAGG
>NW_026596040.1:1222408-1238878 GCF_907164565.1 Psammomys obesus | reverse complement strand
AGGAAGGAAGGAAGGAAGGAAGGAAGGAAGGAAGGAAGGAAGGAAGGAAGGAAGACTAAAATGTAAATCCCTGGCTATACCTCCAAGATTTGATTTATTAATCCACTGGGAAGTCCAGGAATTTCCTTTCCTAACATTCCTTCTTCCATAAATGATCCCAAGAAACCTTGCTCTAGAGATGCTGATATGAATATCTGGACCAAATCAGTTATAAAGCAATAGAAGGAGTATGAATTAAAAGCCACAGAGGTACTGCGTCTAAATGTCAGCTCTGTTCCTAATTCATTCTATAGTTTTGACATGTTCCTCTGTACCTCCATTTCCTTGTCTTTGTCTCAGATCAGGCAATTCCATGGGTGCCTCTTTTCCCAAAATTAATCCCACAGCATGACTACTGGACACAAGTTTCTCAGACTACCTTGTTTTACGTGCTTATAGCAAACAAAATAGGAGCTATCATTTACTAAGAACTTACCATGTGCAAGACACTATTTGGGGTGTTTAATTCACTCAACTCGAATGTTCAAAAAAAGTGCAAGCATTATTACAGGAAATAACAAACCCAAGTTAAAGAGGTTTGACACAACCAATGAATAACAGAGCTTGGATTCTATCCCAGGTTTACCTGACCCAATCCCTGTGCTCTTAAGATCACTATGCTTCTGGCCATCATAGTAGAAATTCTCATCCTTTCAATTTCTTGGGTTTCATTCAGTCAAAAAGGTGGAGACAATGATTGCTTGACTGTAGGTAATTTCCACTGAATTATGAAGAAAATGCAAAACTTACTTCTTTCTCCATCTTAGCACCTCATACAAAGCTACAGAAGTTACCAATATGTTGCCTGTGACATTTTAAATTCAGATTGCTTTATGCTATTATTGCTTTATGGAAAGTGCTGAGTGTTAGCATAAAATTACATACATGACAAATTTTTCTTTGGGTTGAAGATTTAGTACAGCGCTAAAAGTGTTTTGCCTGTCATCCTCATGCCCCAGGTTTGATCTTCAGTACTCAAAAACACTTATATCCTTTATTTAAATCTGATTTCATCTCAAATAATTGGAATGTTTTGTGTTGCCAGAGTTAATCTAAAATAAAATGAACTAGAGTATAAACAAACTTCAATAAGACTTCCAATCCAAAACTTACCATAATTCATAGTATCCCAAAAGGAATGGCAGGAACCAGGGATCTGACAAAATATTTAGCAGTGATTTCACATGCAAAATTATCTTCAACTGCAGAGCAAATACAAGACCCACTGAACCCTCAATTCCTCAGCTCCACATAGTGCTAAAGAGACCCACGGGACAGTGAAGGAAGCCCGCCAGGCACTAGGGCCTAAATGGCAAGCCTTCTTACCTTCTCAAAGCCAAGGCCAAGAGAGAGCTAAGAGCCACAAGACAGCGCATAATAACAATGGGCCTGGTAAGGCTGCTCCCCGCCTCAGGGGGAGGTGATCAAAGAGCAGGCCAATCAGATTATGTCAGAGGCAGTCCCTCTTCCCATTACTGAGGGGAGGAGGGAGGGGCTTATGGGGGGATACACAGTGAATAAAGTGTAATTAATAAAAGTTAATAAAAAAATAAATAAATAACCCCCCAAAAAAGTAAAAATAGAATTAATAAAACAACAACAACAATGGGCTTAGCATGAGAAGTAGGTAGTGGAAAATGAGAGCAGAGACGTAAGCAAAGCTCTGGGGCTGTTCTGTATGAGAGGGTGAAGAAACAGAATTTTGCCAAGCTCTCTCTTCCCTGTCTTAATTTCTCTCATGGGGAGAACAGAACTTTCCATGTCCTCCACTGAGCTTAGAGATACAATGGGAGACTCTCTCATGATGTATCCCTTTTTGTTTTCTCTTGCCAAGTAATTTAAACGGAAACTAATCCCAGGCCTTCTTGCCTCCAAACTTCATTACTTCATTGGGAGCTCAGAGGATGAACAGAGAGAGGAGGGTGAGAATAAGAAGGGGAAGGCAGAGTACTCATTATGGCGAGTTCCAACATGGTTTTTAAGACAAAAACCTCTTTAGCCTCAAATTTTGTTTTGTGAGACATATAAAGTGTATTTGAAGGCTGTGTCGCATATGCATGCAGTAGGTCATACAGGAAAAGGGACAGGATATGAAACCAGGTAACCCTGCGCCCTGACAGCAGCCCACCTGAGCTACTTCCCAAACCCCCACTCCAAGATGGACTAAGCCAAATCCTCCTTCTATTTCCACATTTATGGAATAAGGACAGTGGCACCATTCACAGGCAACCCTTCTGTAGGCTAAACAAAATGGTGAATATAAGATGCTGACCATGGCATCTGACCAGTTCTTCTCAACTGGGAGAAGAGGCACATGAAAACTGAGTGACAAAGTCTCGATTATATTTGTATAGTTTCAAACTCTTTTTAGCTATCCTGTGGGAAAATTAAATGGCAGCACCCACAGTTCTATTCCAATCTTAATTCTTCCAAGTAGCCTACAGCCAACTTCTTCTGTAACAAAGGCCTTCAAGACGTGTGGAAATTATCCCCACTGCCAAGGAAAACCATGGCAACTCCTTCAGACAGTGTTTGAGACTCAGACGTCTCTGAAGCAGGGAGGACAGGTGGCCTAATTAACAAGGCAGGCCAGGGCACTGAGCTCCTGCTTTCCAGAGTCCACTGGATTTTACCATGGGGAGAAAAGAACACCCCCCCCCCAAAGAATAGACTGTAAACCATTTATCTGACTGGTTTGCTGCAGGAGAAAGAGCTGCTGGGCTTTAAGGAGGCCAGCTCCTCTCTTCAGAGGAGAAGAAAGAACCTTGGCTTCAGAAGCCAAAGCCCTAGAGAGATCATTAGCCAAGTGAAGCAACAACTTGGCAAGGCCAATTCATAGCCCCTACCTGGGACTAACAATAAAATAAAGCTGCACTCTGGGACAGGGTCAGATACCTTGCCTTTGGGCTCCAACAATCCAAGCATCATGTCAACATGATGATGGATCATTCATGAGGATTTTGCTCCTGAGAACCAAGAAATGGTAAAAAAGCCTGGATTCAAATGGCTTGACCTGAGTCTAAATCCTGACTCTGCCACTTACTGGCTCAGAACATGTTCAACTCTCTATAAAATAGGTACAGTGCTAAAACCAAACTTATAGGGTGTTGTGAAGAATATAGGATTTATTATAAATGCAGAGTTTGATCACATGAAGTTATTGAATCAGTGCAAGCTATTATCTGCCTTTTATCACTCTGGTAAACATTTTTTAGCTTTTATTATGTACCTAAAATATACTAACTATATCACGATACATAATAACCACATTTGTTCCCCCAAATCTTATGAGACAATGTATATAAAACTAAGCCCAGAGCCTTCTCTGCACGTAGAAAATGTTCAACACAGGGGACTTATTCTTTGCTATTACTATTATCAAATTTCAAGTCAAATCCAAAACACCCCTTTGCTCAGTTTTGGAAAGTTACCTGGGTAAAAGATAAGTCAAAAAAAAAAAATGAAGTTTAATCACCCAAAAGGGATCTATATGATCAACTGTCAATCATGTATTCCTGATGACTTCCTTCTAGACTCCTTGTGTTAAACAGCCTTGATGTCAACATGAATATTTCAAGTTGACACAGATTGCAGAAGTCAGACAAATAAGACCAGACTACTCTGGTCATATACTCATATACACAGACACATGCAAGTATTTATTGGTAAAGGGTACATGTGTGTGTGTGTGTGTGTGTGTGTGTGTGTGTGTGTGTGTGTGTGCATGTGTGTGACTGCATGAATATGCAATTGTACAGTGAAGACCAGAGGTCCAAATCCTTGTCTTCCTTGATCACTCTCCACCTAATTTTTGAGACAAGGTCTCTGGCTTAATCTTCCCAATTCAGCTAGGATGACTGGTCTATAACCCCTAGGGATCATCTTGTCTCCATCTGCCTTGGATCTGGATGACAGGCACAAGCCACCATGCCTGGCTTTTTCACATGGGTGTTAGGGATTTAACATAGCTCCTTGTGCTTGCATAGCAAGTACCGCACCAACTAAGCAATCACTCAACCCCTCTAATACAAGATTAAAAAAAACAAAAAAACAAAAAAAAACCTACCTACCCCAGAGGAATCTCACTGACCATTGAACGTGGAGCAAGTGGAAAAGAACCTTACTGTTGAACAGTTCTGTGCAGATAGGAATCATCCTCTGTACAGGACTAACTACTGCTCAGTGAGATGCCAGATCAGTTAATGGCCGAGTATCTTCAACACACACTCTTTTGAGATGGGACTTGTCTGTTTCTCCTGTCAGAGGGTGGAACTGGTCCCTCCTACTCCCTTACACCTTGGCTGATCTTGTGACTTAAATGGTCCATAGAATGTGGCAGAAATGACTCTCAGCAGACTCTACACACAATATCAGGCAAAGTTTCTGCCATTACCTTTTGGATTATTATCCTTAAACTATCACAGCAGAAAATCCCGAGCTAAGAGACCACCCTGCTGCTCTTTGAACATCTCCCCCTGAGGGGGAAGCAGCCTTACCAGGCCACAGAAGAAGACAATGCAGCCACACCTAATGTGATCTGATAGACTAAGATCAGAAGGAAGGAGAGGAGGACCTCCCCTATCAGTGGACTTGGGGATGGACATGCGTGAAGAAGGAGAAGGGGGAGGGGAGGGTGGGACTGAGAGGGGAGGAGGGAGGGGCTTATGGGGGGATACAAAGTGAATAAAGTGTAATTAATAAGATACAATTAAATTAAAAAAACATTAAAAAAAAAAGAGACTGCCCTGTGTGATGCCCCGCTAGCCAGCCCCAGTGCAGCTACATAAGCGAGCCCACAGGAGGCTGGCAGCAGCACGCAGCCAGCCCAGTGAGACATGAGAAAGAAGTGCTACTGCCATCTTCGGTCTCAGAGGCCTGGAGGAACCACAATGAAGAATGAATGCAGGGAGGGTGTCTAGGGTTTAACTTTTTCAATATATTTCTAAAAGTTGAAAAGTTCTCTTAAACTTGATGATAGGCAAAAATCTAGGTTACTGAGAAGTAATTACACGGGTGTCTTTTCTTTGTGTATATAACTTATATATATATATATATATATATAAGTATATAACACCTGATAACTTATCAGGTTATATACTTCTGAACAGACATTTTTTTAATAAATATATACTGAACAGCTTTAGAAAGGTGCAAATAACCATCCTTAGTAAATCTCTTTGATAAAGAGGGGCATGTAGCTAGAGGAAATAAATGATCATACTTGTAGTTTTTGCCCAGTAACCAATATTTTCTCAGAAGCACACCTGGAACAGCGCACATGACTCCAGGTAATAAACTGAACATGGCTTGTTCAGTACAAGTGCCTATCCTCCTTGCCAAATGCAGGACTAGCTCAGCTAGGAAGGGTATACACGTAACATGGCCCAAAGCCCCCTAAGCCACAGTTGCCAAACTCACATGAGTTCCAAGTACTGCTTGAAACATTTGTGTTATTTCAGAAAAACTATGCAAATTACCCACAAGGCGAATGGCCTTTGAGACTTCCACGCTTGGAGATGCGTGTGCCTTGCCACATCACATGCACTCCATAAGGTATCTACTGTGCCCGCCCCCACTCCCAGAGCCAAAGCCAAAAAGGACTGTGTTCACGTACAAAGGGCTCAGTAAATGCCCGTAGCTGGCAGAGCACCCGACAAAATCGCCAAAATATCTGTGCCCTTTGACCAAGTAATTTCTCTCTAAATATCTGTTCGAAGATTTTTTTTTAATGGAGAGAAAGGCATGTGTACATAATTACACATTAAAGTTTTTGAAATGGTTATTAAAAAGAGAAAAGAAAAGAAATACTAGGAAGCTGGGAAGGGAGCTCAGGGGACAAGTACTTGCTGGAGAAGCATGAGGGTCAGAGTTTAGAGCCCATAAACCCATGACAAAAATCAGGCAGCAAAGCAGCCGTCTGCAGTCTTAGTGTCACGGAGGCAGAGACAGGGTCACTGGGGCAAGCTGGCTAGATAGACTATTTAGAACTGGTGAACTTGCGGTTCAGTGAGAAACAGACCCAAACACCACAAACACACACACACACACACACACACCAAAAATAAAATAAAATAAAATTTATGTCTACAAAGCAGACGTAGCATACAGATTTTAACAAGACATCAATATGATGTGTGTGTGTGTACATGTTTGTGGGTTTGTATGTAGGTTTAATTTTATAACCAGAAAGAAAAAAGTAAAAACTTGGAAAAAAAATGTTAAAATGAAGGTAATAGACAAATTCTTTTTTCCTTTTATAGCCCTAACTTCATCCATTACTTAAAATTCCTTGCTAAAAATCATCATTTAGCTACATATAGATTTGCCATTCCCAATCTAAAAATCTAAAATCCAAAAATTTTGAACAGTGATATGATTCTATAAGCAGAAAATTCTGGACCATGAAACTTGGTTTCATGAACAAAAAGTTACATAAAATTATCTTCAAGCTATATATAAAAGGTATAAAGGTATAATAAACTTCATATTTCAACTTGATTCTCATCACCAAGATATTTCATTATCTATATGCAAGTATTCCAAAAGCTGAGATACTTACTCTAAGCATTTAGTATAAGGGATACTAAACCTGTTATTGCTCTACTTCTAATTCTTTCCCTATACTCTATGAGTTAATTACCCTTGTTGACTCGGAGTCTGCCTCCATCTTATATTTTGACAGAAACGTGAAAGGTGTTGGGTCAGGATGAGGATCAGAGGGCTTATTAACTACAGTGCTATGTGTGGAAGCCATGCCCCACTACATGTCCCAAGCCTAGCACACAAAAGACACAAAGTATCTATTATTTGTGTTAGTCGGGCTGGGGAGCCATAAAAAAAAAATGCCATAAACTGGAAGACTTAAACAAGAGAACTCGCCTTCTCACCATACTAAAGGCTGGGGGTCTGATAAGACAGTACCTCACTCTTCCTGGCTTGTAAGAAGCATCTTACTATAATGTACTCACAAGACCTCATTTTTCAGATTCAAAAGGAAAATAGAGCTCTTGCGTTTCTCTCCTTAAAAAGACATTGATCCTAACATGTCATATGATCTCATTCAACCTCACTTACCTTTAAATCTGCTCTCAACCCATAAAGGGCTAGGGTTCGTACATATAGAGATGGAGAGAGGCCATGTTTGCCTTAATTTTGGATCACCAAGTTGACATTAAAAAATAGACTATTATCACTGACCATCAGAGCAATGACATCCAATAGAGTCATCCAATAGAGTACCAAGGACAGGTACAAAGTCTGAGTATATCTTCCTATTTTTATGGGCAACAAAAAGCCAAGAAAGGATTTGGAGATGGCCATGATTTACCCAGACCTGTTTTGGTAAGCCCAATAAGGAAGCAGTGAGTGAGGATCCAGATGGAGAAACCAAGGGGTAAGAACTATTATTGGAAGCCACTGACAGAGTCAGGAAAGTTTTAGGTGCTGGAAGTAGGAACACCACTGATACCAGTTGTAGGGAGAAACCAGAAACAGTACATGATGCATCAGCAAGGTCTGGTCCATAGGAAACTGCTACAGACTGGGTGATGGAGGCAGGAAGCAGGGGCAAAGACAGTGCTGACTCAATCAGGAAGAGAATCAAAGAAGAGCAGCACCATCCAAAGACCTAGGGATGTGAGCAAGAGAAGAGTGGCTGGAATTTATGGCAAATCCAAGTTACCAGGAGGCATCCAGCAAAGGTAGGAGGTAGGTACCTAGAAAGAGATGCATGGAATCCCAGGGGAAAAGTTGGCAAATTATCATCAATATAAATAAATAAACTAGCAAAGAAGTTCTAAGTGGTCATAGAAACTGAGGCTGTCTTCTTTGTCTGGGGTTGGGCAGAGTACAACAAAATCAAAGGGCAAGAAATCTGGGAGGAACATCAGGATAATGCAGTGCCAGCATAGAAATGTTTCCAGGCCAGTGTCCAGTACCATTGTGAGATACAGTGACATCACAGCTCAACATTTGCTTTGGGTACCTATATGGCCAATGGGATCTACAAGAAAACTACTTCGACAAAGTGGAAACAGCCAAGCAACAAAGAACAAACTACCAGAGAAATGGACACTGACTGGCTGAGTATCTGTGTGTGCCCAGCATCATGGCAGGAGCTGTATATGAATCACCAGCTTTACTCCTCATGAACACCAACTGTGGTAGGAGTTAATACAACACATTCAGAGCATTCTCTGAAAAAGCTAGCACTGAAAAGAATACATCTACAAGGTCAAATCTGCCTGAGTGGGGGAGACAATACAAGCCTCTCCTGTGTATTTTGATGTAGTTATGGAGATATAAAAGCAGACATGTAGGTGGACTCAGATAGCAAGAAAAATGATACCAGCTGGGAAGGGTGGAGTGTGGAAAAGTCTGGCTGGGTGACCAGCCACAGTGGCCAAAGTACTCACGATAGCAAACAGATTTTACTCCCAGTAGGTAACATTCATTCTCTCTCTGTGTCTGTCTACCTCACACACTATTTCTAGAGTCTCCCCCTCTTTCTCTTTTTCTTTGTCTCCTACAAAAACTGATTAGTAGAAACAAACAAAAAATCCAAAAACATATTAGTCTTGTCAGTTAGTCCCAGTGCAAATAGGTGCCATAGATAACATATTTTGAAGGCTGATTTTTTTATTCTTCACCTGCACAGCTGCAGTGGCTAAGGAATCTGAGTTTACAAGATCATAACTTTAAACACTCGAGTCTCCAATCAGAGGTCATCACAACTCTAGTCTAACAGAATGGCTGCCATGGCACATTCCCAGTAATAACCCAAACCTGGGACATTAGCATAGCGAGGAAAAACTTGAGCATTAGAAATCCTTCACCCACTCTTCCAGTCTTCTACCACAATTCATTATCAGCACAAAATCATTTGTAATCATTGCCACTGTCGCTCACTAACCAAAAGACACATAAAGACCTCATTTTTTTCTCAGCCAGCCATTTAAATCATATTTAATAGTAATGAGCTATTTTATTAGAATGCTCAGGGAAAAAAATGTTAGCAATCCTGATTTTGTAACAAACCCTAATAACAACAGTTCCTTTGGCTTTTACAAACCCATAAATCTGTGAATACTGTTTGACATTTATTGAACATGAATAACATCCCCCACGTGCAGTTTTCCTGAGGCTTAGCCAACGTTCTAGGGAAATGACTTAACTCACAGCCTTGGAAAGACTCACCCTGGACCAGTATTTACTCATATCAATTACCCTTCCTCCCATTCCATCAGATCAAAAACATGTACTTTCTAACCATCCCCAAGGTAACAAATATATAAATCCCTGAGCCTAAACCACGCCTCCACACTTCCTAGCTGATAAGGTTAGAACAGTGAATCATGCTCTGACTAGACTTGTCCCTTAGGTGATGGAAATAAAACTAGAGTCAAGAACTAAAAATGTTAGGCCAACACAGCAGGCAACAAGGGCCAGTGAACAGCTAGACACAGTAACACTGGCTCTTCAGTCACTGTCACCTGCTTAGACAGGTGGCATTGAGAAAGTTCACCCTTATTTCCTTTGGGTTTTGCTCTCTTTCTAATTTTCACATCTGAAGTTAGCCAATTAACCTTGAAGGGTTTTGGTTTTTTTGTTTGTTTGTTTGTTTGTTTTTTGTTTTTTGTTTTTTTTTGCATTGTTTTTCTAATCCTCTGTGGCAAGCAAGTTTACACCAATTAAATCAGATGGTTTTTTCTATCAACAGTGGGGGCAATCTCTTGTTCCCTCTGCTTTGAAGGCCTATGATGTTTTTAGATGAATGAAGGTGGCAACTGTGATGGTTCCATAGAACCATGCTTCCTCTGACTTAGATAATGGAGGAAGCAGTCTCACACAGGACACTGGTGGTCATTCCGTTAACCAAGGCATCAAAGAAAATCATGTGATCTACACATGGAGGGGCCATATCCAAACTGGGCTTTCTTGGAAAAATTAGTAGGATTAATAACCACATAAAAGATCACGTCTGATATGCCCAAGCCATTTCATCAGAGTCTCTGCAGGAAGAAAGTAGAATATGGCCTTTTCTCTCTCCTGACAACTTGCAGCCCCAGAAATCAGGAGGACAGTGGGTCTCAAGAGCCTCAGAGGTTCCTCCTCTCCTTCACATCCCTGGACCAGCACAGACACAGGCCCGACTAGTACTCACTGGCCTATAAAATCAAACCAGGCTTCTCTTCTGAAGCACAGCTGTAGCCCTCATTTTAAAACTCATTTTATTTGGGGTTTTTAGGCCTCAACTTCCCTTCCAACCTCTTAACCCTACATAAGAGAGAGAAGGTTAGTAGGGAGAAAGGCCCCTTTTCTTCTCCCGGCTGTTTGGGTCAATGGGTTCTTTAAGGGCTCTATACCCATCTCTGTCAACAGCAGATGCAGCCACTGTGCCCCTAAGTGTTTCTCTCCATCTGTCTGCTGCAAACCGCCACTCCCTTCACCTCTGTTCTCTTCAAACTGCCGCATGCCAACACCAAATGCCACATTCCCCCGAAACCCAACTTATATCCACCAATCCCTAGATCACACCTCCCCCATGCTGCAGGTGGAAGGCCATTACCAGCTGGCAAAAGCCACACCCCACCCCGCTTAATAGGACAAACTATAGCCCAATTAAAACCCCACACTTGGGATTAAAACAAACACATATTCACATAACATAACTAAGTTTACAAAGAAACCAAAAGTTCCATTGCATACAGCAACTACCTTCCAGTAACATTAGCAGTAGAGATAAGGCACACAGGGACCTTCAATAGGCAAAACCCACACATGGCCATTCTAGTTGTTTTGGACAAGGACGAAGTTAGGCTTGTGAGTTCATAACAAGCAGCTAGCACACTGGTTCACAGCTTACTTGGGAGAAGCAAGACCACAGATCTGGACAGCTCAACAAATGACCAGGTTACAGTAGTTCTTCCTGAGAGTTCCAGGGCGTGGTCTAACCCCACCAAATCCAGAAACAGTACCCACATAAAAGGGTCTTCCAAAACCAAATTATGCCCACTCTCACAGGCGCTACCATGAGGACAAAAGTCTTCTTAAATTCTCCCAAAGACAGTATTTTAGTTTAGTTAACAGGAAAAGGAAAACAATTCCATGTGAAGGCAAAAGCCTTCAGGGGAAAAAATATATACTTGTGAATTTCCTTTTCAATACCTGTTCTTTTCATTTCATTATTTCCAACCATTTCAAAATTGACCTGAAAGGATCCTATTTCATTATCTACTTATTGGATATAAAATAAAAAAAGAAGAAGAAAACTGTCAATTCATAATGACTCATTTCATGGTACACATGGTAAAAAAAATTTAAGTATGTAAATCTAAAGGAGGGCAAAGGGTAGGAAAAAAAAAACTTCAAAATATACTTTTCCTTATAAAGGAATTGAGATTTGCATATAGCACTTTTGATATTTTCTTTTACTGAAAGTGGGGGGGGGTTTCATACAATATATTCTAATTGCCGTTCCCCTCCCTCTAATCCTCCCAGTTCCTTTGGTTTTTAACAGGCAAGGAAGTCCTACAAAGGTCCAGGCTAGGCACCAGGTAACAGAGCTATTTCACACCCTAGAAGGAATACTGGGAAACTCACAAAGCTAAGAACCTAGTCCCTTCCATCAGGGTATGTAGCTTTTTCCAGGGCTAAACATCTACTAGTCCTACTTCTGGCTGTGACATATTAAGGAAGGGGAAGGAAACAAAAACAAAAAACAAAAACGTGATCGTAAAATCCAATAGGTCTAGACAAGGCCTACAATATGAACTAAATGACAGCATTTGAAGAATGAATATCCATACCACTTCCTAGAGGCTATAGGAGTCATTAGCTAGGAAAAGCTGACATGTGTGAGCATTTATATGTGTCAGGCACTGCTAGAATTCCTGTGGACGTCTGCTGATCTAGCCCTCACCTGGTCCTATTACCATCCTGGATCTGGAGTTGTGGAAACTGTGGCTTGTGTCTCCTAGAG
The DNA here is from genome assembly GCF_907164565.1 of Psammomys obesus. Lineage (NCBI taxonomy): Eukaryota > Metazoa > Chordata > Mammalia > Rodentia > Muridae > Psammomys > Psammomys obesus. The sequence continues at coordinate 1,226,859 of NW_026596040.1, read as the reverse complement.
TCAGGCATGGCCAAAAATGGACCTCTATAGTAATCCAGTGCCCGTGACATTTGGTCGATAGAAACTATAGTATATTTCTTCTCTCCTCTCCTCTCCTGGTGAAAGAGAAGGTAGGTCCTAGACTCCATGCAGCCCTCACCTCCACACCAACACCACAAAATGCACACATGCACAGCACTTCAAGCAGAGTCTTACACTACCACTGTCAACAATTAAGAAGGTCACATACAGAGGGCTCCTGTACCAAAGTAAGAAATCTTTTGCTCAAAGATGTGAGGGTAACTCAGATCCCACACAGGACTGAATGCTAGTGAATGCTACTGGATGCTAGCATCTGAGCTCTCAGTCCCTCAGCAGAAACCAGGGTTGTCATCAAACCATGACCACAGGACATAGGGCATGGGACACAACCAACAATGGAAGCCAGCTACCTAAGGGCCTGGGACAAAGCCATGGACACTCCCTCAAATCTCACCCAGCAACTTCCTGCTTTTCATAAAACTGAAACAAAACAAATGCCTAGAATCTGTTTTCTTACTCTCAGCAGATGAAAGCAAAGCAAGACCCTCATAGACGAGGTGGCAATTGATACGAGGAGGAAGAAGATGAAACACTAAAATGCACAGACTCAAATGACACAGAAGAGGCCTGAGTCATGGAGTAGAGTGGGCTCCTGCTGCAGGTTCCTCTGTTTTTAAAAAGCAGGTACATGTCCAACACTTACTCCAGGTTTTTATGAAGCATTTCAATTTTTTTAAGTTTTGGCAATTGTAATCAACCAGAGACAGAGGTGCTGGAGAAAAGAAGCAGAGAGGACTAGGGATGATCTGAGCTCTAGCCTAAGAGCTGCGCCATACCCAGTGGTGTGGCCAGAGGCAAACAGCAGGCTTCTCTATGAACTCTGTCCTTTTTGTTGCTAAGGTTCTGTAAGAATGAACATGGTGTGAGGTCAGACCATCCTGAAGAGGTCTGGAGGATCCCACTCACAAGCCGTCTGGTTTGCTCACCAGTACAGCCCTGGTGCCCATGCACAACTCGGGAAATGGCTACTCAACAAATGAATGCCACTGTGTGACTCCAAATAAATGACTGTTCTCTTAAATGTTCATTACTCATTCTGCCAATGATATGGTGATTGTTCCTCTGTAGTGGAACTGAGGTAAGGAATAAATGAGTTAATGATATATACCTCATCTAGAACCTTGCTACCTCAGGACAATCATACGGCCAACATTCAGTTTTCTAGAAATCTAGCTTAGGATACAACAACCCGTTCTCCAATAACAAAACAAAAAAAAAAAAAAAAAAAAAAAAAAAGTTAATTGGCCTGTCAAATGCATGAAACACAAATTCAACAAATATCACACTCCCTTTCTCTCTAATTAATCTCTATGTTCATTGTGGTCTCACTGTCTTCAATATCTGTGAGTTACTGTTATGGGTTTATGTATAAACCAGAAGTGGCTCTCCTGACTGACAAGTCCATAGTAAACCTAGATTTTCTGGCTGTTCTTTCACCATCTCTCCACGGCCATGGGATATGAGGCATACACAGAATTCCTCAAGGTCCAGCATGGCAGAGGGCGGGAGGAAAAGCAACACTGTCGCCAGCAGACTTATGACCATGTCTGAGCACTGACCCCACCAAGGACACAGAGAGGAGACACTTTCTGCCTCAGAGAAGTTCCCTCCTCTCTGCTCTGGAATCGCATCTGGACAAAAAGGTCTTTCAGAATGTCTAGAATACAGGCCTCTTACTACTTACTTTATCCTTTAGTCTCTATGGCCAATTTAGCTTTATTTTAAATCAAAAGTCCTTAATGTCCTGGGAGGAAATATCATCTCACTAAGGAAGTACAATAGAGAAATAATGACCCTTTGTACTTTAGGCAGACAGTGGACAGGGAAGAAATTAAATCACAGGAGCCAGTTCTCCTTTTGTGAAGGCCAGGCAGTCTCCAGGGAGAAGCTACTGCCATAGGCGCATTTCTGGACTGGGTGATGAGATGTAACCAGCCCTGCAAATCTGTGTCCACCATGCAATGCCACCTCCATCAGAAGGGCCAGTGAGTAGCCTCCCCTGAAAGGGCAAGAAGCCCTCCTTAGTCAATAGCATGACGTAAATGTAGTAAAATTTGGTAGATTCCATGTCATGAATACTGTTGGAAGCATTTAAATATGTTAACTAATTTAAATCCTTAGGGGCAGAGCTGTGATTCTCAAAGTCCCACAGACAATCGTGTTCTTCGCCAGTTCTTTACTTGGCTGAGCCCACTTCCCAAGCTTGCTGGAGAGCAGAGGTATGTCTTGTTCTTGTAGGGAAGTTTGGAACACAGACTTCACTTACAGGAAACACTGAGTTATAAAGGAACTATTTACCATTTTCACTATTTGCCAGTAAGATTATCAGCCATTTTTTTTGTCTGCAGTTACAGAGGATAGAAACCTTCAGTAAATATTTAAATTATGCCAGGTTCACCCCAACTCTTAGAATATACTTCCTGTAGGCTGGGTGTGTAGTTTAGGAAACACACAGAAAAACTGAGTTTGATATCCAGAATGTAAACCAAGCATAGCACCTGCAATCTCTGTATTCAGAAAGTGGAGGCAGGAGTTTAATAGTTCAAAGCCATCCTTGGCTTCATATAGAGTTTGAAGTCAGTACATGAGACCATGTCTCAAGTTTTAATTAGTGAATTAAAATCTGAAGCAGTGGCAGCAAGGAGCCCCCCTACTACCTTTGCTGACTGTGTAACCAGTCTCTTTCTAATCCTACCCGACTCCACACTTCCTAGCACCAGAGGCCAGAAGCCACACGTGGGTAATAATTTAAGGACTCACCTGTCCAGTTCTCCTCCCAGGACGCCCACTCTGGAGCTTTTCACAGCTGCCGATGTGAGGGCTACATCCCTGTCTGGAGTCAGCTACATTAGCTGCGTGAGGACCATTGCTGCTCCTCACCGCCCACTCTGTGCTGCCACTGAGTAAAGTGAGATGCTTGAGAGGGGACAAGCTCAGGAGGCTACTGTCCCAGGCACAGAAACCTGAAAAGTTTCATTCCAATTTGGCAAAGAGTAAGGACAAATCAGCAGGCAGAGCTCTGTTCAACAAGCAATAATATGTTCTCCAGGAACCTGCCTTGCAAACATCCCAGAACATGGGCATGAAACACCCAGAGGAAGAGCAAACTGAAGCCAGCATACATCAAAAATCACTTTCAGTATTTCACAAACAAAAAATACGATGTGAAATTAATTATGGAATTTGTCACAAAATGTGTGAGTCACACCCAACACAAGACAACAGGAAATTATGTGAAATACTCCCTGACTATTTATAATACCAAAAAAAAATGTTCTGTATAAACTACAAAAGAAAAGTCTTTTTCAGGGTTACAAAGAAGGTGCCTACTTATAGACAGACTCTGGCAAGCCAGGCTTTAGGAAAGGACAAATCATTTTGCCGAAAGCAGTGGAGAGATGAATCCTAAGGCAAGATTGCCTTTAAATAACCACCAGTAAGCTACAAGCTGTCACAAGCAATTACTACTGTCAAGCTCATGCTAGCATGCACACCATGACATTCCAATTACAATAAGACAGCAGAGCACCAATTTTTAAGATAACCTAAAATAATGTTTCAAATAAGACTCAGTTCTAACTACCACCCCATACACAATATACTTATTTATGACAAATCCTTTGAAATCAGCTTACTAATAGATATGGCAACGTGACTAGTTTGTTCACAATACAAAAATATCAATGCCTAAAGCCACAGAGTCCCTGCAGCCAGACCTTAGGGTAGACACTGGAAGAACTGGGAGTGGACCCAGCCAGTGCCTTTTCTTCTTCAGAGAAGAGAAACACCCAGGAGGAGCTTCTGCAGAGCCCCCAAATATCCCACACTTCCTGAAGGTCAGTGCCCTGGCCTAAGGAGAATGACGTGCTTGTGCACAAGTACTAAAACCATCTAAGCAAGGGTTAAATGCTTAGCTCCACCTTCACCAGCTGAATGGCACAGGTTACTTTATGAGTTTGTTCAAAGGTAAAATGAGAAGGCTGATACCACCTACTCCATAAGGTCACCGAGAGAATCGAACAACAGAATGTCAAGTGCCACAGTGCGCGTCTCATAGACAGCACTCAGAAGTGACAGCTGCCACTGTCAGTCCCATCAACGTGTCAATAAAATGAGAACTCACTAGTAAGCCAGCTCCTTTGCTGGTCCCTGTGTGGCTTACTCATTCATTCATTCATTCAGCAGTGCTCACTTCACCGCCATGTGCTAAGCACCATTCTAGAGGTTAGGTGTGCAACAAGCCCCAATCTGGTGGACCAATACATATATAACAAAATGGTCCAAATACCTAAACTGAAATTTAGAGTGGATGCATCAAGTAAGGCACTCTCTCTCTCTCTCTCTCTCTCTCTCTCTCTTTCTCTCTCTCT
>NW_026596040.1:1207994-1222308 GCF_907164565.1 Psammomys obesus | reverse complement strand
AAAAAAAAAAAAAAAAAAAAAAAAAAAAAAAAAAAAAAAAAGTTCAGCACTAGCTGGAGTTCTCAGATAAATACACACCAAAATGAAAGCAGTCTACCCCTTCAGAATCAGTGTGTACGTAGCCAGAACACATACAATCACAAAAGCTAAAATACACGAACATCCAGCTGACTGCATTTATTAACTGTGAGGATGAGTCATCAACAACTCTCTGGGTAAATGTAAGACTAAAAAGCCCTCTTGCTGACAATTCATGAAAAAGTTAGTGCAATGCAATGAAGCATGAGGCAACTCTGGCCAGAGACAAGAAGAGAGAAAATGAAAGATCAGCAAAGAGCTCTTCAAGATAACCACAATCAGCTAAGAAGTCACAGCCATCATTTACAGCAAATGAAACTCTAAACAGAATGCTATATTAGGCAAAAAGGAATAGGGTGTGTTTGACAGATATTTTATCACCTCCAGCTTTGTATTTTCCTCAAAGCAGTAGGTCAGCTGCCAGTGTATGGTTAACCTAATAGCTAACTACTGTAGGTCAAAACCCCTTTATCTAGGTATGATTCAATTTGTGATCAGCTCAGCACCAATACATAGAAGACAAAAACAAGAAATATTACACTTAGAAGCAACCTATTTTCTAAATAGGGCTATGAGGAAATAGGGCTTTTCTTTAAAATTCTTCTTAGCACAGAGATGCATTGGAAACTCACTCTCCAGATGGGAACAGTTAATCAGCCCAAGTGTGTCCCGGATTTTAATGTTCAGGCAAATCACCTGGGTATCTTGGTACACCTCCAATTCTTAAGGACCAGATGGAACCCATGACTACATTTCTAACAAATCCCCCAGGTGGTGATGCTTCTGCTCCATGAGCCATACTTTAGAAAGCAAAGAAGCCCTAACCATCCAGCCACAGTGGAACATTCCATTCCCTTCTCCTGAGGAGACTGCTCAGGGTCACAGATGGCTCCAGGAACAGAGTGGGAACCACTAGATCACCGAAGAAAATACAAATATCCATTTTCAGGTATGGATTCAGACACATGAAATTTCCAACTTCACTACAGGCCGCTGAAGGATACAGGAGGAAAGCATGAATTCCACACAGATGAGCTCTGCTTTGAGAAATCTGACATGTACCATTGCCAACATCAGAGGATGGAAGAAGGGCCAAGTGGAAGGATATATGCCTTTGGCCATTCTGACAAATGTGTATGCAATTCATCTTCTTTTGCCTTTGGTCCATAGTAACATAGTGGATGCCTTGAAGATGGGAGAGGGGCTAAATGGTCAGAGAACAACGCAACTCTGGGAGCTCTGAAATCTGGCTCCAACATACAGTTCTCTCATTTTTGGCTTGGGCTCCATCACAATGAATATTACTTTCTATTAATAGCATCATGTCTGTCCTAAGCAGACAGAGGCTGCTCAAACCACCATGTGCTGGCACAGCCTTCCAGGGAAACATGAAGTCTAGCCTAGACCTAAGGGCAGAAGACTAGCCATGTCAGCTGTCAGGTTAGTTATGTTTGACAGTTCTGTTACAAGCAGACTGTTTCATAGTTCCTGGGAAGATAAAGAAAATGCATACATGTTGTACCTAGCACTTTGAAGCAGCTTCAAAATGTCTAGTTATGTTTTTATCATTACACCTTTATGAACATGAAGCAACCAAGAACCATTCAGAAGGAAAGGTTTCTTTCATTTCTGAATTGAGGGGCCAAGCCTAATTCTGTCTGTCCTCCTGCCACATGTACATAATGTCTGCTGTCTGAGAACCACACAGGTGGCCTCCACTTCTGCCCACAAATGCCCCTGGCTGCCTTCTAAAACCTTTCTATTTTTATGTGTATAGTGTTTTGCCTACATGGTATGTCTATGCATCATGTGTATACAATGCCTGCAGAGGCCAGACGTGGGTGTCACGTACCTTGGGCCTGGATTACAAATGGTGGCGAGCTATCGTGTAGGTTCTGAGCACTGAACCCAGATCTTCTCAGAGAAAGCAGCCAGTTCTCTTAACCACTAAGCTATTTCTCTAGCTCCCTCTGATTGCCTTTTAACAGCCACTGTGGCCAGTCACGTTTTTCTCTGACACCAGATTTAAGTTCATCCAAGCCTTCAGCTCCCCAGTCTCACATTATTATTTTTTAACATGTTGGACAAAATGGCCAAACCCAAACACAATACAGCTGTTCGGAGAAAAGAGAACCACCTTAATAAGAATCCCTTAATAATCTGTAATTCAAATTTATCTGGCAACATTATGTCCAAGTATCTCAGAAGCTCTTGACAAGAACATTTTATCAGGATCCAAAAATATACTAAGAATGTTGGAACAGGTCAGAATTGGATTCTCAACACTCAGGTCTTTGAACTAAGTAATGCTCCTCAACATGAGGTCCAAGAACAGCCCGTCTGTCACCTAAATGCTTCTGAAATGCACATTCATGGCTGCCATTCCAAATGCCAAATCAAAATTGCTCAGGAAGGTAACTGCGATTTTCAATAAAATTCTCCAGAAAGTCCCAGTGCACATTAAAATGCTAAAGCAAAGACCTACCTACCCAACTCAGAAAAGAAAAAAAAGGCAAAAAAGTAAACACATACAGTATGCTACCCACAGTTAAGATCTTCACAGACAGGAAGTGCCCCATCAGCTCATAGAAGCCCACTACTCTAAGCACTTCTCAAGTTCAAACTTGGCACATCCTACCTTTTCTTTTACATCAAGTCCATCCTGCTTAATTTTTTTAATAAACTATTTTTCCTTTCATGTATTATGAAAACAAATTTTATATTAAATAGATATGAAACAGTGAGTTTGATCCTTACTTTATGTTTCCTAAATAAAAATCATAATTATCAATACAAAATACTATCACCACACTACCTCCCACATCACCTATATCAGAGTACTCCGTCTCTTAGGGACACAGTGTGTTACCAAGATAATCTGGAACTACGGAACTTATGGCATGGGATGAAGCGGTGGTGGCTTGTAGCATCTGCCTGTGCGCACCCGGTAGAGCAGGCTACAGAAAAGACAAGAACTGTGCCACAAATAGAGATGGCAACCTGTCCAGATGTCTGGATCTGTCAGCTCCACAAGGCATGCTAACCCAACATCAAGCCCAACCTTCTCACTATATGGACCAGAGTAGACAGCCAGCCTAGCTGAGGCAGTCTGCTTCTCTTCAAAGAACTTGTACTTAGGGCCCATAGAAGCTTGTTGCTTGATGCTGACCACACAAACTGAGGATTTCTGGGTCTATTTTTGCCTTTTGCATATGCTGAAGCAGAGGAGGCTAGTCCCCTGAAGGCCCATGAGGAGATAACAGCTGCACCAGAAGAAAGTAGCAGCAATCAGAGTCCCTGAATGTGTGACTCCTGGTTCTAGACCAGGATATTCCCTAACTTTATGGTTCATGATGGTCCATATTCCATTCCCTGCCCTGGTTTTGGGTGGTTTGATCACATAACTGCTCCTTGCAACCAAATCACCCTAACCAGAATTCATTGTGATGTTCAGTCTGGACCACAGATGGCCAAGTAAAATTAAATGACACTTAGGACCAAAATGGGTGTCTTCCCTAGGGTGTCTCCCTAGGCAGATCCTGAGAGAGAATGGAGAATCCCCTTGGGAAAGGGGATTCTAGTGAAGGTCTCTGACATTACTCCAAGTGAGAGGTATCAGAAAGAAGAGCTGACTCAAGGTTACCAAAATCCTCCCTCCTTCAGATGAGTAGAAAGAGTCAGAATGATGACAAATACAGCTAACAGATACCATGATAATGATGATCATATTTCATGTTCCTGAAAGCTCAAATGTGACTGTGTTGTTTTCTTTATTTTATATATGAGGACACTAAGTAAGACTCAAAAAGTTTAAGTGACTGCTGTGGTGGCACAACTAAGAAATAGATTATCCAAAACCCAGAGTTTGAGCTCTTAAGCATCATGCTATCTTGCCTTACTAGTCTGAGACAATAACAACAGCAACAATTAAAGTCCAGAAAACGTAGTATCTGTGTAACAGCATTAGTTACCACTGAGCCCAACATGGTTGTTCTCATCTTCAGTGTTCCCAACACTGAAAATGCTGAGGCAGGAGAATCACCTCAAGTTGAAGGACAAATTGCACTATATGATTTCAGACCAGCCTAGGCTATACATTGAAACTCTGTCTCAAAACAAACAAACAGAGAAAAGTGCAGTCACCAAAGGAGCATCCCTACCACAGCAAGGAGCAACCTGCCTCCTGGGCTAGCTCATGACCCCAGCCAGCAGCACCATACCTATGAGTACACACCAAGAGAGATATGTAGAGAGAAAGGCTGAGGAGCTGTGCCTCCTTGACAAGACATGGCATGGCTGACGAGAACAAGAATCTGTGGATGGCATGGGCCCAGACCACAGACCAACAAAACAAAACAAAACAAAACAAAACAAAAAAAAAAAACCTGAATTCGATCGACTGTTTTTTAAGCAGTAGTTGGTATATGGTATTCTCCTCTGTGGTCCCACACTAGGGAGAAGACAAGACTCACTCCCAGGTAAGACAGAATTAAATGAGTCAGCCAAGGGCCAAGCTGTCAGACAAATGCTGGCAAAGAAACCAAATTTTAGGGGGTGGGACTACATGATGTGCTAAGAAAGAGAAAGCAACCTTAACCACAGCCCCAGAGCCCATTTTAATATCCTTGGGATCCCTGTGCTAAACCAGAAGCTTGAAGCAGACAATTAACCTGCCAAAGTTCACAGGAAACTTTATGCCCATGACCCCTGAAGTTCAAACAGATCTAAAGCCTTCTTAGGGAGTTTTACACAAGGCACCTGAGCCTTTCAGTGATGGTACAGCTAGCCAAACCTGAGAGAAAATGCTCACATATCCACCTGCCACTGTCTCTGCCATGGCAGTGAATAATGCACTCTGACAGGCATGAATGAAATGCTTCTCTTGACCAGGACTGAGGCAAACACTCATGTTAGGTTAATCTGTCCACACCACCTCTTGAGAAGCAGCACTAGATGGAGCCACCTGGGTCTGAGGAGGCAGTCAGGGTCAGGAAACAGGAGTAACAAAGACACCAGGCTGATATGGTAGTCCAACCCAAAATCCAAGCCCATCCAGGGGCATGTTCAAGAGCCAAGGCGCTCACAGCCCTGTCTTCTCTGCCCACTTCACTTGCCTCCTTTTCCATCATCTTATCTCAAAGGAAGACGTCCCCTCAGCCACCACCCACCTTGTTCTTTCCACACTCTTTTCAGTTCCTTGTTCAAACAATGACTCTTGGAAGGTGACATTCACCACTTTCCCTTGCCAACTCCTATTCTTCTAGCCACCGCAAAGCTACAGCATCTGAATGCTACACCGGCACCTCCACCCTAATCCCTCCCCACCCACCTGAGCTCCTTATTTCTGGCACAGAGAAGAGAATTGACATTCAGTGAACTTGCTGCATTTGCTAAGCACCATGCTGAGCCCTTCCATGTTCTTGAGTGCGAGAGATACAAAATCCCAGTTCTCTCTGTCTCCCTTCAAGTCCCATCAATGTTTTCTCTTCTGTCACTATACAGCCTCTCCTGGGATCCCACTTAGCCCCTCTTCCTCACATACTGCCTGGTCTGTTTTCATGCAAATGACAACAGACACCATCGTCTGGAGCACAGGGCAGATTCCCATCATTGAGCTGCTCAAGATAAACCTGTGATAAACCTCCTGTTTCTATAGCTGACCCAAGTACCTCATCTGATACTGGATTGCTGCCACCACCTGGCTCTGACGTACATTCTAACTTCCTACCCACCACTTCCCTGCAAGCCTGCTGGGCTCCAGCCAAATCACATGATTCCTCTTCCCTGGCAGCTCAGTGAACTTTCCAGGCCCTTGCTCACATAGTTCCTCCCATGTCTTCAAACCTGACCCACACACTCTCCTGTCCCAGGAGATACAGAGAAGGAATTTCCTATAAGATGTCCATGCTTCTCCCACAATAGAGAATGACTCTATCTGTATGCAAGCTTCAGCTTCACTCACTTCCCTCTCTATTTTAAGTGTGTTCTATTGGAAAACGGTAGATCCCTAGGGTGGGGACTAAATAAGCTTTACCTCTACACTATTCACTGTCTTTGATGTCCCATTTACCTAAGCAATCTCCATATACTCAGCACATATACATACTCAACATCTACTGTACATCATCAAGATGCTTGGCAAGTTAGGGGACCATTTAAAAAAAAAAAAAAGGATAGTTCCTAACTTCCTGAGTATGGTAATTAATTTTAATTATCAGCTTGAAATAATCTAAACTCAGTTGGGAAGAAAGTCTCAATAGGGATTCTTTACACTGGGTTGGCTTGTGGGCATATCTGTAGGGACGGGGTGTCTTAAATTAATTAATATGGAAAGACCCAGCCTACTTTGGGTGGTGCTGTCCCCTAGTCAGGAGATCCTGAAGTACGTGAATAAAGAAATCAAGCTGAGAACAGGCAAGCATGCAAGTGAAGACAGGTATCCCTCTCTCTCTTTTCAAGACTGTGGATGTGATGGCACTGGCTATGTGAAGTTCTGCCTTAAGTTCTGCACAGTGATGAACTATAATCTGAAACTGTAAGCTGAAATACATCCCTTGATTCTCTAAGTTGTTTTTGGTCAGAACATTTTATCACAACAACAGACATGAAACTAAAACACCAGGCTTCTCATCTACAGAAAGGTAAATGTTAATCAAACCTTACCCAAGTAAGTGTGTATCTGGCAACACCTAGCCTGTGCTATGACAGAAAAAAATCAGGGTCCTAAGGAAATCTGGGACAACAGGACGAGGAGGACTAGCTTGAGGAAGCATAGCTACAATGACCCTGAAAGACCAGCAGTGAAAAGAAGTGGCAAAAGTATTCTGAGTTCTGAAAACAGCCTGTACAAAGACCCCGAGGGCAAAAGCCGAGAAGGTCAGTATAACGAAAGACTATAAAGAAAGCTACGGAATAATGCAAGATGGTGAAAGGGATCTATGACCCTTACCAACTAGGATACTTTAGCCTACAAACAAACCAATCTTATATCTACAGAAAAAATCCACCAACTATAATTCACTATACTTCTTTTCCTCTTGAAACAATTTTCTCATTATTTTGTTCTTCTCTTTAAAAAAAAAATACAGTACATTCTCCTAACTAGTGGTAGAAAAGCAAAGGAGGTTGGAACGTAGTAAAAGATCATGTAATTCCATAAGCAACACAATGTAAATTTGACCTTGAACTAGAGACTAGCAACTGACTGGGGAAACGACCTGTCGATGTCCTGCCCTGGTAATAAGGACAGAGGCTGCCAATCCTGGGCATTGATGAAGGGGGCTACAAACACTGCCTCACTGGGTTCTCAAACATCCCAATATAATTTTTATTTCATTTTTTTTAAATTAAAACTCAGGGTTAGAAAGATGGTTCAGTAGGTGAAGTTGCTGGCCACTAAACCTGGTAACCTGAGTCCAGTCCCTAGGATCCACATGGTAGAGGGAGAAAACTGACTCCTGTGTTGTGCTCTGACCTCTGTATGCACAGGTATGCACATGTGTGTGTGTGTGTCCATGAAATGCACACATTAAATAAACAAATTTCTTTTGAGGCAGAAGAAAGTCTCACTTTGTTTCCCTGGTTGCCCTGTAACTCACTACGTAGGCCAAGCTCACAAAGATCTAACTGCCTCGGCCTTGGGATGCTTGGGTAAAAAGAATGCACCGCCATGCCTGATAACAAAATGTAGTTCTTTTTTTCTCTTGTTTGTTTGAGACAGGGTTTCTCTGTGTAGCCCTGGCTGTCCTGGACTCACTTTGTAGACAAGGCTAGCTTCAAACTCAGAGGTCTGCCTGCCTCTGCCTCCTGAGTGCTGGGATTAAAGGTGTGCACCAGCACACCTGGCATAAAATGTAATTTTTAAAAAGTGAAAAATCAACCTGAAGCTCATAGATATAGTAATAATTGACACGATTTCACCCATGCGAGGAGAAACAAAACCATGTCCTAGCCAAGTCATCGGGACACCACAGCCTGCAGCCCTGACCATTATCTTCCAGTGCATCACAAAGAGCTGCCCTGTCAGTACTTCAGAATTCCTGTCCACTTCCTTGGCTAGCCTTGCTGTACCAGGGCTCTAAGCCACTGAGTACTGATCATCTCAGGACGAATGCAGTGGAACTCCTGCTGCCTGCTCCCTTCCTTCCATGTCTCTCTCAAAACAGTCCAACTCTTCCTCCAGTTTGAATAAAGATCAGTCTTCCAGGTCATCGCAATACTCAGTGTCCTGAGAGAACAGGAACTGGAAACCAATGAATCTCCTTAAGCTACATCGCAGCCAAAGTCAACAGACTCCAAGCCCCTCTCATAGTACACTGAACCGGAAGGTGGGGCCACAGGTTACTGGGAAGCTGTCGCTCTGGCTATTTCAGCTCTTGACACGTTTCTGAGTTTTGTCTGGAGGACAGTGTCACACTTTCACTGCCAGCAATTCCTTCAAACAACTGCTCCCCTCCTCCCTCAAGCCCTTCCTGGAAGAAGCCAGCACACAGGAGCAAAGGGAGCTTGGATGCTGGCTGCGCATAAAACTGTCCACCTATCTGCAGCCTCGCCAACCCTCCTGAGGACCAGTCAACTGCCCTGAATCACCAATAAGATTTCATTCTGCCCTCTGCCCACATCTAAGTTCAAAGGCAGCTAAGTCCTCCCTTCTGTCCTTAAAGATTAGCTGGAGCAACTCAAGGTCCTGGGGGAAAGTCTGTGATTTACAATGGCATTCTTGAGTCACACTGTTAGAGGCTCAATTATGTCGCCTAAAATTTTTACTTCCTAACTCTTCGTACCTCACAGTTTAATTGTGTCTGGAAACAAAGCCTTTAAGGAAGTAATAAAGATAAACTGCAATCATGTAGGTGGAACCTAATCTAACATGACCAGTCACTTCAAAAGGAAATTAAGACATAAGTATGCACAAAGGAAAGAAAATGTGAAGCCTCTGGGAGAAGGTACTCACCTATGAGGAAAAGAGAAACACTTGTAAATAAAAGGCCCTGCCAACACCTTGACCTTCTTCCAGCCTCCAGAACAGATTGTGGTTGGGGTGTATGAGGTATGTGTGTGCGTGTGTGTGTGTGTTATCATTGCATCCCATGCAGGGGGAACTACAGGCAGTTATGATAGTTAGAAAATTTCTTTTAAAAATTAATTTTTTTAAACACGGTTAAACTTCTCCGTAAACAAGCGCTCAAGCTTGAAAAGCTGTTTTAGACCACAGTTGTGGTGGGCTTTTCCTGTAAAGAACTGTGTTAAACAAATGCTTGCAGCAACTGTCATGTCAGGATGTCTGCCCAAATAACCCTCACACTAAGGGAAGGAAGGAGGAAACACTGGGGGAGGCCAGAGACAAGGGACCCTGCCACAAAAGACTCTTTCCAAGAAACGTCACTCGGGAGATGAGAAGGTCAACTGAACTGGGCAGCTGAGTACTGAGCACGTATCTCTCAGTAGTGACTAGGAGTTTTGAGAACCCCATGATCAGGTGAGGAAGCTGCAAGCCATGAGAGATTCCAAGAGACTGAGAGGTTTCTAAATAACTAACAGCCAAGAAACACAAAAAGGAGATTTTAGCTAGTTGCTTCTCAAGCTAAAGCCAGGGTGAAATTATCAGGATGAATTGCATCCCTGGAGCAATGACAGACACACAGGCATCCTAAGTAAACAGCCAGCAGTTAGTAAGCAGTAGCTATGGGTCAGGCACTGCGCTAGGCATATACTTCATATGCAGCAGCTCAGGCACACCTCGTAGAAACCACAGTTGATATGTCTCTTTCCACTTCTACTTAGGCGTGATATATCCCTAACCTCCTATTTCCTATTTTCCTCTCTAGACTATCTCTTGAGCCTATAAGAAGTGGCTGATTCATGAGTACACAACACTTGTTAGATACATGAAAAAAGAGGTGTCTATCCTAAAAGAAATAAGGCCAGGAGTAGAGTCTAGGTAGTTGATCTTTCTGAAGAACCTATCCTCTTGGCTTCTGCTTTCTCCCCTACAGAGTGAAGACAGCTCGATAGAGAAATGGGAGCAAAGTCACCTGATTTGGAGATAGTGCAACCACAACACACTTCTGCGCTGTGCTGATTCAGAGGCTGGAGCTTGCAGAGGACAATAAAGGGGCCACGCAGACAAGCACAGGGCATGGAGCAGTCGAGGACACTCCTTTTCTTGTTCTGAAACACTCCCTGAAACATCTTGCATACCAGCCTGAGATACAGCCACTAATTCACCTCGTTGATGAGACAACAGAGGAGCAAACGGTTAGAAGGGGCAGGGATAATCTCCTGACCCTCCTGCAATCTATGGAATCAAGATGCTATAACCAGCTTCTCCCCAAGCACGGCATCTATCTAGTCACCAGAGGTGACTCACAGACAATGGAGTTTACCCAAAAAGTTTTCACTTAGCTTTCTATTTGGGCAAATCTGACTGGGTCTTTAGGAAACCAAGAATATCCTTTGAAAAAAGATCAAAGACTTCTAAGTTAAAAAATATTAGGTAAACAAAATAGCAGGTGTTACATCATGTGGCTGAAAAAGATCGAAGTGATTAAAGTTAGGAAAATACTGGTTTCCTGGAACTTTCTCGGTTTCATGTATCAAATGTCCCCATCCTTGCAACTCACAAATCCACCCAGGTGTGTCACAGTTTAAAAGGAAGAGAATTCCCAGACACTACATTTTCCAAATTTTCCACCAAAATTTCTTAATAAATGACTATATACCAGAGGGAGAGATGAAGGGGGAAGGGCAGACATACAAACACAAAAGGCATGTTCACAAAAATTCTGTGTTGTTGACACCAGGGCTTGGCCTAAAGCTGAAGCCCTGCCCTCTGCCTGGAGAGGGCTGGGACACAGAGCTCTCTTTGACACTTCCCTAAGTCCCACTCCATTCTTCTGAGATGGCAGCTTAGTTCAACTCTGCCCAAAGGACTGCACTGAGATCTCTGGAACTTGTTCCAACAATAACAAACAATGAGTCCTTCTCTCTCTCTGATAAAGGAGGAGCCCCTCCCAGTCCAAAGGAAAGGGGCATTCTGAGAAGAAGTCCCTCAGCTTCCTCCTCCTCAGTTCCTCCTCCTCAGCTTCCCTGCTAGAAATGACTGAACTACAGTTAGCCTTTGGATATGAAGGTAAGCTGAGTTCTAGGACAGAACAAAGTAGGAGAGAGAAACACTTTCACTCACGAATTCACTGTATCATATGCATGGATGCAGGGGAGGAAAGACTGAAAAGGAAGCAATGCCATTCAGGATCAGTCTGTTGGCAGAGTGAGTTCAGAAAGCCATGGTCAAACCCCCAGTGCCTACAGAGGTGGTGTAATGCTGCACACCTGTAAATCCCAGGGGTGAGATGGGATTTCATTGGGAGACGAAAACAGGAAACATAAGTTTAAGTTCATTCTCAGCTTTACAATGAAAGCCAGCCTGGCATCCTTAATATCCTATCTTAAGGTGGGGAGTAGGAACAGAAGTCCAGACTCCTCGTTAATCTAATACTTTGTACATTAAGAATAAATGATATTCTGAAACTCATCAAAAAAGAAAAAAAGAAAAGAAAAAGGAAAGGGGCCTACACTGGTTTATGGCAAGCACTATGAGAGCAGAGAGTTGTCTTGCTTACACTGCATTCACACAGCCAAACACAATGTGGTACTCAGTAGAGACCCAACAAACTAGTAGTGAATGGATAATATGAATGAACAGAGTAGGTAGAATGGATAGGTGAATAGATGGAGATGGTTGCATGGATGGTTTTGGCAGTCAGGAGTCAGTGAATGACTGAGAGATCATTTTTCCCTTTCTGTTTAAGAACTAGCAACTATATAAAGAATGAGGCCTTCTTCTAGGAATTACTTCTCCCTTTTCAGATCTACCCTTTACAGGTAGTAGATTGACAGGAAGACTTTTGAACTTAAAACCATCAGAGTTCATAGGTCAGCACGGTAATCGACACCTGATTGGTCTCTACGACTTGCTCATACATACCAACTTCTAGTGTCTGAAAGCGAGTTGCAGAACAAAGCCTGGCAATTCTGACTTGCATCAGCTGATTGAAGGACTCCCTCCTGCTAAGTTCAAAGACTTGTCTTCTCTCTCATGGAACTTTTATTTGCAGCTTTTTTTCTTCTTTTCCTTTTTTTTTTCCTCTTTGCTTATCTGCATTTTCTAATCATTCTATAATGAAGATAGATTACCGGAATAATAGAAATGCCCAACAGACTGATAAAATACATATAAGATCATTAAAAAAAAAAAAAGATACTGAAAAGGCATACTTTACAGTTACATTTTAACATTTGTACATTATAAAACTTAATACTGTCATTTCATGCAATTGCAAACAATCATGTCCTTTGAAAAATAAACAGTAAATCTGTGATAAAAGTCAATCCTCTGGAGTTAAAATCAGAGTGCTGGCCACCAGGCACTTATCTCATGAAAAGAGGCAGCTATCCGATGGGTGAGGTGCCAGTATTAGGAAAGCACAAGGGCTACGACCTTAATAAGCCAGTAACCATATATTGAGAGTGCATGTGCTCTAGTCCGTCCACAAGAAGAAAACCTGCATCACCCCTCCATGGCAAAACCCACAGAGCAGCTGGAAATCCCAAATGACCATTCCCACAATTTGGAGGAAGAGCTAGCTGGTCTACTCCCAAACAGACGAAACACATTCCAATTGGTTTACCCATCTTCTACAAGAGCTTATTCTGTCTAGATTAAGGTCTCATTGTCAATGACCAGCATGCTTTACACAATGGTAACAAACAAAGCAGCTAGGCAAGTAAGCAAAAAAGCCGAAGTTTAGATCCCATTTAGACCTCGCAACTCATGAAACCATTTCATGTCTTGGTGACTTCTTTCACTAAAAGTGGGGAACATCAGCTACATCCCATGGACAGAAAAAGATAAGCTGAGGTAAATGTCAAAGTGTGTAAGGTGGAAAAAGTGGAAACAGAGGAAGGTGAAAGTATCAGCAGTTTGGTCATAGATGAGTCACAGATACAACATACACTAAGCCAGACCATCTAGTTCCCACAGTGGGAAAATGCCTACTGATGCATGTCTCAGAGCACATCACTTTCCATCATTTGGCCAAATGATTGTATTTAACTATCACTAGTAAGAACTTGATACCAGTAAGATGAATAACATTTCAGTTCCGGAAACTTGGGCAGAGTTTAACAAGCAAAAAAGAGGTTCAAAGCCTCCTTCAATTCAATGCTCCCCTAAAACACTGTGAAACTTAAAAGAGAAATAGAGAAAGGCTCCTGGCTCCTCTTTTTCTACTTCTCGCCCTCAGTAGGATATAACACAGCACTTCAAACACTGTGAGAACTGCTGAAGACATGAGGTGAAAAGTTCCCTGTTCTTTCCCAAGGGCAGGGCAGGAGGGAGCCACCAGCATGCAATCCACACAATCCTCTATCTTCTGTCCCACTGACATCCATAAGCACCAAGGCAGGGCATTCTCTCACATCAGGCTCCAGAGCCAAGGTTGTAATGCAGTATAAACTTGAACATTCCCGGGATGTATCAACAGAAGGGGTGTGGAGGGCAGCCAAGGCAAAGGCTTCCCAAAGCTAAATCAATAGAGCCAGCTGTAGACAGAGGGCAGCAAATAGAGTGTGTAAGACACAGCCAGTCTAGCCTTGCCAGCTGGCCTCAGGACATTTTCAACAAGGTCTGTGAAATCTGTCCCCAACTCTCTTCTCATGCACCAAGCCTCTGTTGCCCTGCTGAATGCTGGGCCTCTAGATCTGGTTTATAGAAAGACTGAGTTTGGCCTTTCATTGCCAGTGGGCTCTGCATCTCTCATTCAAGGACAAGTTCAGTAAACAAGATTTACATACTCCTGGCCAAAAGCTGCCTCACTCAAAACTGGAACAACCACACCTATCGAACACAGCTGGCATTAGATCCAGATGGCATCAGCCTGAAAAGCCTGCCCAGTGTTACCTTAGTGAATCTCAGGTTTAGCAACTGCAAACAGTTCATTGTTGCTAACATCATTATTAAGTAGAGGAAACTGCTAAGCCTACTTCAGGATCAGGTTAGAGAAAAATCCCTCCTGCTTGTCCCAACCTAGAGAATGTGCATATCCATGGCAAGACTCCTCCCACTTAAGATTTCATTCTCCTGTCCATCCCAAAACTCTCTCCCCCCACTGCCATTTCTTCATCATTGCCATTGCTCCATTGCCTCCAACCTCAGCTAATAACTATTCAAAGAAAA
>NW_026596040.1:1191806-1207984 GCF_907164565.1 Psammomys obesus | reverse complement strand
TGTGTGTGTGTATCCATGCCATGGTGTACATCTAGAGGTCAGAGGACAAACAAAAAAAAAGTCAGCTCTCTATTCCACTACACAATTCTTAGGGATCAAAATCAGGTCATCAGGCTTAGCAGCAAGAGCCCTTCCCCACTGAGACCCCATAACTTAATTTTTTGAAAGCAGTCTTTGCGGGCTAGGGATTAGCAAAGTAAACACATCAGGACATTGTGTCATGTATCTGTGAAACCAACTTTAGGGGTAAAAAGATAAGTGGATCCCTGAAACTCTTTTGCTAGCCAACCTAGCCAAATAAATGAACCTCAGGTTCAAGAAGAGGAGAAACCCTGTCTCGAAATCTGAACTGATTGGCCTGCTCTTTGATCACCTCCTCCCCGAGTGGGGAGCAGCCTTACCAGGCCACAGAAGAAGACAATGCAGCCACTCCTGATGAGACTAGGATCAGAGGGAAGGAAAGGAGGACCTCCCTTTTCAGTGGACTGGGAGAGGGACATGGGTCGGGAAGAGGGAGGGTGGAATTAGGAGGGGAGGAGGGAGGTACAGGGGGGATACAAAGTGAATAAACTGTAATTAATAAAATTTAAAAAAGAGGAAAAAATCTAAAGAGTGAGCACAATCATCAAGGCTCAGTCCCACTTAGATATCTTCAAATAACCCATTGTTTACTCTCTTGTCTAGAAAATCTGCTCATTAAACTTAAACTTACCATATGTGATGGTGTGAATCTAAAATGCCCCCACCTTGTGCCTTTATGTGCACACAGGCAGAGATGTACACCATATACAACACACACACACAGAACACACACACACAAATTAAAAATAAGACATTTTTAAAAAGCAGTCATGCAGTCATATCCACCTCAAAATAAAAAATGCAATGTCAGAATAAGATGCAGACTTCTGTGATTACAAATAAGCTTGGCTTTATGAAAAGCTCATTATATATCAGTCTATATTTTTCTCAAAAAGAACTGGAAAACTGATGGTGGATAGAGAACTGGATAATCATCACTGGATAGTTCCAAAACGTCATTTCAATTCTGGTGTCCAGAGACAGCCATAGAAGGAGAAGCCTTCTGTGACCCATGCTGAATATGCAGAGCTGAATACGCACCAGCAACAACCTTCTTTAAAAGGCTGGACACCAGGATAGCCTGGGATAACTCCAGCTGCTCTGCCGTGATCTTCGTCTCAAGCCTGCCTAGCTCACCTCCCTGGGTCTGAGACTTCACTCTGGGTGACACTTGCACTGCTAACTGATGCAAACCTCATCTTTGCCATCTTCAGACAAACCCATTAGCCACACTCCCTCTTAGAAAACCTGCTCAAATTAAACACAAGCTTACCATGCTGTGGTTTGGGTTGGAAATGCTCCCCACAGGCTTGTGTTTAAAGTGCTTGTTCTTCAGCTGGGGTACTGTTTTGGGGGGGACTGTGGAGCCTTTAAAGGAAGGGCATAGCTGGCAGAGCAGATGACTGGGGAGAGAACCTTTGGAGATTATTCCTAGCCCCTGTTCCCAGAAACCACTCTCTGTTTTCTGGTTGGCTATAATGTGAGGAGCCTCTCTGCCACACACATTGCCATAAATTGCCTTTCCTGTCATGCCTAACTGTGTGTCAAAATAAGTCTTTCTTCCCTTAATTTCTTTTTGTTAGGCATTTTGGCCACGAAAACAAAGGCAATTAATATACCTTTGTATATTAACTACACAGCCCAGGAATTCCACATCCATTCACCTACCTGATAGAAGTGAAAGTACTTTCACACAAAAACTTACAGAAAACACTAACTAATGAAAATGAGCAGATCAGCAAGATGTCCTAGCAGGAAAAAGTACTTGCTACTAAGCCTGATGATCTGAGTTTGATCCCTGGAACCCACATGGTAGAAGAAGAAAATTAAATACAACAAATTGTCCTCTGATCTCCACACAGGCCATGCACGGCCTGTACATGAGAACTCACATGCACACACACACACACACACTATCAATAAATCAATAAAAGTAATAGAAATGATCTACATCTCTATAAAGGAAAAAATAGAAAACAAAATGTGGAATGAATCACAATGAAATACTAATCAGTAATAAAAAGAAATGAATTAGTAACTATAGGATACAACATTTAAATAAACTTGAAAAAGATATTGAACTATGTGAAAGAAGCCAGACACAAAATACCACACAATATGATTCCATTTATGTGAAATCCCCAAAAGGCCAGCATAGACTATGGGTATATAGACATGGGCAGGAAAGAAATTGTTGCAATAAAATTTTTCTTTAATCTGTTCACAACCATGCTTTAAGATGTTGGCAAAGCATAGTAACTTTCTGTTTAGTGACTGAGCCCATAAGGTAGTGGAGGAGTGAATTTCCCAAAGGTCTCGCTGGCAAGCCTCAACCAGATCCATTTTCATTTTCATAGGTAGAAATTACAATGATCATTTCAACCTAGAGCAAGCACTAAAGTCTGGAAGCCCTAGGAGGCACTAAGCTTTAGCACACAGTCAAGTTCCAGTTCCATCCTATGGGGAATGGGGGTGATCACAGGATCTTGCTAAGGCTGCTGTGGGCTTACAGTGATACTCTTGGAAAGCACCCACCAGGGCTGCACAAAAGTCATGGAGAAAAGTATTCTGTAAATTATAACAATTATTAACACACACTGGTCCTAGCTCTCAGGGAAATTTCCACTTATCAAGGCCCAGGTCTTTCACATCTTTGTGCCTATATGTTCCATGGGCGTGTGGACATGTAGTGTCCATGTGGACATGTCTACATTGACTGATAAAACCTGTGAATGCATCCTCAGAGAACACCAGAGAATCCTACCCACACTTCTCCTCTGTGAACTATGGACAGTGCTGCAGGAGGCTTCTTACAATTCCATTCCCGACATCCTCCTCTCCATGGGTGTGCACATAACAGCAATCCAATGAAGCAGAAGGAAGTGTCATCAGAGAGATTTCCTTCTGGCTTATTTCTCAACAAAAATGTTTGGCTGCTATGTAACCAGTGTTTTGATGGATGGATGGGCTATCTATGAAAGTTTGGGTTTCTACTTGTAACAACAAACAACAGGAGCTATGAAAAGATGCAAAGAAAATTATATCCCTACATTCTGTGTGAAATTCCTCAGTTCCTTTGTAGAGCTCAGAAAGGTAGCCAAAGACTGTAGACTGTGGAAAATTAAAGATGCCACTTTTCATAAATAAAAACACAGAAGTCATATAAATTTGAGGTAAACAATAAACACCTGAAGATACACTAAAAAAAAAAAAAGCCATTGTTTATCATAGGTTCAGATTAACTGGGTATCCTTTATTTTATTTGGCAACCCTAGATTTAATCTGTTACACAGATCACTTTTTATTTCCCAAACATAAGACAAATATTTTCATTTCAAATAACTATTCTTAAACCACAAAAGAAAAACTATGATAACCAGAGAAATAGGATGTCTGAAGTTTGTGGGAGCTTCCATGAGTCACTGTAGACTAAGGAGCACATTTGGGCTGGCTCTGCAGGAAGATGCAACTCACTGCTCCCTTGACCTTACCCCGTGCAGTTAACCTAATATTGTTATCTCTGCTTTACAGGGAAAGAAACGGACACATAGAGAAGACAGACCCAAGGGCTCCCAATCTGGATAAAAATTTAAGCTACAGGCCTGTCACCAGAGTCCCAGATGGAAACCTACTGTCAACTCTGATAGCTAATTCCAATTTCTAATGCCATGTTCATTATTATCTCAAGAAAACCACTAAGCTTTCCTTTTCAGTGCCTTTACATCAATGAAAACAGAGAAACTTTAATCCACAAAATACTCTAAAGCCATGCCAGCAGATAACCATTATTTACCTTTCTCTTCCATTTCTGCCTCATCTAATCAAATTCATAATTCATTGACATTTCCACTAAAATCAAGGACAAAAGAAAAAGAAAAGATGACCAAATTTTAAACATGCCATATCCTGCTAACTACATACAGCTCTGTAAAAGGGCAGCTAGGAACTAGGACTAGAATCAAGATTTAATCGGAACAATGCCAATTTCAACACATCCAACACCAATGGTAACCAGGCTGTGCTAAAATTGACAAAATAGTAGTCATTACGGTAAAAACAAAACTCCATGGACATGTGTTGTAAACAAATGGCTCATTCATATAGAGAAAATACTACAGAACAGCTTTTCTCCTTTCATCCCAGGCTTTGGAGCAGCCAAGCATTAGGAGAGGGAACAGATTCTCTTTGATGCTCTTTAGTGGTCCAGGTTTTGCCCTTACTCCTCAAGATTACTAAATCTGCCCCATGGCTGGTCTCACTAAAACACAGGGACAGTGTGTCCTGCCACACAGACAATGGGTGGCACGAAAGACAAACATGAATAGCTTCGACTTAATATGCTGAGGATATAGTGTTCCCCAGAAGTGCGAGCTTCTCCAGCCATGGGAGCTCAGGACCAGCATTCTCATTCTCAGACTGCCTGAGGGAATAGCTGGGTAGGCAACATTCATCAAACCCAAGAGGAGCCGAGGGCAGGGGGCGAGGCATTCTTTATCATATTTGCCTTTGGAAAGCAATCCGTCTCCTTGGTAACAGTTCTAAAAAAGAAAAAGGGAAAGGATACTTCTACTAAATCTTATACCTTAGCAGGCAGCCTAGAAATACTCATCATTTGGTAAGGTAACCAACCATTTTTTGTTCTTATAGGACGCTTGTAGTGAGGGTAAGGGCTGGCCTGTTTTATTTTTTAATTATTTCTTTTATATTTTTAAGATTATAATATATTGCATCATTCTCCCTTCCCCTTCCTTACTCCAAGAGATCCTATATAGCTTCCTTTGCTCTTTTTCAAATGCATGGCCTCCTTTTTCATTGTTGTTATATATAGGAATAAATATTGTTATATGTTAGGGATACATGTATACATAAATATATATTTATGTATATACGTGAATAAATATACATACACATGTATATATCCTCAAATATGTAAATACAACTTGTTCAGCCTATATAATGTTACTTGTATGTAAGTTTTCAGGGCTGACCATTTGGTATTTGATAACCAATTGGTGAGTGTGCTCTTCCCTAGGGAAGACTATGTCTCCCACTCTCAGCATTCCTTGGTTGTCTGTAGTTCTATGTATAGGGTTGAGGTCTCCTGTGCTTTCCGTCATATTCGTATGTTTATTGTCATACATGTTCAGCTTATGCTTTAAGCAGTCCTGGTAATAATGAGACTTTATGAGTACAGCTTGTCTTGTTCATTTTGCCTGAAAGGGGGCATCCAGTCTATATGAGCTTCATAGTTGTACTACTAAAAAAATAAGAAGAAGAAGAAATGGTGGCAGTGATGATGGTATCGGGGGTTGTTCTTTATTTGTTTTTGTTGTTGTTGTTCTGTTTTGTTTGAGACAGGGTCTCTATGTAGCCCTAGATATCCTGAAACTAACTATCTAGAATAGGCTGGCCTGGAACTTAGAGACCTGTCTGCCTCTAGTGTTGGGCTTAAATGTATGTGCCACCATATCCAGCTTTGGGTTTGGTTTTTCGAGATGAACTCTCATGGAGTACAGGCTGACCTTGAACACCTGTCCCTCTCAAGTGCTGTGATTACAAATGTACACAATCATGCCCAGTTGTCTAAGGCTCTGAGGAGTGGCTGAGGATATGTGCAGGATGTGAAGGTCTGGTACACAAGGCATCACCAAGAGCAACAGCTAAATACAGCTAAGTACAGCTAAGACTGTACTCTCACTGTTCCTTGGTGTGGCACTAAGGTGTCTGGTTGATCGGGAGCTACTACATATTTAAATGTTAACTGCTTCTCCCCCAAAACCCCTACAAGCAAATTCTCACATATCCAAAATGGCGTGAACCTTGCCTCCCAAATTATCCCTAATTGGCTAAATAAAGTTGCCTATGGCCTGGACTGGGCAGAAAAGAGGTAGGCGGAGCCAAGATTCATGGGCTTTGGGTATCATGGAGAGAGACCACCACAGAAGAGGAGAGAGGGAGGAGAAGTATAGGTCACCATGAGTTATTGTGAACTAGAAGCACATGGACAGGAGGCGCTTGCTCCGAGGTCAGGCATGATAGAAAGAAGCAGCCCAAATGAAACATGTTCAAGTATTTATGGAGATTTGGGCTGGTAAGTAGACAAGATAGCTTAGAGGGTTAATATCTGACCAGCCTCAGTGCACTAAGGCTTATAAAAAATCTAGCAGGTTTCTGTCTCTTTTATTTATATAACAGCAGGTTAAGGACTAACTGCCACCTTAATAATCATATAAATCAATTTTAAATATTAATAATAATCTTACAACACTAGAAAACAGAAATTCACTTGGAGATGATGGGAGGCTGTCTTAGTTATCATTTCTATTGCTGCAATAAAATATGATGACCAAAAAGCAACTTAAGGAGAAAAGGGTTTATTCAGCTTACACATCCACATTGCTCCAAAGGAAGTCAGGAACTCAAGCAGGGCAGAATCCTGAAGGCAGGAGCTGATGCAGAGGCCATGGAGGGACACTGCTTACTGGCGTGCTTCCCTGTGGCTTGCTCTACCTGCTTTCTTATAGAACTCGGAACCACCAGCCCAGGGATGGCACCACCCACAAGGGGTGGGCCCTCCCCCATTGATCACTAATTGAGAAAATAAGCTACAGCTGGAGCTCATTAAGACATTTCCTCAGCTGAGGCTTCTTCCTCTCTGGTGATTCTAGCTTGTGTCAAGTTGACACAAAACCAGCTAGCAAGAGGTATAACGGGATGATGTATTAACTGAAATGCAAAAGGCTCCTATAAAAATATCACGGCTCTATGCCCAAAGGGCATATGCCAGTAAAAAAAAAGAGAGAGAGAGAGAAACATGAAGCAACCAGGTTAGTGCCTCTGATAAAATAAACCACACAGCCACCATAATGCAATTAAATATGCCTTGGGACAAGAAACAGCACCTGTATGAACTGGCAAACACACAGAAACAATACACACGCTGCTGTTCAGAGGCACTGCTGGGACCCACCAGAGAGTACAGGAGCCACTCCATGTAGAGATTTGGACAGTTCCTCAGACTGAAACAAGAAGTGAAGCTGCTATCACTTCTGCCACTCTGTGCCACAGCCCCAGCTTTCCTCCACCCTCATGTTAAGGCCTTCCAGTTTGCCTGCTGATGCCTTACACCCTGGGGTTCAAGCTGCACGTGAAGAACTCACTGCCAGGTTCATTGCAGGATTCAGGAAGTTAGAAAACACCATAAGCTGGTCTATACCAAAGTTTCCATGATGGAAACAGACAGAAAGAGAGCATGGCCTTCTTAATGTAGGAGCAGTTTAATGTAACAGGAGCAAGGGGTAGAGGAACCTCCATTTCCAAATGCATCACAAAAGAAAGGAACTGTAAGGGCTGTCCTCCTCCCCTTCCATCTGACCCTAGTCTATCAGATCTCATCAGGACTGGTTGCATTGTCTTCCTCTGTGGCCTGGTAAGGCTGTACCCCCCCCCAAGGGGTGGTGATCAAAGAGACAGCCACTAAGTTCATGTCAGACACAGTCCCTGCTCCCCTTACTAGTCTCCATTTGCAGACTGAGCTGCCATGGGCTACATCTGTGCAGGGGTTCTAGGTTATCTCCATGAATGGTTCTTGGTTGGAGTATCAGTCTCAGAAAAGACCCCTGGACCCAGATTTTTTGGTTCTGTTGCTCTCCTTGTGAAGTTCCAGTCCCTGCCAGGTCTTTCATCTCCCCCTTCTTTCCTAAGATTCCCTGCACTCTGCCCAAAGTTTGGCTATGAGTCTCAGCATCTGCTTTGATACCCTGCTGGGTACAGTCTTTCAGAGGTCCGCTGTGGTAGGCTCCTGTCTGTTCTCTGTTTTCTCCCTCTTCTGATGTCCATCCTGTTCCTTTCTGAATGAACACTGATCATCTTACCCAGGGTCATCCTTCTGAGAGGGTGGGATTGGGAGGGAACAAAGAAAAGAAAAGAAAAAGAAAGCAAGGAACTGTACTAGGTTGCACATCTCTAGCCCACCCTAGCTCCACACTCTACTCTTTAAATTAGGACAAACGTCTTCATCATCCAGCCACTCAGCCTGGATATTTTATAGCTACTTGTTTGCAGCTGGCACCTTCTGGATCATTATCACAGACAACGGGAAATAATTATGGCTCTCTCAGAACTTGCATTTAAGGATAAGAAGGAAACAAATGTACCACTCTCGAATCTTCCCCCTGTGGATGGATCAAGGATGTTCACTTACCAAAGTGTCCTGTGGCAACAGGCCAATGAATCAGGCAAGTAAACAAGCAGCTGAGGAGGCAGGTCCAGCCATTCCACTCTAGCTTACAGACTAAATCCTGGTGAGGGATTCAAAGATACAGATACCCTTGGCCTCAGAGCACCCACCATTGGTATTACTGACATACAGAAGGGAAACATGCTAGCATAATACAAGTTAAGGCATTTCTCAGGGTAAGCATTCGTGGAAAGGCTATTATGTGCCATGCAGACCACTGAGGCTACAGCAGTGGACTGTGCTCTCTTAGCATCTAGGAGAATTTTATCATTTACACTCCAGTAAGGTTCCAACAATCAAAATACAAAGAATAAATTTACAAAGAAAAAAAAACACATTAAGAAGCACCTCTAGAAGGCCATAGCTAGTGCTGGAGCTCAGTGGTAAAGCATTTGACTAGCATGTGCAAGGCCCTGGTGTCAATCCCATCTGCAAAAGTAAATAAAGTCAGGTGTGGTGATGTACACATTTAATCCCATCCCTTAGGAGGCGGAGGCAGGCAGATCTCTGAGTTCAAGGCCAGCCTGGTCTGCAGAGAGAGTTCCAGGACAGCCAAGGCTACACAGAGAAACCCTGTCTTTAAAAAAAAAAAAAAAAAAAAAAAAGCCATAGCTGGGGGCAGGCATACTTAGCTGTCGGAGGACGGTAGTAGTAGTAGTAAAAACACTAATAATTCTGCCCAATCACCTGAATTCAAACCCTGAGACCCACAGGGTGGAAGAGAGAAGCAACAAAATTGTTCTCTAACCTCTACATGTGGGCACGCCCCTGCACACACTAAAATGTAATAGAAATGTTTTTAAAGCAGTAACTGTATTTCTAATAGTACTCATTGTTTTGAGAGTACTTAAGCACTACACATTTCTCTTAAGGCAGAAACAGGAACAGGTGGACTAATTTGTGGCATCTGTTTGTGGTGAACAATATAGTCAATGTATTCCTTCTCATCTGGTTAGGAATGGTGTTACCTAAACTGGCCTGTTCTTATGTCTAAGAAGTTGCTACACATCTGGCAGGCCTTGAAGGAGACCACTCAACTTCCAGACAGGCATGGTGTGCTGGGAGAAGGAGCTACCAGTTACAATCAGACCTGATCTTTTCTCAGTTCAGACATATATCCTATGGCCCCTAACTAGGCAATTCCTTCCTCTGGGGTATAGTTTCTGTATTTACAACATTGCAATAGAAAAAGGAGAAGCACATAAGTCAGAGGAGGAACACAGACTGTTCACCAAGTACACAGATACTAAACAAGGAGCGAACTCAGAAACCAGCTTTAAGAGAGACGACACAGTCCCTGGTGGAAGCTCTTCCTCTTGCTCCTACACACTTTCACCATCACCACTCTTCCAGGAAGAGTGGCTTTTCAGTCAGCTCTTGAGCAATCTACAACTTCCTAAAACACTCCAGTGTCGACTGGGGAGCACAAAGCCCAATATCCAACAATGTCCCCATTCCCCCAACGTCCCCATGCCCCATGTGGCCCATGCCCACTTCCCTGCTGTTAAGCCCAGGAGAAGTCTGGTCAGTACAGAAAGTCTCCAGACAGACTCACTGGCCCCAAGAGACATTCCAGGAGAGATTTAAATAAGACTAGGAAGGTGAAAGGGGAGAAGAGTGCAACTTCAGAGGCAAAAACAGGGACAGGACTCTGGTGGAAGCACATAAACACCCAAGGGAGCAGAAAAGGGACATGAGGCAGGGCTATGCAAAGATGATGCAAGATGATGCTGGAAGCGGCTGCAGCCCAGCCAGTCGGGGCGTGACTAGGGAAGTTCTAAAAGCAACCAGAGCCACCAACATGGCAAGTTTTTCATTTGTAAAGGCCGCTCTAGCCACAGACATAAACCAATCAGTGAGTTCTGATGTCAAACACTAGCAGCCACTAAATGGAGATAATTATCTGAAGGAAACTCCAGGTAAAAGTGACAGTGGGGAATCCAGGTATAGACAAAAGGAAGGCCAGAAAAGAAAAAGACATTTTAAAAGGACAGGTTGTGGGTGTGGAACAGGGATCAGAAAGCCTGGTATAGCCAATGAACTCAGAGGCACTGACATCACCCAGAGACTAAAGAAAGCATAGGTGGTGCGAGGGAGGGGGGGAGCTTTAGGGTTTTTTTGGGGGGGTTGTTGTTTTGTTGTTTTAGGGGTGGTTCTGGAAGGCTTTATGCTTGCCAGGCAAACAAACATCCTACTACTGAGCTACAGTCCAGTCTCAGGGCCTTCACTGGAAAAGACCCCACAGGTAACAAAGAAGCATTCAGAATTACTGCTCTGGTTCAAAAGGAGCTGGTGATCTTTTGAGATCTTCATTAGTCATACCAAAACGTTTTGCATTTTCATCCAGAGTCTGTAACGGAGCTGAGAAACGAAGTATTTTCCTTACAGTTTAAATACGGCAGCCTCACAGGTGAGGCTTGCCATGAGAAAAACGTTCTTTCTACACTGACTTGGAAGGGAAATTACAGCCCAGTATCTGGCTCAGACTGTCACGGTCTAAGCAAACACGCGGAGTGAGCCTAGACAGCCAAAGCTTCCAGAAGCATTTGTGAGTCAGTCAACTTTAATGATCAGCCTTGAAAAGCTCACCACAATTGTTCAGCCTGCTACCCACTTAAAAATGCAACACTCATCAAACCTGCAGACCACAGTCCCACCTAATTATAAAACACCATTAGCTCGAAGTGCCGCTTTTTATGGCGCCAACAATAAGTCCTTTAATCCATATGTGTCCCAGCCTTGACACATCTACAGAACAGGAGTCCTAGCATTTATCCCTCAATAATGCTTTTTGGGATTGGAGAAATAATGCTTTCCATTCTCACTAAAGTGTATCTTCATTGTTTAATCTCATAAAGATTTAATTATATCATTATGCTACTCAAAAACATTTCTATGGGGGCTAGAGAGATGGCTCAGTATACTGCTCTTGCAGTGGACCAAATCAAGTCCCAGCATCCATCAGCACACAACCACCACCTACAAGTCTAGCTCCAGAGAAATGTGATACTTCTAGCCTCCATGGGCACGCACACTCTTGTGCAAACACACATTCGTACACATACTTTTAAAACAGTAATAAATATTTATTTTAATTTCTAGGGGCTGCTTGGTATCCAGGATGTAAGATGGACTCATCACTGTAGACCCCAGATCTTCCATCATCTAATCTCAACAACCTTTGCATCTTTATTGCATTGATGTGCTAGCCAAACCAGGCCAGTCACAGTTCCTAGCCCAACACATTAGTAACTGAGTGAGGGAATGAGAGAGAAGGGGGTGGAGGAAAGAAAGACAGGATTGATTTAGTGAGCTGTAGCTATGAAATCCATCACCTACTGGAGATACCAAACCATATTGCAAAGCACAGAGTATCAACACACAGACAGAGGCAAGAGGAGGCTTCCAGGATTCAGAGTCCATGGGGCTCCAGAAGCCTGATCAAGATGTCTAGACTTTATCCTAAAAGGGGTAGTGAAGACATTCTTTAGAACAAACTTATTAAGAACTGTTTTGATGAATGCAGAAGGTACCTACAAAGACTTTTTTTTTCTACAAGTTCTCTTTCAATCCACACTGCCCATCAATGAAATTCAAAATAGTTTTTAGGAAATATCTGTGGGGGTTTAAATAACAGTACATGATCTGTTTTAACAAGAGATTATAATCACAGAATTACAGACCTAGTAGGAACTTTTACAATCGCATACTCTAACCCCTTATTTTAAAGATAAGAGAACTATAGTCTTGAGAGATTAAATGATTTGCTCAAAGACTGAGGCAATTTGTGGCAGAGTCAATATTCAAACACAAATCTCGAGTCTGCGAAGCTAGAGAAAATAGGTATAGTAAATCTTCTAAGGAATTAAAGAACCCATTCATTCAATCAATAAATATTTACCTGAGTACCAGATGCCATTCTAAGTCAGGTACAAACAAGGACCAAAAGTTTTGCCAACATGAAGTTTTTAGGCTAATTAGAATAGAGAGTCCTTCCTCCAACAAAAAAAAAAAGCATAATAAATACATTATAAGCTGTGTCAGAAAAATATAAGTACTATAGGAAAGAATGGAGCAGAAAGTGGATCGGTGGAGGGCTATCAGGGTAGACTTCACTGAGAAAGCAACATGAGAAAGATTTAAGACACATGCATGCAAGATGCTAAACGATACTGAGGATTGGCAAGATTACATCATTCCCATCACTCCATTATAATTTGCCTGTACAATCAGTAGGCAATATGGTTAACCCACTTCCAAACTTGCTGGCATCTGCTTACCAAACAAGTTTAACAAACAAACATCCACACTGTAACATTTCTTCTGATAAAGCGGATGTTGTGAGGAAGGTCTTCTGGTTTTAATAAACACAGGCTAGAATATTAGAATGTAATAAAAATGGGAAAGGAAGAAAACTTTGGCTTGAAGTAAAACAAGTACATATTCTTCATTCTGATAATGGATCAAACCAATTTATTTTAGTTTCTGCCAAATATGGATTAAAATGTGGGTCATTTTTTTAAAATAGCAGAAACGAAACTAAGACTGGCATCAATGTCCCAAAACCTGATGAAGAATTGCTCAGGAGAGACAAAAAGGGAGTATCAAAAGAGGAAGAGCAACCATAATGCAAACATTCGAGCATGGCTTCTCTGTTCTTCCCCCGGGTATGTGCAAGGCCTGTCTGAGCACCCTCACAATAACTGACCCTCTGTGGCAATGGCAGGTGCTTCCAGAAGACTGTTTGCAGATGAGAAAGCAGAAAGTCTTTTTTTAAGCCCATTTTTTACTGATTTTTTTTGTTGTTGTTATTTAACCTTATGTTCAGTGGTGTTTTGCCTACATGTATGTCTGTGTGAAGGGGTCAGATCCTCTGGAACTGGAGTTACAGAAAGTTGTAAGCTGCCATGTGGGTGCTGGAAGTTGAACCCTGGTCCTCTAGAAGAGCAGTCAGTGCTCTTAACCTCTGAGCCATCTCTCCAGCCCTGAAAACTGAAAGTCTTAAAGTTTAAAACTTCTACATGGTTTACAAACAAAAGAGCAAGTACTAAAGCCCAGGTCTATCTATCTCCAAACTCATTCTGGGTGAATTTCAGCCCCTGGCCTATTTTCTAATGACTTGTGACCAAAGAATGTTTTTATATTATTAAATAATTATAAATCATTCACTTTCTCAATAAAAAAAAAAAATGAGAAGTACCTATAGCATGTGGTTGGTATACATGACATCCTAGGTTCAATCCCTGGCACTAATGTTTACAAAATAAACCCTAATAACAGAGACCCTATGTAGACCACAAACCCTTTACAGAAAGTTTGCTAACACCTATAGACAAATCTACTGCAGTAGCCACACGCAGATCCCAAAAATATTTTACTGGGTACATTTTGCTTCCTCTAAATATCATCCTAAGAAAAAAAAAACAGCCCTACAGAGAACCATGATAGCTAGGCAAGAAAACAATGGCTGGCTAGGGCTTAGGAAACTCTGCTACACCATTCAAAGCCCCTTAAGGCATTTTGTTTCCATGTTTTATAATGTGTCAACAAGGATAGCACAGCCCCGCCCCATCCATGCTCAATCGGCCTGACAGCTTTACCCTATGCTCTAGGCATGGGGCTCTTAGGACGTTTTTTAGACTACTTGGTCTACCCAGATGTAATGGTGTCCAATATTACAAAACTCTCTCATTTCTCCTCTCCAAATCTGAATATCCCAGACTACTTTTTAAACCACAGGTTGATAGCCCAAATTATTTTCTCTCTAAACATGGATAAGAGCCATGATCTATCTGAGAGGAAAAGCTCTTTCTCTTCCTTGGATGACTTTGCTCATTTACGTAGTCCTAGTGTGGAGAATTGTGGTTGCCTTGGCTACCATCCCCACTTTCCCTGTATTTATAGTACCCTAATACTCCTCTGGGGAAACCATCCATCCCTGGCTTTCAGAACATTTATTTCACATGCATTTACTCTACTCTGGGTTCAGGCCAGTTTCAAAGGTTATCTCAAGGATGAACTCATAATTCAAGAATAAGCCAACAAAATCCAAGCTCAGACTTCGGTCTGAACTTAGAGCCATAAGTCATCTGGCCAACATGAGGGAAGAGGCCACCTAAGAATGGAAATAGCCCTTAAGAATGTGGAGTTCAGTGACAGAGAAGCCAGGACTGAAGATACCCTTTGGAGCTATAGAACCCTGTGGAATAGCCCTGAGCTTTCTAACTACACACCACAGAAAACGTATTTTTGTTTAAGCTTCATGCTTGATTTTCTCTCCTTCATGTTAGGCAATCTGCCTGTTGCAGCCAGAGTGGGAGCACCACATCTACATATGTGCATTACTGATGGGAGCACCACATCTACAAACGTGCAATTACTGACCCTGACAAGATGATAGTGACAACAGTAGCTACTTCATTGTAGATCATTAATACTACAC
Source organism: Psammomys obesus (assembly GCF_907164565.1). Taxonomy (NCBI): domain Eukaryota; kingdom Metazoa; phylum Chordata; class Mammalia; order Rodentia; family Muridae; genus Psammomys; species Psammomys obesus. The sequence goes on along the minus strand of NW_026596040.1, from coordinate 1,193,222 downwards.
ATCCCCTTGAGACCAAAAAGGAATTCACTGCTCTTCCCTCCACCAATTCCAGGAACAGGGAGCTCTTGGAGATGTCAGGGGCTTCTAATTTAATAGCACATTAATGTGAGTCGAGCTGAAACAATTAGATAGTGTTTTAAAGAAGAGTCCTTCATCTCTGCCCACTCACAATGGTTATCCCTCAGACCTCCAAAAGGAGAGAAAACAGAAAAAGGGCAAAGGACTCAGTGAATTCCCCTGCTTCTCTTATTTCCATGGTTTCACTGCGATCAACCTGGACCTGACCTTTCCAGTGGACAGGAGACTGATGTCAGACCTCAAGGTCACACAACATGCCCTGTATGTGATCTTACTGTTTGAGGAAGAACACAGTGGAGAGAACATCTGATGGCCCGGGATTTCCCAAAGGTTTCCTTCATTCCCGCCCCAGCCAAAGTTCCTGTACCTTTTATGTCTCCAGTGAGTACCAGCTATTGATGGTCCCCAATCAGCTGATAAAGGCTTTGAAAAACAGTCTGAGAGAAAATACATTTAATTTTATTCTTTACTAGGATACGAGAAATCAGCAGAGAAGAAAGCAAATGCATAGCGGGGTAGCAAGACAGCCTGTGTTTCAGGCTCAGGACTTCTTGAATCCTCTACAGTTATGTTCCAGCACCAGAGCACAGCCACGGTGTTGTTCTAGGTCAGAAGCTAATTTCCACTACTGAGAGAGTCAATGGAGACAGAACTGTGTGGTGACACATTTTGAAATACTGGAGTATTAGATCCCTTTACACTATGTAGGTCAGTAAGTCTCCAGTGCTTAGATGTCATTAAACAGGGTACTATGTTTGCAGATTAAAGAGGCAATGCTGCCCCTTCTCCCTTAAACAGCTAAGAATGATGGTGCTCCACAAACATACAGAGCCTGGTGGGAGCAGAGATACTGGCTCGTATTCCTAGACCCTTCTTATCAAGATTCAGTTCCTAAAAATGAAGAGGCTATGTGAGAAAAGCACAATCATCTGTTTGTTCAACTCCTGTTACAAACCATTCCAGCAAGGGGAGCTCTCCAAATGAACTGATACTAAATCTTGTTGAAAAGAAAGCCACTACAGTGTATTAAAGAAAACCATGCAGAAACTTCATAAGTTTCATAACTTCATAAGGGTGTCCACTGGAAGAACAAGGGATGCAGCTCCAGCTCAGAAAGGTCAGCAAGTGACATGCATGGAACAAAATAAAAGAAACAATGAAAAATGACTCACTCCTATTCTACAGAGACTTGCTTAATATGTTTATAGCACTCTATTTATAATATCTAGGAAATGGAAACAACCTAAATGCCCTTCAACTGGCAAATGGATAATGAGAACGTGGTATACACACACACACACACACACACACACACACACACACACACACACACACACA
>NW_026596040.1:1150843-1191796 GCF_907164565.1 Psammomys obesus | reverse complement strand
ACACACACACACACACACACACACACACACACACACACACACACACATGGAATACTCCAGTTATAAAGGAAAATGAAATCTGCAGGTAAATGGACAGGAGTAGAAAAGGTCATACTGAGTATGGTAACCCCAAAAGATATTGCACATTCTCATTGACTTATGACTCCTAACTCCAAATCTTCAGATGTGAGTAGCAACATAGGGTAACCACAGAAACCAGGAAAGTAAAAACAGATGATCGTGGTGGGGTGGGGTGGGGTGCTAGAGAGGGGAATAGCAGGATAAGTGATTTGAAGGGGGAAATGGGGAAAATGGAGGAGGCTATAATTACAGAGGGGTCTTATAATTACACTGTTACACAGGACAACCTTTGTGCATTAAGGACCACAATAGGCACCTATGATGAATCCAGGGAGTAACCGATGAATAGGGTCAGTTCCCACTAAAAGTGTCCACCTCTGGCCAGTTGACAAGAGACCTTTCATCTGAAATGTGAATACTGTAACTGGATTCCAACTATATATTAGGTACTTATGACTTTTGAGAAGTCAGTATCTCAGACCTCTTAGGAATGTTATAGAATCTTTGTGACCAGGCATGTTTAAAACAAAAAAAAAACATCTAGATTAAGTTCAGTATAATATGGTCAGATCATAAGGTCCAGACTGATTCCCAGAGGTAATCCTTTACACAAGGATTCATCTTCCTTGAGAAGGCCAAAGATCTAGACATAAGGACAGGCCAAAGACAGGATTTTAAATTCCTGAATGATTACCATTTTATAAAGGTAGAAAAAGTCATTAAAATAGAGATAGCTAATATGAGTTAATACCAGGTACTTTGTATATAGCTCCTGTTAATCCTTAAAATGTTCTTAATACTACTGTCTCATTTTTTCAAAGGAAAAAGGAGTTGAGTGGTCAAGGGCAAAAAGGCTAACATTGGATGACATTCAAATCCTGATTCCCAACTCTCTCTCTCTCCCCCTCCCTCCCTCCTTCCCTCTTTCCCTTAGAAATCTTCTGGGGGTTATAGCTGCACATATCTCATAGTTTATCATGAAGATTCAATAAAATAAAAATAAAGTTCGGTTAGGTGTGGCTTGATGGTAAAGCATTTATGTTGTATGCATACAGCTCTAGATTGGATACTAGCCCTGACCCCCCCCCAAAAAAAAGTTAAGTTTATAAAATACTTGAGAAATACACTGTAAGCATTTAAATGATAGCAGATATTCTATCAGTATTACTATGGATCAAGTCAATCTAATATCATGTTTTCAATATGTGGGTCTCTGAAAAAAAATCTCTTTGCCTCCAAAATTCTGCATAAACAAAAAGAAAAAGCAGAGGGATAAAAAAAAATCAAGCAAGAGACTGGAAATGGATCAGAAGAAAGGTAAGAGCGGCCTTGTGAATTTATCTAATGGAGACCTGGGGCCCATTTACAAAGGCATGTATTAATAATTGTATAATTCTCATGAAAGGAAAGAGTCACAAGACCTAACCGTGCAGAAGTTGTAAATCAGTCCAAGAAGTCTCGACACAGCACAGCTGAAGAGTGGTAATAATACAGAAAGACAGTCATGAGCTATCGAGTAGAAAGATGATAAAACCTAAATGAGTATCTCTAATTGGCACTACTGACGTCATTTGTATTTTCTGCATCTTTAATTTCTAAATACTCTCCAGATGTATATGTATTATTTGTGCCATTGAAAGGAAATGCTGTTCTGGACTCTTTTAACAACTGACCTCTGCGAAAAAGAAGCAACATAAGATCTGAGGAAGGCAGAATGAGTGGCCTGTTTTATTTTGCTGTTGATGGCTCTGTGGAGAGTGGGGCTGATGGTTCCAGGGAGAGAGCATCCCATCTTGTCCAGGACTTATCTATGTATGTCCAAAGTGTGTCACTCCCAGAATTTCTAAATACAGTACCCACAAAGAATCAGAATTCATACCCAGTCTCCTTACTTTTCCCAAATAGGTTTCTAGGTTCTCCTGATAGTCTTATTAATACTTAATTATATCTGGAGGTGTTCAACTAACCCAAATAATGCTCTCATTCCTTGACCCCATTTTTATTTCTTGAAATATAAGTAGTGGCCTCCTTGATTCAAGATGATTTTAACAGCACTACACCAGCCCAATGATAAAAAAGGGAAACTTGAGGCTTGTCTAAAGTCCCTCTGGAGAAGCAAAAATAAGAACCTAAGTGCTTTGGTCATAGCAACCAACCAGGGAGCAGGAGCAGGACATTCTGTACCCACCCTGGTTCTGAGAGGTCCATTCACCTCTGGAACATAACACAGGAACTTGAACAGGAAAGGGGCCCTACATGGTGTTGTTTACAGTCGTGAAGACTAGCAGCAGCGACCTGTGGGCTCTACAGACTTTTAGCTACAATTGTTACTCCAGAATTTGCCTAGGTCATTCCCTTTTAAAGAGGGCTTTGTCTTCCTCATCAGCGTGATATCAAGGACTCACATCTTCGGCCTTTTAGCAAGACATTCTGCTGAGCAGTCGGAGTGAAAGAAAGCAGGGTGGGAAGAAAGGACACAAAGAAAAGGGTGAGCATGAGGGCAAGAGCCTGAATGGAGAGGGAAGCAAACATTCTCTACTCTCGGGCTGGAAAGTCTGAAGTAAGAAAAGAGGGATTGCATGCTAAAACTTACACATCCTCCCAACTATCCCATATCAGTGAACTGAGCCATCTGTTTATCCAGTTTGCAAAATATTTAAAGCTGATGCCCTCCAAATATGACTATCCAAATAGAGTATCACTAGGAATGTTCTCTGCTGTGAAGACAAGACTTTCTCAAGATGGGGATATATAGTTCATTTGCCTACAATTCACAAACCCTCGGGTTCATTTCCTAGCACCACAAGTAGGCAAAAGTTAAAAACTCTGAAAGTTCCTTTCTTGATTTCCACCCTAGACCTTGAACTCTTCCTTCCTACTCTCAGCCAGGAAGTTACTCAGTAAAGCAAACTCAGCACCCAGGCAGAAACAAGATAAAAGAGGCTAACCGAAGGCCTGCAGGCACTCTCAGGGGTGAGTGAGTGACATTTGCAGAACCATCAAACCGTCCTGGCTGAAGAGATAAATGGTGCCAGGTCCCTGGACCCAGGTAATGACATCACAACATCCCCTGTAGCTGCACAAGGCTAAAAGTCCCAAAGAAGAGCTTGCCTATAGCTGGGGGGGGGGGGGGGGGGGGGGGGAAGGGGGGGGGGGTGAGGGGGGAGGGGGGGGGGGAAAGAGGGATATGTAAGCACAGTAGAGAGATGACAAGAATGGTCTCCCAAATAACTATAGCAGCATACAAGGTCTACAAATAACCATAGGACTATGTGTTATAAGTGAAAGAGTCATGCGGTATGTGAGTTATAGCATTATAAGGCCACTTTCTAAATCCTAAAGAACGCCAAGGCCTCTGCTCATCACCACCTCCCACCATACTGCCCCACACACCAGCAACATCAGTCTGACTGAGATGGCACATACAGAGATGACTCATCCTTCTCTAGCTGACATTTGGTGAGTCTCTCGTGTAAAATAACCATCAGAAAAAAAAATTAACTTTTTTTTTTTTTAAGAGATGCTGGTTTGGGGTTATGGAACATAACCTAACATTTAGAACCAAGACTTGTAAAACTAAAACGCTTTAGATACTCTAGGTACTGATCACCTTCCAGCACAAACCCCTAAGCCCTGTTTGCAGTGATGATAGAAGTGGTGCTGCCCAAATGAGGTGAGGGAGTGAAGAAACAAGCCAAAGGCATCTCCCAAAAGACACCAAGGCCAAAGCGATCAGTTCCCCTCCAATTTCCTACGCAACAGAGCAGAGCGTCCCTGCTGGGGAACTTATTACAAGAGTGCTGGCTTCATAAAAAAGGAGAAGGGATTCCTTTCTAAAGAGAACCACGTTGCTGCTCTAATGAGACCAGCCACACGGTAACTCGCTGACCTTGCACACTACTAAGGCAGTTTGCTGAGAGAGCCAGCACAGACAGCCTCACGGCCTGGCTGGCCAAACAGCTGGGAGCTGTGGCCTGAGGATGCCAAGGGAGCTTCCCCACGGCCTGCCTGGCCTCCAGCTCCCACAAAGCCATACTGTCCACAGCAGGAGTCCTGCAGGTGGTGAGCCGCTGGATAAGCTGCCCAGGGTAAGGTCCGTCTCAGGCAGACACTGAAGCAACAAACCCATCTCTGGAAGAACAGCATGCAGATTCTCCTAAGCAAACAGCAGAGCAGAATGCAACACTGATTTCCTCACAGCGACATCTTGGGATCTCACCCGCAGCAGCTGTTGTCTTCTCTACCCAGCCCTGCAGAGATCAGAACAGAGATAGGCACCCAAAGAGGAAGGACCCTTTGCCAGAAATGAGTGGCTGCGGGTGCTGCAGTGGAGGGGCAGTCAGCTCTCACTGGGTTTGGGGTACATGCTCCAGTGAGCAACCAGTCCCTCCTCAGACACCCTGCCTCTGCAGCAGCTCAGCCACATTACTGTGCTTCCCAAATGTTTTTTTAAAGAAAAACAAGATGTGCAACATAATTACAGGCTCTGACCCCAACTGCCTTTAACCCTGACTGCCTTATGACGGCTCAGGAATAGAAAGTTTCTTTTCAGATGCTCTCCATCCCCACCCCCAACCCCAATGCTCAAAGGATCCTAGCAGGCTCCCTAGCATAGGTAAGGTACAACTGAATCCCAGGCATGAAGCCACACATGAGGCTAAGATGTCATGGCTGCTGAAACATTTATAATTTTTGGAACACTCCATCTTCCTTTGACCTCTATTAGTGCTGAATGACAGCCTGCAGATACCTGAGCTATCCCAAGGTAAGGCAGAGCTTCAACAGGGCACATTAAGGGGAAAAGATGACTTAAGGGCAAACAAGGTTTAGACAGAATCTCTTTTGGCCTATTGTGACTTCCTGTGTGGTCTGACACCCCCCAAACATATGCATGCTCTCTCTTGCTCTCGCTCTCTCTCTCTGTCTCTTTCTCTCTCTCTCTCTCTCTCTCTCTCTCTCTCTCTCTCACACACACCTTTAGGGAGAAAGGAGAGTAAGCTATGGTCCACACCGATTTCCAGGCCTGCCACTGAGCTCAGGCGTCAGAATCTCCTTGGGTGGAAAGCCTAGGAATTTACAGTCTGAGAACAGCTTACAGCATTCTCTCTTTTAAGAAAGCATGCAGAAGACCGGACATGGTGGTGCATGCCTTAAATCCCAGTACTTGGAAGGTAAAGGCAGGAGCATCACTGGGAATTTGAGGCCAGCCTGGTCTACATAGTGAGTTCCAGGACAGCCAGAGCTACATAGTGAGACCCTGTGTAAAAACAAAAACAAAAAACAAAAACAAACAAACAAACAAAAACAATTAAAAAAAGAAGAAGAAGAACAGCAACAAAAATGTATGAAGAAAAAAAAAAGATTAAGATTTCTCTGGGGCAAGTATGGCAGGTATAACTCAAAAGATTGTCCTTGTAGCCAGGACAACCAGGTAATGAAGAAAATAGTTTCCATTTATACTTCATTTACATTGTGTTTATGTCACCAAGCACAACATCTATATAATTCCCATCTATTTTTCATAGTAATATCATTATATAGACAGTAATTACCAACTTGCACTTAGGCTGCTTTCTTCAGTTTCTACTCCAAAGGTCAAATCCAAAGGCCTCTGGGAATGTTCTCACCCAAAATGTCCAAGACAAAATCCCTATTCATCAATTCTGACTCGCTCCAAGCCTCCTCTACCTGCCTGCTACATGTTGATATGGCCTGTGGTTTCAGCCTCCTCTCTCTTCTCCTCCGGTCTCTACCACCTGGGAATATTTACAGTTCCCAGCCTAGACATATTACATCAAAGTCTCTGGGGGGTGTCTGCCAGGCTCCACAGACAACGAAGGCTGAGGACTACTGCACAGTTCTCATCATTATTAATTCATTCACTTCAAATAACACCTGGAGAGATCCAAAGCCCCCAAGCCTCTTCCAGAGCTCCAATCCAGTACTTTACACTCTCTCCACTACGTGCCCGCATGAAGCAAGCATCATTCAACTCTTTGTCTTTGTCACACACCACAAATCTAAGGTAGCACTGAGTTCAGTCAGCACTTTGAGGGCACCCCAGCTCCTCCCTCTCCTTATCTTTTCTTGTCTTAATCCATTCTCCTTTCCATTGGTATCAGTACATTTCCTTTGAAAAATTCCATAGAACCCTCCCTGTATTCATCTCCATAGCTCTGAACATTTAAGTAACGATTCCACTAAGTGGATTTCTGAAAGTGTGTGCTTCCTGTCACTCTCTCTGTACCCCTTAGCACAGAGCCTCCCACTCAGGGACAACTGCACCCTAGACTGTGAAGCCCATCACTCCTGTACCTTTCGTGCTAAGCAACAAGTAAGACAGATATCCATTCTCTCTAATGTGTCTACGTTAGGACAGTGTTCAGTATACCATGAATCTTATTATTGCTGAAATATGAGACTATTTTAAGTAATACCGTGACAAGTACTTTTTAATTTAATGACTATGATTCTTTTTATAACGCAAAGTAGATAAACCCACCAAGCCTAAGACTTCTTTTTGCTGTAAATTTCCCTTCTAAAATAAATGAGATTTGGAATAGGCTTTCTCAAAGTTAATAAAGAATGGTGAAGGTGAGGCAAAATTAGCAGAGGTGACCTACAAATGGCAGATAAGTAACACGGGCTTCTTTGGACCTGATAAGACTTAACTAGCCTTTCCCAAAGGTCTCTGCTTCCTCTCCCATGCCCCTCCAAACTGCCAGTACTCACGCCTGGAGCCATGGACTGCTTGTGATTTCCCTGCCCCCTTTCCAGATGCTAAACACCCACAACAGGGACAAGTGCCTGGTCCACTCTGACAGGTGCCACCAGCGTATCCTTCTACACCAATGCTTCTCCCCTTTCTAGTACTGTGACCCTTTCATAACTTCCTCATGCTGTGGTGACCCCCAATCATCAAACTGTCTTTGTTGCTACTTTATTACTGTAATTTTGCTACTGTTGTGAATCATAATGTAAATATCTGTATTTTCTGATGGTCTTAAGTGACCCCTGTGAAAGGGTCCTTTGACCCCCCAAAGGGTTGTTATCCACGGGTTGATTTAGACCAATTGCTCTAGACCAATAAGAGTTGTTCCAAGTACCTGAGCATAAGCCAGAGAGCATATGTGGCATTAGCCTGTCCTCCATCAAAAAGACATATTAAGATCTGCAAGAAAAGCCACTATGGGGGGTGGGGGGAGGGTTGGCACACAAAACATCCCCCTGTCCTGCCTGCAGGAACACCCGTGCTCACAGGCAAGCTTCCACCATAGATAAGACATGCCTACTAGCTCAAAGTCACCAGCCCCAATCCCCAAAGCTTTGTAGGAGATCAAGCACTTGCCACCCCTCCTGGAGAGAGCACATACCACACCAGGTGAAAACTCAACAACACCACTCTAGAACGTAAGACCAGACCTTATACTTGGGTGACTCTACGACATAGCTGTATCACATTCTAGGAAGTAATTTTCACTAGAGCTTTTAATTCTAAGATGAACAGTACACATAAAGCAGAAGAGAAGTCCAAGTTTTATATTATAGAAGCTATTTTAAATAGTAAAGAAGCTTATTTCCTACTCTAAAAATCATGGCTTAGGAAATTCAGCTCACTCGGACCTTCATGTAAAAATTCCCAGAAAATATCTATCACAGTGAAAAATAAACATATAGTGCTTTTGGCTGAGCAGTTCCAGAGTAGAAACTCATCCTACAGATATGATCACTTCTGTGTCCCCTGACAGAGGTATGTGCCTCAAAGCATATGTGTTTACCTTTATGTGTTTTTATACATGTGTATGTATGTGCACAAACATGTTTAAATTTATATGTGCATGTGTTCATATACATCTGTAAAATTGCATAATCATACTTAATGCATGTATATATGTGTGTACATACTCATGTTTATATACATGCACGTGTGTGTACATATATGTTTATAAGCATGTATACATATGTATATGTATGTATTTATACACATATTTCTTGTGCTTATATACAGAGATAGACAGACTGACAGATAGATAGAAAGTGTCAGGTAGTCCAGGGGCTAGCCTGGAACTCTCTATGTAGCTAAGAACAAGTCTGAACTTCTGGTCATATTGCCTGTACCCTCCCAATGCTGTGATCATAGACATGTGTCATGATGTCCAGTTTTATACATAACTGAGGATCAGACTCAGGGCTTCATACATGCTAGCACTCTACCGACTGAGTTATAGCTCCAGCCCAAGGATCCAAAACTGTCTAATTGTGTAATAGGGGAATGGTCAAAAAAAAGCAGTGCTTCATCCACATGATGGCATGTATGTACAAGTACAGAACATGTAAAATATATCACAATTAGATGCATAACAGTACATATGGGATCATTCTAAGTGCATAAGTGTATGCAGGTGTACAAATGAATACACACATATACACTTGCTGATGGATTAATAAATTTCATTTAAAGAATACCCACGACACTGGCGAGATGTTGCTTTCAGTGGGATTGGGGTCAAGACACAGGGTTGGAGGAATACTCACGGTCCCTTTTGTCTTTTGATTTGTGTGCCATTCATAGACATTAACTAGCTCTGACAAAGAAACAGACATGAACAAAAGCAAATATGCCACTTCAATTGCATTTTTTTCCTTGTCCACAGCTGACCCACAAGTGTAAAAATGAGATACACAGTCAGAACTCTGTTGCAGTTCAGGTCTTATCTGCTCAACAGTGACCTTGACATAGAAACACCCAAAGTTCAACTCCGCTGCCTGGAAATCTTGCTGAAGCCACTTGGGATAGCCAGTTCACATTTTCAAAGTGTTCCAATGAGCCTGCAGTAAGCGTAAATGTCAATATGATAGCGAGATCAAATGAGCTTTGAAGCCTACCTGTGGTGTCTTTACAACCCATACAAAAAAGAGTTTATTTTGGCTTTTCCTGTGTGGCAGCAGGAGTCGAAGCAGCTACTGAGTTGGCCCTGAAAAGCTGGCTAGCTAATGAGGGTTGATCCAAAATTCTCAAGCCCCAAACCTTTGTCCATCTGGCAAGGAAAACACACACACACATGCACATGAACACCCCACCCAACCCCAGGAATCTCCTCTTTCTAAATATAGTAGGCAACTGCCCAGTTTCCAAACTCACCCTCTGCAGCATTCTATGCCTTCCAACCAAGGTGAGATGAGCCAGACATAAACAGGCTGTGACAGCGTCTGGCCCCCACCGCCAAGCTGTTCTCACTATTTCCTCTCTTCCTCCACTCCGGTTTTCTACAAAATGTGGAAACCCCGGTGACTCTAATTTATAAAAATCCCTCTAGCTACTAATGCTGTTTGTTCTCATCCTAACAAACATGCTCTTCCTGCTAGGCTCCACAGTTTGAGTTTGGAAGAGTGTCTTTGATATGGGCAAAGTATGGTTCATCTCCCATTGTACTTGTAAGAATCTGCAGCTCAGAAAAGATATTAGACGGGTCTAAAACTAATAAGGAAGCCTGCATTTCTCAGCCTACCATAACATGGGGGAAAGGAGCACCTCATTCTTTCAGAATCAGTATCTGTGCCTTAAAAGGCAGCCTATTCCGAATGCTTCCAATTAAACTAAAAAGTTATGCTTTCAAAACATAATCTAGCACATATTCACAAGCACAAAACCAATTAGTTACAGGGAAGTAAAAGACCTAAATAATGGCTGTTACAAAACCTAGAAGCTGGAGTCCACAGCAGATCCAAAATATTTCAATTACTGAGGCCAGCATGCAAAGGCAGATAGGGGAATGATCACTGTGTCACTTTCTCTAACTGAAAAACGGAGGTAATCCAATAATCCAACTCTCTGAAATCATCAAAAGGAATGCAGAATATACATGTGTACTGACCTAGAAAAAGCAAGATAAGGGACTCATGGGAAAAGTAAAACAAAAAAGCATGTAGTAAAATCCCATTTTTAGAACATAATGAACAAAAAATGGGTAAGAAAAAGAGTGTTCCAAAGTGAATGAAAAGAGACTCCTGGGGCTGTGTGTCATTCAGGGGCAGAGCACCGAGTCCGTCATGTGAAACACTGAACTTGACCTCCAGGAAGAAAAAAAGAAGGGCGGGGAGAAGGAGGGGAGGGGAAAAGGGAGGAAGAAGTAGAGGAAGAAGAGAGTGTGAGAAGGCATTACTCTGTGTACTTCTCTAGTATGAGTACATACTTGTGAATTATGTATGTCAGTGCCACCTAAATTTGCCTTTGAACTAAGTTATCTATTCATACAGTTGATTTTCTCCCCAAACCTAATCTTCCTCAATTTTTCTCTATTTCAGAAAATAGTAGCATCATTTACATAATAGCTCAGGTCAAAAACATTCTGAGTCATTCCTGATTTCTCTCTTTTCTCTGAGAGTCCACATTCAATTAAGGAAATCGTGTCAGCTCTACTGATAAAAACACCCAGCCTTGTTGTTACCATCCAGGTCCAAGGTGCTATGGCTCTTATTTCTATCCCAACAGCCTCCTAACTGGATCCTTGTTCCATCTTGTCCCACTATCCTGTCTCTGCTGGCCTTGAACTCCCTATGCAACTAAAAATGACTTTGAACTTCTTATTCTCTTGCCTGCCTCTACCTTTTAAGTGTTTGGATTAAAGGCATGCCCACAATCCCTGATACTTATAATCTTTTTAAAGCATCAATTGGACCATATAACAACCTCCCATGGTCATCCATCACAATGAGGATGAGACCCAAGATACTTTTGTTCTATGACATGGGTTCTAGACTCACCCACTCATTTCCCACCACTGTGTTCCAGTCACAAATAGCCTCCCCACCACATCTTCCCTTCATCTTCTGCACCTGTAACCTCACCCACAGAGTCCTTACAGTCCAGGGCTTTTGAGTACATGGCAAGAGCACTGCATAAGCTCTCAATTTGTGCATGAAAGTTTTCTTTACTAACAAAAAAAAAAGTGTTATTGGTTGAAATATATTGAGTTGTAATTGTCAAATTAAATAAAAAATCGATCATTAATGTAAATCTAAAATAATTCCTTTGACTATTAGGTTTTTAACGGTATCCCTCCTTTGGCTAATTCTTGGAAATGCTGTGGTCTTCGCAGGATAATACAGTCCCCTACAGAAGTTGCTTTCTCCAAGAGCTCTGAGGTCCTAACAATTTTCAGGAGTAGTCAATCAGCTCAGGGGTTTGGGTCATGGCCTAAAGACTCCAATGCCTGCCTGTGAGACCCACTATGAGAGATGGTGATGGGCCTATACAGAGCAGAAAGATGAAGCTCCACCCCTAAAAAAAAACAGTCTCCTAAGTCCTTCAGTCCTGAGATACATGTGAGACTATCGCAGATGGAAGCAAAGGGTCTCCAAGAGATGACAAATGGACAAAGTGAATTGAGCACTGTTCACTTCATCACCAAAAGTGTTATGGAACGAAGACGAGGATAAAATATGTGTGAATGCAGATTTCAGCAAACAAAATAGCCAGTAAATGCATGAACAGAAGCTCAACATCATTAGTCATCAGTGAAATCCAAATTAGAACGAAATGAGACGCATTACTCCAGGGGTTTGCTACAGTCAAAAGAAGGCTTGGCAAGGCCCGTACACCGCTGACATGTAATATGGCGCTTCTGCTGTGGGAAGCGATTTGTCGGGCTTTTAAAAATTAAGCGCATGTTTCCTTCAAGCCTAGGTTTAACTCAAAATTCTACCTAAGTTTCCCAGAAATTCTACTCCGAGGTAAGACATGAAATTAGAAGTAAAAACATGCCCACACGAAGGTGTGTGTGTAAACATTCTTAGTCGAATCATTCAAGAAAGCTAACAACCAAAACTCAACTCACAGTTTACAAAACAGAATACTCTCCGGCAACAGAAAGGAACAAACTACTAATAAAAACTAGAACACAGATGAGCCTCAAGTCAACATGCTAAGTGAAAGCGCCTGGGTACAAAAGGCCACATATTATATGATTCTACTTAGCTCTAATTCCCAGCAAAGACAGCTCTAAAGAGAGGGAAAGAGGATCAGTAGCTGTGTATGGCCTGAGAACAGAAGGCTCTTGCAAACAGACATGGGGAAGTTTTCAGGGTCACAATAATTTTCTTCAACTGGATTCTACTAATTGTTCCACAAGCCACTTAAAACAGCTGAATTCCATGTCAAGTAAATTATCAACAGTGGAACTAAAAAAAAAAAAGAAAGAAAAAGAACTACTACTCCCCCAAAAGCATGCTGACCTGACACAAATGGCTACTCTGAAAGGAAACATGATGGAACATTCTTGGGAGACACTTGATAAATGGCATATCAAATGCAAGTGTTCCTGGTCATTCTGGAATGAAAGGAAAAAAAAAAAAAGGACAGGAAAAATCATTTCCATGATTTCACAGGAGAAAGAATAATGCTTCTCTGTGGTTGCTAGCAATTAACATTTAACAATAAGACACTCGGCCATAAAAAGAAATCAAACTCTAGTGTCTGGTATAACATGAATGAGCCCTGAAAACATTATGCTACATAAAATAATCCACATACAAATGACAATTTTTGTATGAATCTAGAAATACCTAGACCAATCAAATAAAGACAAATTATCAGGGTCCAGGGTGGGACAGGAGAGAGGAGTCATTATTTTATAGCTACAATTTCAGCTTGGGATGCCAGAAAAGTTCTGAAACTAGGGAGCATGGTTACATAACACTGTGAATGTACTCAATGCCCCAGAAGTATATAACATTATTTAAAAGCTGTTAAAAGTAGTAAATTTTGTGCCATGTATATTTTACCATAATAATTTTAAAAGCTTGTTTTGAAAAATGAGAAAAAAAAAAAACCTGAACAGACATTCCATCACAGAAGACACACAAATGGTAAATAAGCATGTGAAAAATATTCAACAGCATATGCCATCAGAAGACTGTGAAGGGAGAGTGGGGGTGAATATGAATCCCTCCACCTATTAGATGGTCAACATGCTAACACCACCATAGATAGAGCAGCAGGAGTTCTCTCTCTCTCTCTCTCTCTCTGCTGGATTAATGCAAAATGGTATGGCCACTTCAGAAGACAGTTTGGTTACTCTTTACAAAACAATCACACTCCTACCATATGATCCAACAATCACATTCCTGATCTTTACCCAGATGAACTGAAAACTCGAGTCTCTGAACAAAATGACGGTCGGCTTCGCTCACAATTGTCCAGACTTGAAAGCAATCATGATGCCCTTCAACAGATAAAAAGAAAAGAACAAAATCTCATACCCAACCATGAGACCCAACAATTACCAAGACATGGAGGAACCTTAAACACACACTACTAAGTGCAAAAGCAATCTGAAAAGGCCACAGACTGGTTCTACCTATCTGATAATCTGAAAAGAGGCAAAAGTAGAAAGACAATAAAAAGATCCACAGCTGGTAGGAGATTTAAAAAAAAAAAAAAGCATATGATAGAACATAGACAGTTTTTAAGACAATGAGACTATAATGACATTACAATGGGTCCAAGTCATTGTACCCTGTCAATGTCCCTCTACTATGTACCACCAGGAAACTTTCATTAATAGTCGATCAGACACCAGGGGTATGGGGTGTATTACTCTCATGTGCAAGGCCTTACCTTCAACATCCAGCACTAAGAGGCTAAAATAAAATCAACATTGGTTAATCAGCAAGAATAGACGTAGCAAGATTTTGAGAGCTGTTTTAAAAAAAGAAAAAGGAGGAGAAACCAGAAGGAACAGACATTCTAAGCTCTAATGGGAACCTTGTCTATATTCCACTCAAATGCTCTGTAAACCTCAAGTGGATCTAAAGAACAAAGTCTAGTCCAAGTGGGTTCCATAGTAATGGGAAGAGGGACTGCTTCTGACATAAACTGATTGCCCTGCTCTTTGATCACCTCCCCCTGAGGGGGGAGCAGCCTTACCTGGCCACAGAAGATGACAATGCAGCCACTCCTGATGAGATCTGATAGACTAAGATCAGAAGGAAGGAGAGGGGGATCTCCCCTATCAGTGGACTTGGGGAAGGGCATTCGTGAAGAAAGGAGAGGGAAGGTGGGATTAGGAGGGGAGGAGGGAGGGGTTTATGGGGGGATACAAAATGAATAAAGTGTACTTAATAACAGTTAAAAAAATAATAGTGGGAAGATGATTCTAAGCCACAGGTAGTGGGTTGAAGATTAGAGATTAGATGCAATTTATTCAATGCAACTTCAAGTAGAGAAACATGCAGAGATGTTTTTTTTTAGAGCCAGTGTTATATAAAAACTAAAAAAAAAAAAATCTTGTTTGGATTTAATTAACTGTTGTTTATATTTGTATGAGTAATACTCCAAATGTCAGTATTGCAAATTACCACCATTTACAAATAATTAGGAAAGTTGTTTCTTTCCCTTTTCTTCACAAGTTGCTAAAGTAAACCAAAGGAATTAGGAACAATTCTTTGCTACCTGGCTCCATATTTATTTGTTCCATTAAGTTCTCCTATTAATGTGTATGTTTGTGTGTGTGTATATAACGTAATTACTGCTAAGCAAATCAAACTGGCAGTGGACATCTTTTGAGAGTTTATGCCATTCAAGAACAGCTTGTTCCTGAGGCTGAGGGAGAGGGTTCAGCAGGTACAAGCTCCTGTTGCACAATCATGAGGACCTGAGTTTAGATCCCCAGTGTGGCCACATGTGAACCTCTAACTGCAGAGCTATAGAGGGCAGAGATAGCAGGATCTGAGTTAATCAGCAAGCCTAGCCAAACTGTGAGCTCTGGGTTCAGTGAATTCCCTGAATAAGTCAGAGAACCGTTACACGATATGCACCACATACACAGGCACACACAACTGCACAGACATGTGCATCAGCTGCACACACATGTTCATACAACACACACACACACAAATACACAGAGCTCATTCTCACTGAGGAAAAAATGCTCAAGTAGGCAAGGCAAACAGGTCTTAAAGTACACATACTTGGTAAATATTTCACTGTTGTTTTAATGAATAAAGAAGATGAATCATTCACTTAAACAATTCAGACCAAAAACAGGTTTGTGGCGTCCCTGTTCAATGCTCTCTTACTCAATTAAAAATGATTCACTGGTAATCACTTGGTAGTTCCTAAAAACAAAGTAATGCTTTACAAAGACAAGGCAGAAAAAAGCTGCCCCCTCTACCTTTCCCACCTTCAAGGCTCCTTTTAAGCCTACTGGGGTGAGAAAATCTCAGAGTACAATATAGAATATTAGCTAGCCCTGGCTACTCTGGGCTGGAAATCCATAAAGCACTAGCATGATCTTCTCAATTAGCCTAGCACCTGCTGTGTGTTTCCCCTTCTAGAAGAAAGTCTGCTTCTTCACTGCCAGCACTTTTATTGAAAGCACCAAAGGGTAACGTTCAAAAGAGGATAAGCAGATCACTGCCAGGTTTAAAACTTGGTTACACAATTTCCTAGCTGTGTGAATTTTGACAACTTATCCCAGAAATGCAGAAACAGGACAGTGCAGCTGACCCAACATATCTGCAGATCTGGATGCTATGTTTCCACTAACCAGTATGGAAAATATTTGGGGTGGGGGATACCTGTACCTGTGCTCAACACATGCAAATATTTTTCTGTCATTGCTGCATAAACACAATACAGTATGTAACAATTATGTCCCTAGAATTTGAATTATGGTATGTATTAGCAGCCACATAGAGCTGCCCAGGTATTCGGGAGGATATGTGAAGGTTTAAACAATAAAAGAGAGACGAGCATCTGAGGATTTGGATATCCAAGATAGACATTAGAACCAACCCCCATACATACAGAAAGACAACTACATTCACCTTAAAGAAAAATATGTGGCCCTTAGCACAGGAACTGGCACTTACTCAATAAAATGAAATATGCTGGCTATTTGTTTGTGTTAAAAATCACTTTGAGAATATGATGGAAGAGAAAGAACAGAAATCTCAACATCAGTAACATCTGAAAAGTCAATGAAAAAGGCATACCATCCCCAAAAGGGCCCATAAAAAGTATAGGCTCAACTAATATAACATAAAAGCATTCATTTAATTTAGTACAGAAACAAACACAAACATATCACTCTGCAAAAGAGCAACCTGAAATACAGCTTCATGCGCTATTACAATCTAATTTGACTGGAAGGGCTGGATTCTTCGTTTTGCTTTGGTTATTAAGTCGGCACCCATCAAACCAGGTAGACTCCATACCCCTCCCACGGACTGCAAACACCAGGACACACTTTGAGGCCCTGGGAGATAAATCAGTGCGCCCTCACCTCTACTTAAACCCCTGTCTTGTAAAGAATGAATGCATTATTGACTCAACATCTCCCCATCTGAAATGAGTGAGGTGCCTAAAGGTGATTACTGACACCTGGATGAGTGCAGTTTTACTTCTAATGTCCAGACTAGGCAACTCTACCGAGGCAGGAAACCCAGTAGTTAGATGGAGGGTGAGATGAAATAGCAGAGGTTGGGATGGAAAAAAAAAGAAAAACTGGTAATGAAAACAGGTTCATTTGGAGATGACAAAAATGCCCTCTGACTGATGATAATGGTTGCACAAACTGTGACTATATACTAATCCCTGAGTTGGAAGTTTTTAACAGGTAAGCTATACAAGATAATGTGAATTATATCTCAGTGATGCCTCTATCTTAAAAATTGCATTTCTGCCCCACCCATTTAGTCTATAAGAAGAAGGATTCTCTATTTCAGAGAGTGGAAGTCAGATTCTGAGGGGTATGTCCTAGCAACAAATCCAGAAGTCGACTGTCAACTTGTGAAGAACCATGGTTTCCCAAACCCAAACCCCTCAGACTAACAGCTTTTCATGTCTCTACAACCACATTCATTTTGCCATTGAGTCCACCAAAGGGTCACACATAAAGACCAGCGCATTCTACAAGCCTGTTATGTAGACAGGGAGGGAGACAGTGCCTTCCTCTGAGAAGGAAATGTCACCCAACAAGTTACTAGAAGAGACATTGGGAGATTTGCAGGTTTTGTTCCCTTTCAACCTGTAGCACTTTTTTTTTTTTTTTTGGCATAACCACTACTTGATACAAACACTATTACCAGAATTCTACAATTGTGCCCATCAGTGGCTCACACACACAGCTGTTGAGAGTTCCAAAGAGCTGACAACATTTACTCCCGTCCCCTTTTGTTCTCAGAAGCTCCACGTACTCACAGCCTCAAATGCTGGCATACTGTAGTATTAGCGAACATTAACTGAGAGGCGCCAAGGTCAAGCTCCAAGTGCTGGTGGTGGGTTGGGTTGGGTTGGGTTGGGTTGGGTTGGGTTGGGTTTGGTTGTCTTAACATTCACTGTGTTCACTGTGTCTTTCAGCCTCTGAGAGATCATGTGACTATTTCCATTTTAGAGAGGAGGAGCTCAGATTTAGCAAGGTACCCAGAGTCAAACAATAAGCACTGAGGTCAAGATTTGAACCCAGGAACCTCCAAAGCTCCCTCATCCCCTATCACTTCTACAGATAGAATGAAAAGACCTGAACACACAAAATCATCTGGGCTGAGAAAATAAATCAGCCACTGAGAGGAAGGGGTACTGGGTGACTGAATGAGTACCACTCACAAAAAGTCAGAACGAATCACCATCAGCAATGACTGGGAATTGACCAGGCTCAACTGCATACCAGTTAAGAACTTGTTCTCTTTGTTTTTACAGAAAACCCTGACATTTTGTTGCTTATGCCCTGTGTCCATGTCAGGGATGGAGAAACCATATAGCGTTTAGGGGGGTTGCTTTCATGAAGCCATTTGATGGAGATTTTGGCAGATTCTCAAAAAGCAATGCACAGAGAAGCTGTTTTAGACTAACCCAGATGACAGTGTTGCTTCGGGTGAATGTCTTTGGAATTTGTCAGCTTGTATTTGAACACCTTGTACGTTGGACAGGTTACTGACTTCTTGGCTGCTTGGTGTTGTCATTCACAAAGTAGATGTAGCTAAACTCTGCCACTGCTGTTGGCCATTTTTATTATCTCTGATTCACAGACAAGGGAAATCTGAACCTAGAACTCTGTAAAAGTACTAGTGACAAAACAAAATCAATGCTACCTATGTAACCGTACATGTGGTCATCTCTTTTTAGGCTGTACTGCACAAAAACTTGCTTCTCGTTAACAGACATGATCAAAATAATATGACTGAAGAAAATTAGCATATAGGAATTAATATGATATACAAGGCAGCAAGCACCTCATGATAACAAAATACCTAAAATGGGGGGTGGGGGAATAGTGAAAACTTGTTTTAAAAAACTTGTTTTAAAAGAGGTCATATAAATCACACACTCTATAAAGCAGTACTTAGCAGCAGCAGAGGGATGTGGTTAGCCCTAAAGTTTGATGCAGAAAGACCAACATACTTAGGCCACCCTCAGTCTTTCTACAAAGTCCCAGAGGTGATGAACCCGACTGGTTAACCTTTGAACCCCAACATTGCAAAGGTCCTTCCTATCTAAAGAATTAAAGCTTCTCAGAAATAGTGGAAGTAAGATTGCCATTCACCCAACACACCTTCCTCAGATTCATTGCTCAGGTGCAAAATGCAAGTCCAAATTCTAGCAAGTTTGGTCCTACAGGCTTCATTCTGGGGAGAAAGGATAGGAAAAGACCAAGAGTTCTGTACTGGCAAGAATTACATTTCTATCTCAGACCACGCAGATTCAAAAACTCCAGGCCAGGGAATGAAGCTGTATGACTCTGGGTTACTGATTCCCCAAACCTGTGTTCTCACTTACAAAATCAAAAGAGATGTGTGAGATTAATATACACATAAAACCTCAGCTGCCACAGAGTATTGTGCCTCTGTAGCCACGGGAGCAGCCAAAATGTCACTGTTACATCCTAGTACGCAGCGCAATGCCCAGGAAACAGCAGGCACTTCATATGTTTGCTGAGTGAAGCAGAGAATCAATTAAAGCTAGCCTGAGGTCAGCCATAATCTTAGCACTCTTGGGAGGCAGAGGCAGGAAGATCACCGGCTCCTGGCAAGCCTAGGGTACTAGGAAACCCTATTTCCAAGACAGAAAAAAAGCAGGCATAAACGGCAACCAAAATACTCAGACCCCTGCTTCTAAGCGGGCCCCAAACCTACTAGAGGTCACTTGTTTCCTGAAGCAAGGCAGGCCCTGGTCTTTGACTGATGAATCTGTCCCTCCCCCTCAGGTAAGTCACGGCCTCCTGCAGAGCCTCTGCCCAGAAAAGTCTCCTGATGTCTGTCCTGAGCTTTGTTTCACCCCAAGAAGACTGGCACTTGCTGCCCTGACATTCCATCCTCTCACTCTTCAATTTTAAAAGCCACAGGCTTTTAAATGATATCCTGGCACTTAAGTCTTTCTTTAAAGAAGCCTGGGGACCATTCTCACAGCTAGACTCCTACTCTGGTGAGGCAACCATTCTTAGCTGAAAGATACCATCTATTAGGAAACCCATCAGAGACAGGAAAAGTAAAGACTCAAACACAATTCCACTATCTGCCTCCACTTCCTGAGTATCAAAATGAAAAGATCTCCTGAACTATTTTTAAATGAACCCAATGAAAAGGTACCCTTCTCGCCCTGCAAGGTGCTCAGTCCTAGAATGTTCTAATTTGGCCACAAGGAGAAGAAACTCTGGGCTTGCTCTGCAAAAGTTACACCGCATGCAAATTATAACACATACACCTTGTACCAAGATGGGGGGGAGGGGCGGGGACAAAAAAATGGCTTCACAGAAGCTCAGGGACTCTTTTAGATGATCTTAAACTTCTCGTTTTCTGATCAAGGGCTGAGGACATTCCCTCTCAGCCTGTTCAGTTTTCAGGGATGGCTGAAGGGGGTGGGGGAGATAGAGCAAGGGACCAGGAGAAGGAGAGAGACGGATGTGTTCGTTCTATTTTTAAACCTTCGCCCACAGTTTAGAGTAAAGGAACACTCTGGTTCTATACTCCCACCCCTGTCACCTTCTGCTAAACCCGCACACGTACACCGCACTGATGTATGTCTAGGGATTACTGTCAGTGTTCCCAGGAATGCAGCTAACCAATCACTCCAACGCAGAGAACCCGGCAGTCCCGGACGAGGCTAGAGCTGCGTGCAGGGCTCGAAACAGTCACCACTCTCCTCTTCCCGGGGATGGGCAGCGCCCCCTCGCACGCTCCATTCCCAAGGCTGGGCACCGGGGTGAGCAACCAGCCCCCTAAGGATACCGAACCCTGGGAGCGGGGAAGCGATGGGTTTCCCAGCAGGCTGCGGCCGGCTGGGCGTACCAGCCTCACGCCAGAGACACCTGTGTCGCACACACACACCCAACCCAAGGTGCCACCCGGATGGCCACCTCCCGGCCGTCCAAGAATGCGAGGGCCGGGCGACGGGACTCCTCAGAGGCAAGCCGACCCGCTCTTTTCGAGTATCCTTCCTGCATCACAGGAGCATGGACACCCATCGCTCTGCGCCCGGGGAAGGGGCGGAGGTGGAAGCCCGGAGCCGGGCGCCGCCACCGCGAGCCCCCCTGCCCCGCTCCGGACACTCACTCTTGAGCGCGCTGATGAGCGACTTCCCGTCCTTGATGAGCTCCTTGATGAATTTGTTGGTCTTGTCCAGCTCCGCTTCGTGGGACTTGAGCGTCTCTCGGAAGTGCGGGCTGTCGAGGCAGCAGTCGCTGAACTCGAGCGCCGGGAGCCCCATTCTGCCCGCGGAGCCGGGCGGAGGGGACGCGCCTTGCGCGCTGCTCGGCCGACACCGGCGACCACGGCCGATCCACAGGTGTGGGTGGCGTCGGCCGGCCCCGCGCGCGGGGTCAGCGGGAGCGGGAGCTTCTGGACCGCAGCCAGGACCCGGACGGACGGACGGTGCTCCTGCGGAGAGCCACCGGGCGGCAGGAGGTGCGCTGGCGGAGCCTTGGCGGCGCCCAACAGCGAGCGAGCGCGGCCACCGCCTCCCCGCCTCCTCTGCGGGCTCGCTCCCCAGCAGCCTCAAGCAGCTCCCAGCCGCCTCGAGCGCCCTCTCACAGAAGCCTCGGCCGCCCCGCCGGCGTCCGGGCCGCCCAAACCTGCTAGCGATGACCTAATCCCCTACAGGACCAATCAGCGTGCTTTCCTCAGCCCGACCCCCGGGGCCGCCCGAGGACGCCCTGCCCTTCCGCGGTTCTAGTCCAATCAGATCGTTCAGGAGGCGGGGCCTGGGAGAGGGGCGGAGTTCACACCACACTAGGTCCGCAGAGCAAGTCCCGCCCCCTCCCGCTCATCGAAGGTTGCAGAACTGGAGCCGGGTGCTGCCTTCGGTGGTGGGTGCGCCCCCGCCACCTTGAACCTGGCCCGCCCCGTGGGACTCTAACCCGAGCCTGGATTAAGACGTCTGCTGATCCAGGGAACCGAAAAGCCTAGTGTGCCAAAGAAGGGAAAATCCAGAAGGAGAACTGCTGTTCGCCGCAGCCCACCCGACAACGGAGCTTGCACTGAAAAAACGTCCCCTTCCCTAGGAGAACTCCGAGCGCTCGAAGCTCGCACAATCCGCTTCCAGTCGTGCAGGACAGGTTTGCTTCTTTAAATTACCAACTCTCCTTGCCTGCAGTCCTCTCGCCCCCTACTGTCCGTCCCACTCGTGGCCACTCCTTCTCAAAACGCGCCCACGGCTGCCCCCCACCGAAGGTTCTCACGTCCTTAGCAAGAATTCAGCCGCCTCGTTTTCCTGCTGGCTTCCTAGCACCGTTTTACACAATTTTGTCCAATGTCTGTTATCCTTCGCTGCTGCACATCTTCACAAGGGCACGTGCCGCCGCAGTTCTCCGGGCGGGTGCTGCAGCCCCGTCAGTTAGAACAAGGACTAGTATTCAACAACAGATGCATCCCTCCCACCTCCTAAGGGTGAGCACCCACCCTTTGATCATTACGGGAGTCAAGACTGACAGCTAACTTGGTGCATGTGGCACGCTGGGTCCCAGAGTCTAGAACTAAATGGTGAACTCCTAGAGAGCAGGCGCTGTCCTTAGCTAAATTATTTCTATGTCCAGTAACTAAGGACACACCTTCCCTTGCGGGGAGGTGTTTGTGCTGTCAGTCGGTCTGCTGCTGTAGACACAGGACTAGGCTCGGGATAGAATCTCGAGCCCAAAAAGAACGTGAAACTTGACTGCTTCTGTTTTGAAAGAGAGAAACGGCAACCAAGGAATAAATTTGCTACCTGGACGGAAGCCTAGATGCTTGGGAACAATGGAGAAGAGTTTCAGACTCCAACTGAACCTCTAGAGGGGAGAATGACATGAACAGGAAATATTGTCCTGGCCATTTCTGAAAACACATTCTGCCACAGTAGGCCCGGCATATCATGTAGTATTCAATAAATATTAAACGGATGAAACAAAATGAGATCCATTACTATTTGTTTAGTCTTGTTGAGGCATGTTGGACAAATACCCACACAACAGTACATGTATCCATAATAAGTAATACATTCACTGTCATCTGTAGAAACTCTGACACTTTTTGACGTGTAATTAATATCTACGATGTACTATGTAACTTGAACCAGGTGATATGGCTAATCAATCTGTGTGGCACAAATATATTCCCAAGCATGTAAATTGATGTGGCTGTGACCTGTAACCTACGGTCCTAGGTTACAGGTCTAATGCAGGTCCTAACAAGTCAGCTCCAGCCACTTTCCCTCTCCCTACAATCCTCACCCCTTCCTCCCCCCCAAAAAAAATAGAGAAAGTGATGGGGGGAGCAAAAAAAGGGGGATTTTATACTGAGAAGAAAGGAGGACAAACCCTGTCTTTAGGAGGACTGACATGAACTCCCAGATGACACAGAAAAAAGCCCAGGGCAGCAGACAGGAAGCGCACACTGTTAAACAAACAGCTTTGAGTGAACTGTGATCTACTAGATCATTATCTTGGGCATTAAGTAAATTGCTGTTGCCTGGGAGGCATTCACAACTCCTGCCACAAAATGTTTAGCCATCCGACCTGTTGATCTAGCTACACACCAGGGTGACCAGCAGCAAAGGAACAGGTGCAAGGTGGAAGCAGAGATGATAACAATGGATGACCCTGTTCACACCCCGATGGCCACCTTCAGGCATCAAGGCGTCCACAGCAAAAGCAGCCCCTAAGTCCTTGTTATAGTCATTCACAAGTTTATAAGTGTACAGATGTAATGGGTAATAAATAGTCTTGTAATTTCAACCCAGAACCCCGCTAAATGACTCCCCACTTTTTTGGCACTATCATGATCAAAGGGGACTTAGAAAACAGCAATTATTGAATACAAAATTTTACATGTGCCTGTGTCTTTCTTAGAAAGTAGGCCCAAAAGGAAGGAAACTCCAAAGATGCAGGTTTGCCAACAGTAGAGGTGCACTGGTAATAAAGAAACGAAAACAGATCAACGACTGATTGATGTTAAGGTCAGCGATGACTTTCATATGAAAAAGAGAAATGAAACCAGCAAAGAGTGTCTCTGGCCCTAGAGCTGAACTTCTGTTGATGTGGGGTTTATTTGGTTGGTTCATTTGTTTATGTGTTGGTCGTCCTGGTGGTGCTGGCGGGTTGTAACGGTGCTGAGCTGGTGCAGCGGATGGAGCACAGACTCTCCATCACCCTAAGCAAGCACTTTCCACGGAGTTCTCCCTAGCCACTGTGTGGCTACATTCTCTAGAGGCCCTCTCAAATTCAACTTGTAGTCAGAAAAAAAAAATTTTGTTTTAAGTGGTGCAGGACCATAGTCGCAGCTATTCTGTAGCCTGAGGGAGGATGATCTGGAGTTTAAGGCCTGCCTGGGCTCAGGGACAGTTTAAGTAAATTACCGAAGCCCCTGTCTCAAATTCTCTGGTAGAGGGAGGGTTGGCTGCTGCAACTCCATGGCGGAGTACTTGTTGTGCACATTTTAAGGTCCTGACTTCATCTGCCCCTACTACTACTACTACAAAAAGAGAGTTTTCTTTCTAAGATTGCAGCAGAAGTGACAGATTGAAGCCAAAGATAGAACGGCTTCCCCACAAACACATGGAGCACTGACGAAGTGCCCCCACCAAAGCTAAGCAACGTGGTTTATTGGAGATAGAGGGGCTTGACGCTGGGCAGGCAGATGCAGCCGTGTGCAATACCCTCGACCCTCCCTCCGTCAGCCCCCTCCAGATCAGGTCCCCTACTGCCGTATTCCCATGGTTTCCTGACTCTAGGTCACACTCACTCACTGTTGCTTCACACAGTGACTTCTCGCTGTGATTGTGGACCAAGACATCAGTGTTCCGATTTTTTAGGTAATGATTATTGGTCGATGTAAGTGTTCTGTCGCTCAGTTGTGGTGATGGCCACATAAGCAGAGTATTTGTTAAAATCGGGAGGGGTGCATTTTATCACACTTAAATTATACTCCCTTACAGGATTTTAAAACAGCAGCCGTGATTGCTGAGGTTTATTGAGCATTTGTTGTCTAGCAGAAGCAGTTTCAAATACTTCATTACATTTCCTTTAATGTCCTGCAAAGTAGATACTGTTATTATCACTATTTTGAGGACCTGTTGCCATTCTATAGACATGGAAACTGAAGCTTGGAGAAGTAAGGTCTCTAAGATGTCACAGTTTACTAGTATACTTAGAATGTATCTCTAAAAATATAAAAAAAAATAAATAAATCTATTTCCATACAGGTACTAGTACCAGGTATCACATCTTGACATGGGTGTTATGTGACAGTTTCCTTCCAGACTGAAACATTCCATCCTTTGGTCTGTCATGGGCTCCCTATCTGGGGTGAATAAACTCATGTGGCATCTCCCTTGGGAAAAATTTCATCACACAGCAGGTGTTTCCAGAATTGATTTTGTGTTATATCCCAGACATATCAAAAATTACACGTGCCTCTGCCTACTCTTCTAATCCCAGGCCTTATAATTTGAATAAAAGCTACATGTTTGTTAAAGCAAGCATGAAACTTTCGTTTCCTAGAAGGAAAGAAGTTAAACCCATCTTGATAATGCTATTGGCTCTTAGTTCTTTATGTGAAGCAACATTTGGGTGACACTTTTTTTCCTCAAGAAATTAATGATTCACACTGTGTGCAGCATGCCTGCCACTTTCTAGCTAACGTCCATTAGTTATCAACTGGAAAAGTGCTCGTATACTTGAGCTGTGAGCTAGGTACAGTTCTAGATACTCGATAAGTATTAACCCAGTCTCTCACTAACACTCTGATCATCTTATCTTCATTTCCTAGAGGGAAATGAACCGAACTTCCTTCCGACAGTCACCTGAGAGCGGAGTGGCACAATGCAGATTCTCACTGGGAGTGAGCTCACACTGCCTGTGTTAGTCACAGAAGGTTGGTGTATCCAGCTAAAGGATTCATTTGCTCAGGCTTTTAAGTAACTGTGGCCTTATGTCTCTTTCCTGTAAGTAACCCCAATAAATTCACCGGTTCATTAAGTTGGACTTGGTGGAATCATTTTTTGGTATGCAGTGGTCCTGTCTAGAGTGAAATAGACATTTTTTTTTTCACACTCACTGGGAAAAGCCACACAACAAGGGAGTACCTAGGTTTATTGAAAAATTCCTGTTGGAAGAAAATAGGACAATACATCAAGAGACAAAGTACTCTTTGATCCCTTTTGCCTGTGGAGACGTATATCATGAGAAGAAGAGTAATAAAATAATTGTTCTGTGTCCACATACCCAGCAAATGGGATGTGTCTGCCAGGGGAGATGAGACTGTGATGAGCTTCTCTGATTTGTGGCCTTACTTCTCTTTGAATCTCTTTTCCAGAATGTCCTGTGGTTCTATTTCTCTTTACCTTGTTGTGTGCTTTTCTTTTTCTCTTTCTCTTTTGCGATAGGGTCTTGCTATATAGCCCTGGCTGTCCTTGAACCATCTATATCAAGGGTTCTCAAAGGGGTCATGACCCCTTTGTCAAACCTCTATCTCCAAAACTAGTGAAATGATGATACATAACATTAACAGAATTACAGTTACGAAGTAACAACAAAAATAATTTTATGGCTGGGGTCACTACAACATAAGGGTCACAGCACTAGGAAGGTTAAGGACCGACCTAGGTAACCCAGTCTGGCCTCAAACTCATCATCCACCTGCCTCAGCCTCTAAAGTGCTGAGATTACAGACACATGCAACCACATGAAAGCATTGTCATTTCTTTTCTATTATTCAATGCTCATTTTTTAGAGAAATGTGACTTAAAACAACTGATGTTTCTTATAGTTTCACACTAAAGCATTTTATCACTAACAGTTTTCCCAACTTACAAGCTAATCTTCAAAACATTTCTGGTCTTTTTTTTGCTTGCTTGTTCACTTTTTCATTTTGCTTCCTCTCCTGCTTTATTTTGTGTTTTGTTCAGTTTTCCTAGGATTGCTCTGATGAGCTGAGCCATTCCAGAAAGGACTTTCCTAGGGTTGCTCTGATGAGCTGAGCCATTCCAGAAGGGACTTTGCTTTGCTTCTGCTGAAAAGAGAAAAAAACAATGACAATATGACGACTTCTTCATGAAACTAAGTATATTCTATTTGCAAGAGAGTCTGGGGTTTTGCTTTGTTTGGGGATTATATCCTGTCCATGTGTTTGGCATTAGCAAACACACCCCTTTTTAAAATAAGATGATGAGTGAAGAAAGTAGCTACTTTTTTTTTTTTTCCTTTAGAGACTGGAGAGATACTTCATTAAGATTCATGGTCCATTAAGAGCACTTCCAGCTCTTTCAGAGGGACCAAGCTCAGTTTCCAGTACCCATGTCAGGCAGCTTACACCAACCCATAATCCCAGCTTCTTCAAGAGATCCAATATCCTCTTATGACCTCAGCCAGCGCCCACACACATATGGCACACACACACACAAACATATACATAAAAATAAATCTTTAAAAATTCTTTAGAAGAATTAGTATTAAAATCAACATTAATATTAGATGTCATTCCAACTTTGTTTCTTGTTTTACTCTTGATGGAAAAGTATAAGAAGAGCTCAGGCTGCCTCTACCCTGTGATCTGCATCAGAAAGAGCAAGAAACCAGGACAGCTTCTCAGACTAGGCCAGTGGCCAGCAAACTTCTCCTATAAAGAAGTGGAAGGTCCAACTTTTTTTATTAAACTTACTCAACTCTACCTCTGAGGCACAAAACCAGCCACAGATGATGTGTAAATGAATTAGCATAGTAGCTATGCTCCAATAAACTTGAGGACACTGAAATTTTAATTTCACACAATTTTCATGTGCCACAAAATAGTTTTCTTGTTTTGTTTTTTAACAATTTTAACATGCAATAATACCATGCTTATTTCACAGAGCATACAAAAGTAGGGACAGACTGGAACTAGTCCTCGGCCATCATTTGCGGATCTCTGATTTAGCCAAACAATAGAAACATAGACCAAGGACAAAGCAAGGTGTTGTGAATGACTGTCCTCTGAGCCAATAAATACCTGTCTTGGGGAGTTCAACACCCACCTTTCTTTTTTATTTATTTTTATTAATTACAGTTTATTCACTTTGTATCCCCCTGTAGCTCCCTCCCACCTCCCCTCCCAATTTTACCCTCCCTCCTCTTCCCCTGTACCCCTTCCCCAGCCCACTGATAAGGGAGGTCCTCCTCCCCTTCCCTCTGATCCTAGTCTATCAGGACTCATCAGAAGTGGCTGCATTGTCTTCCTCTGTGGCCTAGTAAGGCTGCTCCCCCCTCAGAGGGAGGTGATCAAAGAGCAGGCCAATCAGTTCCTGTCAGAGACAGTCCCTATCCCCATTACTATGGAACCCACTTAGACACAGAAATGCCATGGGCTAACTCTGTGCAGAAGTTCCAGACCATCTCCATGAGTTCTCCTTGGCTGGGGTATCAGTCTCAGAAAAGACCCCTGTGCCCAAACTTTTTGGATCTGTTGCTCTCCTTGTGGAGCCCCTGTCCTCTCCAGGTCTTTCTATCTCCCCCTTCTTTCCTAAGATTCCCTGCACTCTGCCCAAAGTTTGGCTATGAGTCTCAGCATCTGCCTCGATACCCTGCAGGGCAGAGCCTTTCAGAGGCCCTCTATGGTAGGCTCCTGTCATGTTTCCTGTTTTCTCCAATGTCCATCCTCTTTGCCTTTCTGAATGGGGATTGAGCACCTTAGCCACCTTTCAAAAGGAGTCTCCTAGCTGGGCTTGTTGACTAGAGAGTGGGGTGGAAGGGTCATGAAACCCTCACCTGAGTATCCAGCTGTTCCCTACCACCTGTGGTATGCAATGCTGCCTTAACAGCTCATGGCCTGGGAAGAGGCAAAAGTTGTGGTTCTTAACCTTCCTTCCTCATATTGTGGTGACCCCAAACCATAAAATTATTTTTGTGCTACTTCATAACTGTATCATTGCTACTCTTATGAATCGTAATGTAAATGTTTTTGGACATAAAGGTTGCTAAAGGGGCTGGGACCCCCAGGTTGAGAACCACTGGCAATATGTAAGCCTGAAGGGAGAAGGTACTCCATCTATGCAACTACTGAGAAACCGTCATCCCTGGGCATAAAGGCTTTCTAGGTGTGATCTGGGAAATCAGGTTGGGGAGGAACACCCACATCCATGTAAGCAACCTCTCACCTGTGCTCTACAAACAAGCACAATACATCCACTGGTTCTGTCAGAATGAATTCTGGCAGAATTGTGCCTCAGTTTGTTGTTGGGACCTTAGGGGAAGGGGTAGATGATGTGGCTTGTCTCTTCCCCTGGGAAGGAATTTTAGCAAGAGAAGGCCAGGTTCCCGTCTTTGCATGCCACTGAGGAAAGCCTATTTCAGATAGCAGCAATAGCTTGGTTTTCTAGAGATAAATCAGAAGAGAAATTAACATTTAGTCATTCTAGTTATTTTTTAATTAATTAATTTAGTTACTTACTTTACATCCCAATAGTAGCTCCCTTCTTCCTCTCCTCCCAGTGCCTCCCCTGGTGGGCCATCCCCCTCCCCTATTCCTCAGATAAAGGGAGCCTCCACCTACCCACCCACCACCCCAGTTCATCAAGGCACATCATGACTGAGCCTGTCCTCTCCCCCTGTGGTCTGGCGAGGCATCCCCACCAAGGGGGAAGTAATCAAAAATCAGGCAATAGGGTCCATGTCAGAAACGGCTCCTGCTCCCCTTAATAGGGAACCCACATGAAGCCAGAGCTGCCCATTTGCTACATCTGTGTAGGGGGCCTAGGTCCTTGGTTGGGTGCTTCAGTCACCACAAGACCCTCTGGGCCCTGTTGAGTTGGTGCAGTTGGTCTTCTTGTGGCATTCCTGTCACCTCCAGGTCCATCTATCCTTTTCCCCATTTTTCTTTGAGACTCCCTACTTTTCACCCAATGTTTGGCTGTGAGGTTTTCATTGTGAGTAAGTTAGTAAAGTTTCCGAGTCTCTGTCTTTTGATCATCAATTGTAATAATCAACTGATAAGGCTCATATAGTTATAATCAAGAAGAAGTAATATGCAGAGTGCCTGTCAGGTATAGCATAAATGCTACGGTGGTTTGAATGAAAATGCCTCCATAGGTTCCTAGGGACTGGCCCTATTAAGAGGTGTGGCCTTGTTGGAGAAAGTGTGTCACTGGGGGAGGGCTTTGAGGTTTCAAAAGCTCAAGCCAAGTCCAGTGTCACCCTCTCTGCCTGCAGCCTGCCAATCCAGATGCAGAATTCTAGGCTCCTTCTCCAGGACCAGGTCTGCGTGCTCACCACCATGCTTTTCACGATGATGGTAATGGACTGAACCTCTCAAACTGTAAGCCAGCCCCAACTAAATGTTTTCCTCATTAAAAGTTGCCATGGTCATAGTGTCCCTTAACAGAAACCCTAAGACAGGTCTTCAATGAAAGGTGGGCTTGCTAGCACATGTCTGCGATTCTAGTACTCACTCAAAAGGCAGAAGGATAGCCACAAGTTTGAAGCTTGCCTAAGCTACAAAGTTAGTTTTAGGACAGCCTGAGCTACAGTGTAAAAGTCTGTCTCAAAAGAAAAAATTCTCACCTCTCAAAATAACCAATGGATAATTGCAATATTATAAATTTCTAAAATCTAACCATTTACCATAGCTTTTAAAAGATCTTGAAATTACAGTTTTTAAATTGAAATAAATAATGAAACTTAAATATCTCACTCTTACAAAAAAGTTTTATCTTTACTGGCTAAAATAATTTGCCTAAATATCTATTTATAGCATTCTTGGAAAATAATACCTTTCACCTGTGGATGGAATTTGACATAATTAAAGCAATTAGTCACTGAACTGTCCCAAATATTATTCTTCTATGCACACAACCTAGAGTCTATAAACTTTGTTTCTTTGCCCTAAGTAATTTGATAAAGATGAAGAATATAGACCTTATTCATTTGTATGTGTATTGGGGGGGGGGCATTCAGGGTTTCATATAATCCAGGTTGGCTTTGAGCTCTCTCTGTAGCCAAGACTAACTTGAACTCACCTTTTGTAGTTCATGACTACCCTCGAAGTCATCCTCCTGCCTCTACCTCCCAAGTGCTGAGATTGGGCGCCAGTATACCTGACAGAGCATAATATTTAAAGAGTGAGTTAGAATATCATTCTCTTGTCTCTGTCAGAGTAATGCTAAAAGCACAATATTAAGTGTCAAAAGAGTTGGGCTTTAATCAGTACTCCATGTCTGTGTAACCTGGGCAATTAATCTCTCTAATCCATTGGTTGTTTTACGTGTAAAATGGGTACAGTAATCTGGTCTTTCTCAGGCAGCTATATGAAGTTTTTTCTTTCTGTTTCTGTTTTTGTTTGTTTGTTTGTTTGTTTGTTTTAGTTTTTTGAGAAAAGGTTTTTCTGTGTAGCCTTTGCTGTGCTGGACTCGATTTGTAGACCAGGTTGGTCTCAAACTCACAGAGATCCACCTGCCTCTGCTTCACCGAGTGCTGGGATTACAGGTTTGCAATCACCACACCCAGTTCACTGTATGAAGTTTCAATGATAGATGCTCATAAATTACTACTTGGATCACTATTTTCAAATATTTGGGGAAAAAAATGTTAGCACAATAAAATGGCAAATAACCACATTGGTGGAAGGTGAATTTTGATAAATTTCAGTTCTCTTTTGCTTTCTCAAGTAGAATTAGATAAATTTGAAAAGAACTGATTTTCAGAATGCTATTGCAAATGATAAATATTGGTGCTCAGATAAAGGTAGAATTACAGGTAGATGTCTTTGATGGTTCTACTAAGCTATGAGGTGTAAGAGCCAGGAACAGGTTTCATTTTGGATGCTAAAAAGATTTGCTCAGTATCGTGGCGACACTGGGATATATTCTGCTGCCTTCTCAATTGAAAGCCAGACCTCTGAACCCACTAAAAATCAAGGCCCTGACTCATAAAGACAAAGCCCAGTCAATATGGGTGTGCCATCAGCACCTAGAACAGCACCCATGAATCGTCACATCCAGGTGATCACGCAGTGAATAAAGAATGAATGATTTCACAAATAGGCAACTTGGCATATATTAAGTGCCTCAGGCTCTGCTTAGAAGTGTGGATGGAAGGTAAACTGGCCTCACAGCTACCCTAAGAGGAAAAAATAAGGAGTAAACTTCATGCCCTACAGATCTAGGTGTGAAGTCTTGACCCACGGGGACTTGGACTCTAGGGAAAAGAACAAAGGGAACAAGCACAGTAATTCCATGCCACTAAGAATACAGAAGTTAAAAAAAAAAAAAAAAAAAAACCTGGGGCAGTCTCAGGCTGCCCTTGAACTAACCTGATGGAATGTTTCAGTCAAGGTGGAAACTGTTATATAACACAATCCCCTTTAGATCCTATAGCTTATTAGGGGCCACCCTTTCCATACTGTGGGAAGTATCAAGGACAAGAGGAACTTTACAGCTAACCCTGACTTACGGTTATAAAATAGGCTCTGGGAGGAAACAAAGACTTGGGGTTTTAACGACTAATTTCCTCGTTGGGTGCTTCTCAAAATCTTCCTATGTTTTCATGTAGGACTAGGCACCAAACACTTAGGGATGAACTCACCACCTTTCCCAAGCCTACAAGGAAAGCTGTATGGCATCTGGGAAACCTGATCTTTATAGAGCAGTGAAATATGTTTGTATAAGAGAGACGGGGGACGAAACATAGAAAGAGAAAAAGAGAGAAAGCCATGGAAGACAGCTATGGGGAATCATAGTCACCTTGAAGAATCTACAAAGCTTTCTAGAAGACCTGGTACCTGAGCTGAAGCTCATGTCACACACACACACACACACACACACACACACTTCCAAGCAGAAGCAGAATAGGATTAGTTGGGTTTCAGCCACTATCTTAATTACATGTCTCTTTGTTGTAAAAAACAAATTAAAAAAAAAAAAAAAAAGAAAGAAAGAAAACTTCAACAAAAGCAACTTAAAAGGGAAAAGAATTAATTTGGGTAAAAGTTCCAGAGCCCAGGACATCGTGACAGGGCAGAATGGTGGCAGGAGCTTGAGGCACTGGTCACTTTACATCCTCAGCCAGGAAGTACAAAGGGGGAGGAGATGAATGAATGTTCTCAGCTAGCTTCCTCCCTATGCCATCTAAGACCCCAGCTCAAATGATGCTCCTACTTTCATGGCCAAGTGTGCCTAAAGGCTTGACTCCTAGGTAATTCTAGATCCTGTCAAGTTGAGAATATTAAATGTCACAGGTAATGCTGACTTAGAAACATCAAGGGGAAAACATTCATTTTTCCAGTCACCCACCCATCAAAACACCATTGAGAAATCCCTCTGTATGACTTCCCAAGTGTGAACATGAAGGGGGAATTAGGAATCACTAAGGATGGCTGACATCAGCATAACATGAAGGGAGATCTTAGGGGGAACCTGCTGAGAGGCATGGATGGAGTCTCCGGAGAATATAAAGACAGAAGAACTGAGAACCAAAGGCAAATCTCTGGAGAGCACAGTATGGATAAAGGAGGTAGAAACAGAGCAGCCAGAAAGGCAAAGTCGGAGAAATAAATTGGGAATTGATTTCAGAAACCAAGTATATGCCTATTTCCCAAAAGGCTTTCGGAGACTTTGCCCATTGTAGAGCTTCTTCGAGAATTATTCCGGAACTAAAAGTTAAGGAGCTCTCTAGATTAGTTAGTTACTTCCCTCATTGCTATGACAAATACCCGACAAGAGGCAACTTAAGGAGCAGCGGGCTCATTCGGACTCAGGGTCTGATGGTGAAGTACAGCATGATGGGCAAGTGACAGGCAGAAGCATGAGGCAGCTGGTCACAGCGGGTCTGCAGACAGGAAGCAGAGTGATGAATGCTGGGGTGCAGCTCACTTTATCACCTCAGACCCCAGCAATGAGAAAGGGCCCCTGCTACACAGGGTGGGGCTTCCCACCTCCATTAAACCTCTCTGGAAACCCCCTTCCTAGATGATTCTAAATCCCATCAAGTTGACAATAAAATATTTACTGTGACCTTGGGGTCCTTTTTCTAGGTCTTTTTTTTTTTTTTCCAGAGCCAAGGATCGAACCCAGGGCCTTATGCTTGCTAGGCAAGTACTCTACCACTGAGCTAAATCCCCAACCCCACAACTTTGTTATATTACAGTCTAAAGGGGATCGATAGATGATAACTGCATTCATCGTTACCAAATTTAAATGTCAAGTTTTTTTCAAGTGTATTCTTTACTGTTAAATAGCTGTGGCTACTTTTTCCTCATTTATGATTAGTGTTCTTCATTCTTGGTGCTAACTGTTTACTGTTCCTTTAAATGAGAGGGTGCAACGTAGTCAACCTAATCACGGCTGAGTGGTGTGACTGTAACATTGATTGGTATTCCATATTCGTGTACTAATGAGAGATTTTGCTCCTGGCCATTTCCATGTGAGCACCGTGATTACTGGTTGTAAAGATCTGACTTGGGTTTGGGTTTTCGTTTGTCTGTTTTGTTGTTTTTGTTTTTTGTTTTTCTTACTTAGGGTCTCTATTCCTGTCTTACAGTACCAGCATCTAAGTTTTTCTTGAAGAAAGTTCTTTTCTCATTCCTAGATCAAGTGGTTTAGGGGAAGCTGACTTTACTGGGCTTCCCAAAAAAATCATATGGCCCACAGTTGACCAGTAAGACACTGTAGCTTATGTTTGACTGAGGGAAGAGCATATGACCAAATCAGAGGCAATGAGATGAAATGCTTGGGCCTGATAGAGCAACCAGGCCACAGGCACGCCTTGCTGGACCAGAAGCCGGATGAATGTACACCTGGAACCTCTGTGGTCCACCATTGTGGGTAGAGACAGTCAGAGAATGAAGCTAATGCAGGTGAAAAAATGAAGAGAGGTCAAGAGCTACAGATTTTACTTGACATCTGGCCTCTGCACATTGCTAGTATACCGTTGTACTTCTCAACAAAAGTTCTATTTGAACTTTGTCAGATTTTTATGTGTTTTTCATTGTTTATAGCTAAAAGTCCAAGTGAAAAACTTGATTTCATCTGTTTTTCCTGCTTCATCCACCAAATAGCCAATGCCATGGTCATTCCCAGATCGCCCATCATACACGCATCTGCAGGACACTCCCACTCTGCTAGCGTTTTGTTCTCTTTCTATCCCAGAGCTCTGTTTCTTACCTGGACTCCTTGAAGTCCCAGCCTCAGCAGTGGATCTCTTTGCTTCTCATGGATGTTCCCTGTATACTCTAATCACCTACAGCAGGCTCTTTCCATCCTGCCAGTTTGTTTGTTTGAATAACAAGAGGCAGGTCTGGCTGCAAGCCACTTCTGTCCCCAGGCTTGGAAAGGCCAGTGCCAAATTATCAGATTCTGGCATTACCGGTAGGTACACTCTGTCCCAGCTCCAGCCTCCTGGTCCTGAGCATCTAGCCTGCTGCTTTTTCCTTCTCCCCTCCTGACGGCAGGTTTAGCCGGGTGTTATTTACAGCTCTGTCATCTCTGTTGTTGATGCATCACTCCTGACTTTTGCTATTCCCCTTCCAGTGATCTTGGGATTTTTTTTTTTAAATCATAACTTAGTTATCCAGAGTAATGTCATCCAAATATTATTTCATAACCTCACAGTAGCATTCTCTCTCCTGATAAATGGTTGTTTCCTCTTCTTCTGTCTCCAGTCAGTTAAGAAAAGCCTTTCATAGCTGCCAGGGGAGGGAAGCAACCACCTTCAGAATCAAAGATGGGAAGAGTTTCCCTACAGCCTTTCCAGGGAGTTAACAAAGAGACAAAAATGTGTGTCTGGGTACAGGTAATGACTTGATCTCCCTTCTCCATTTTTATTATCTTTCTCTTGTCTAATAAATATAAACTGAGTAGTCTTTTATGGACTTGTCAACCTCCGGAGAATTGAGCTGTAATCACTATCTATAATCTCTAATTGTCCATTATACACCAGGCGCTAAGTAATAGCGAATGAAACAAGAAAATCCCCTTTTTATTCAGAGCAAGACCCCTGTGAGGGCAGAAAAGAGGCCTCAACAAATACATAAGTAAATATGAGTGAGTGAAGTGTCAGACAGTGAGAAGTGACAATGCAAGGA
This sequence comes from Psammomys obesus, assembly GCF_907164565.1. NCBI lineage: Eukaryota > Metazoa > Chordata > Mammalia > Rodentia > Muridae > Psammomys > Psammomys obesus. The sequence continues at coordinate 1,156,201 of NW_026596040.1, read as the reverse complement.
GGTAACATATTTCAGAGGCTGGGAACTACTTCGACATGAAGACGTGAGACAGCGCGAGAAGGCCAGCATGGGCAAAGGTCCTGAGCAGAGAGCAAGCCTTCTGTGTCACAGCACAGGGTAGCTGCAGCCCATAGGTCAAATTCAGGCACTTGTTGCCTCCCATTTGCCTCTTCCTCCTCCACTTGCTCCTCTTTCTGGAGGTGAGGAATAGAGGGGTAACAGTGGTGGTATATATACTATGTTGTGCGTGCATGCGTGTGTGTGTGTGTGTGCGTGTGTGTACTTGTTAACACAGTATGTGCACACTTGTGTACAGGGATGCATGCAGGTATGTGTACTGGCGATCTTTGATCACTCTCTACCTTTAACTTTTCAGACAGGGTGTGTCACTGAGCTCATCAATTTAACTAGGCTAGCTGACCAATGAGACTTAAGTATCTGCCTGCCCCCATCCAGTGCCAGGATTAAAAACATGAAGGTTTTGTTTGTTTGTTTGTTTGTTTGTTTGTTTTGGGGTTCTGGGGGTCCAAACTAAGTTCGTGAGAGTAGCAAACTCTTTGCTGACTGAGCTGTCTCCCTCAGCCCCCAGCCTGTTTTCTTTATTTGGATATGCCATGAGCTAAGAATAGATTTTGTATTTTTAAGTGACTAAACAACAAAACAATAAATGACATCTCAGGATGCATGAAGATTATGTGAAGTTCAAGTTTCAGTAACCATAAATAAGTTTTACTGGACCAAGGCCAATATTCACTCATTGATGTATTTTCCACGCCTGGTGATTTTTCAAGTCTTTGGCTGGGTTGAGCAGCTATAATTGTATGTGCCTGTAGCAGAAAGTTTACAGACTCCTCTTGTTGAAGGAACAGGAACACATCTTGCTAGGCTTGAGGAAACACCAAATTTATTTTAATTATATACATTCTCTTTGCCTTAAAAAAAAAAAAAAAAACAGAAACCCTGTGTCTCATTGACTGAAATAATGTGAGGTGAAAGGAGCCACTTTGAACTATGAAGATCAGTCAGCTAGCCCATGAACACCTCTTAGTGACTTCAGTCAGTGATACAGGAAACCAAAGAACTGAAGAACCACCTAGCTGAGCTGTTTGACTTCCTGGCCGATAGAACTGTGAAATGCAGTTCAGAAGATGTTGCTTTAAGTTATGTGATATACAACCAGGACAAACAAGGTCAAGTGTGTGTGTGTGTGTGTGTGTGTGTGTGTGTGTGTGTGTGTGCGCGCGCATATACTGATTTTTCTGGTTGGTTGACTGAAAAAACAGGAGCAAAATGGCAATAGTAATTCTAAAAACACATCAAATCCGACAGTTTCCAGAGAAAAGGGGAAGATTATCCTGGGGAGAGAGAAAAATATGTGCTAAATGGAATCACCCACCCCCCTTGAGTCATTGGAGAAGGGAGAGCCCCTGATCGTAACTGCTGGCTGTCTTAGCTAGGTTTCTATTGCTGTGATAAAACAGAATGATCAAAAGCAGCTTGGGGAGGAAAGGGTTTATTCTGTCTTACAACTCTTGGGTAACCCTCCATCAGTGAGGAAAGGTAGGCGAGGACCTGGAGGGAGAGGCTGAGGCAGGAACCACAGAAGGCTGCTTACTAGCTTGCTTATTATTACTGATCAACCTGTTTTTTTGTCGGCTCTTCCTTTCCTGATTCCCTAAACTACAAAGATACCCAACATAAGCTGGACCCCAAAACCTTTTTTATCATCAAACCACAATCATTCCTCTAAAATTATTACATCTGATGTTTGGTCCCGCAAAGTTCTTTCTCTATGAGATCCTTTGGAACTTCGGTACAGTGGGTTTCTGATTTGTCTGTTCACAGACTCAAAGAGAAGCTATTAAAAATACAGATGTCCTTGGGGCTAGAGAGATGGCTCAGTAATTAAGAGAACTTGTTATTTAAACAGCCGTACCTGGGTTTAAATCCTCAGTACCCACATAAGATTGAGCATGTCTATCTGTACCTGTAACCCCAGTTTTTAGTGGAGCAGGAAGGGTGAGGAGATATAAAAACAGGAGGATAGTGAGAGCTCTCTGGAAAAAGAGAGGCTAACTAAAATGCTGAGCTTCTAGTTCAGTGAGAGGCTGTCTCAAGGCCAAAGGGCAGCATGAGACAGAGGAAGACAACCAACAGCATCCTCTGGCATCTGTGTATAGCCATACATGCACAAACATACATCATCACATACACACATACACACACACACACAGAGAGAGAAGAAAAATAGGCATGCCTGCAACATTATCAAACTTAGCCCCCCCCCCTTTTTTTTAATTAAAGTAGGACGGCATCATTTCTCTTCTTATCTTTCCCCTCCAACCCCTCCAATGTCCTGCCCATTACTCAAGGCCTCTTTTTCTTTCATTCTTATTATTACATATATATGCATAAGTATGTAAATACAACCTGCTCCGCCCATTTTGTGCCACTTGTATACAGATGGTTTCCGGACTGGGCATTGGCACTGCATAACCAGTTTAGGAGTTCATCTTTTCAGAAGGCTATTTCAGCACTCCTTAGGTGCCTGTAGTTCTTTGTTTAACAGTAGGGCCCTTTGAGATGTGTCCCTTCCATGTTAGCATGTCTATTGGTGTCCTTGTTCAGGTCTTGTTTAGGCTGCCATATTGTTGGGGTACTGTGGTTAAAGCTTGTCATTTCTAGGAGACACATTCTCATAGATTTTTCTTGTCCTCTGGCTCTTGAGACCTTTCTGCCCCCTTTGCTATAATGTTTCCTGAGTATTAGGTTGTGCTGTAGATAGGTCAACCGGGACTGGGTACCCCACAATCAGTTCTATGCCCTTGGGCCAGTTGTAGTTTTCTTTAATGCTCTTAGTCTGTTGCAAGAGAAGTTTCTTTGATGAGGGCTGAGACTCATACTCATCTGTAAGTATAAGAACTAAATATTTAGAATGCAGTTAGGAATTATGTTGGCTTAGTAAAGTGTCAGCTGTGGTTTCTCCTTCAGCAACCATGGTCTCACTAGCCCTGAGTAGCTGGCTATGTTTTCAGTTCCATGCATAATTACCCTCCCCCTCCCCACTGAGCATCCCTTAAGTCCAATTAAAAAGCTGTTGGTTACCATCAAGATAGGAGGGCCACTACGGCACCCCTAGTGTTATCATGCCATGCTGGTTGTTGTGGTTCATAGGTGCCATAGCTAGGCAAGACTATTGGTTGCTTCCCTCCATTAGCAATTTGCATAGTACCTTCAAGTAATATGAAAACTAGTCCTCAAAAACAAAGCTTTTTTGTTTTTGAGGACTAAAACAAAGGACACTCCTGAGTGCTGTGTCTGAAGTGCATGGCTTCTTCAATAACAGGGGCTTGCTTTCAACTTCCAGGAAGCATATAAAGGCAACAGACATAGACTATACTGTTTGGGCTCCTCTGACCAACAACTGGAAATAGTACTTTACATGCCTGGTACTGGTTTTTTGTTAGATAGTCTATGACTCCTTTATTTTAACAAGTGCCACAGATAATCCTAATCTTTCAGATCTCTAAACCATTGCTTTGGCAAGCTGGAAAGAAAAATAATTTTTAAGCCTCCTATTTGGCTGTATCAGAAGGTTTTATTTCCAGACTAAAGATATAGCTCAGTGGTGGAGTGCTTACCTAACATGTACAACCCTGTCCAATTTGCAACAAGGAGGACTGTGAGGGCTGAGAGAGAGAGAGTTTTAATTTCCGTCACTAACTGTAGGTCCTGGGACAAAGAGTCCTCAGTGAACCCTGCATTAGCTCTCTGACCCAGACACTCTCTGTAAAGTGACTCTTCCCACTATCTCATCCTACTGGTGGCCACATCTCAGGTGCCTTTGTAAAGTATCCATCTCTACTATCAGAAGGCTAGTAGGACTGTCAATCAAGGGGTGCTGCTGCCTCCCAAAGTAGCCAATCAGATTCTGTCACTCAAAAAAAATAAATAAATTTGAGTCTCTGCGTTTCTGCTCTCAAATCTGTCCTGTGCTTTCTGGGTTTATTGTTTTGTTTTGTTTCTCTCTCTCTTCTCTCCCCCAGCTCTCCCTGGGGATGCATAAGCAACCCATAGCCTTCTAGTGAATCCTTTGTTTTGCTGGAGTGAACCAGTCTGCTCAACCTCTGAGAGCCCAGTCTCTGCAAACCAAGATCTTTGATAGAGTGTTCTATATGATAATGACACCATAGTTTCCATTCTTATAAAGCCACTGTGAATGATCCTTTTGTGACGATCAAGACCATGCCATGGGAGATCAAGAGCATATTTTAATAATGGCATCTTTGTTCCAGTAATTCTAGGACGCAAAAAAAAAAAAAAAAATCTTCAGTAGGATAAATGGTTATTCACTGTCTCTCCGAAATATCTTAAATTGAAACAGGCTTTGGCTAAATCTTTTTCTAAACAAGGATTATTGTTCTGGATTTCAAGAACAGAAAGTATGAGAGAAAAAGAAGAGCTTAGGTCCAGTTTAAAACAGCCCCCTTCAACTTCACTTACCCTTTGCATACAAAATTAAGGAAAGTTCAAGTTTTTAAGTGTTTTTTAAGAGGGCTAGAAATCGCATTCAGGATATTCTTAGGAAACAGCTTTTAACAGCTCACATCTTCTCTTAGCAGCCACTGTTTTGTTCCTCCCTCATTTCTTGATGGCAGTTAGTACCTTCTGCTGTCATTTCTGACACCCTCCGGGTTCTACCAAGTAGTAACCGAACAGCTCCTGTGAACCAGACACCATGCTTGGCTTTTTCATACATCACCTCATTTAACCCCTTCTATGCTTTTCAATGCCAACGTTATTGTCCCAGTTTTACAGAAGGGGAACGGGAATCTCAGTGAGGTTAAACATCAGGGCTAATAAGCCGTGGGCTCACTTAATCTGTGTCCTGACTCTTAGGTCTCAAACCCAGGTCAAATGGCTGAGGTGCCTTTTTAACAAATCAAAGTGGACCTGGCTGCCAGGTTCTCCCAACATCTCACGTCCCTACCTGTTCTACCAGTACTATGCTGGCAGACCCTGCCCCCTATCCTAAACTTCGTCAGCCCAGGTACTGGGTTTCCTTTCACCCAGACACCATTTTCCTATATAATCCAGCAATTTTGATTCGCTGGCTCTTTGTCTACCCTTTCTTTTCCTGGCTCTCTCCTCTCCCCACTCCTGTCTTTTCACATGGCCTGGCTCAGGGTCAAGTTCACTCTGGACTCTCCCAGATGTCTCTGCCTCTGACTATGCACTCCCTTTTATCTACAAAAACACCTCTCCTCCACCACTCTAGGAGCAGTCGTGTCCTTCTGTTCTTATTTCATTATTATTATTATTATTATTATTATTATTATTATTATTATTATTATTATT
>NW_026596040.1:1138363-1150833 GCF_907164565.1 Psammomys obesus | reverse complement strand
TTATTATTATTATTATTATTATTATTATTATTATTATTATTATTATTTCCCCAGGTCTTCCTTATAGAATGCCACATGGCCTTAAATTAAAAGCATGCCCAGTCCAAGGCAACACTGTAGTGTAAGTGAGACATTCCATCACAAATGAAACAGACACTCATCCTTCTGCCCATATCTTGCTTTATAGCCCTGACTGGACTCTAAGTTTTTCTATAGGATTGCCAGGATACACCCAGTATGAGGAGGGTACTCAAACCATGCTTGCAGAACCACTGACTATCCCGTAGGGCCCTCAGAATACTGTGTAAGGAACCCCTTCATGGCTGGGAAAAAGCTCAGGGCACTGTTTGCCCAGCAGGCATAAGGCTTGATTTCAATACCGAAGAGGAGAAGGGAAGGGGAAGAGAAAGAAAGGCAAGAAAGGAGAAGGAAATCCCTTTTTGGGAAATGAAAACACCTTGCCAGCCCATTAAAGCCAGACAACTTTAGAAGTGTTGCTAAGGATACAGAGTTAATAAAATGTAACTAATAATAAATAAATAAAAATAAATAAATAAATAGATAAATAAATAAATAAATAGATAGATAGATAAAAATAAATAAATAAATAAATAAAAAGAAGTGTTGCTAAACCATCAGACAGCACTGGGTAAAACAACACTGGGTGACTCCAAAGCAGGAAGGCCAGGTGCTCTGCTGGCCTTCCTGCTAGCTTCTGCTGGCTCTGCTAGCTTCTGGACACAGCCAGGCTTTGGCCTGAATTAATGAAGAGCAGAAGCTTCCAACACTCTACTGTAACCAGTATAAGCTAGAAGTCTGGGGTAGCAGCCATGCCTTTCCCAGGGCAGGTTAGCTTTCAAAGAGCTCCATTCCAGACAGCATGCTCTCTACCCGGACAGGGAGCATCGTGTTGCTTTATCGTTTTCAGAACTGGAACTAAGCCTTGGTCGATAACAGAACTACTCCATTCACTTTTGTCCTAACTCCTCACATGGAAATATTCAAACAGGCACTTACCCACCTGCTGACGTCCTCCACCAGCTCCAGAAGGTTCTCTCCATATTCAGTCTCCTTCACTCATGGCTCTTTAGCTGAGTTTGGCCTTGAAGTTTCAGGCTAGGCCTTGGCTGCGCCATGGATCAGACTGTGAGCTTAGGCAGAACACAGTAGTTGTTAAAGCCACAGGGTCCTTGTTGGAATGTGATTGCATATATGACATGCCTAGAGCAATGCTAGGTATGTGACTAGGAGGAAGAGAATTGTGGCTTCATTGCAATAACAGGACTGCTGGCTTTGTGCACACACTTTATTCTTAACAGTGAGATATCCAGTATCTTCTTGTTTTAACTGGAAAGTGTGAACTGATGGCATTTTTCAACTAGCTAGCTAACTCTCTCAGTTTAGAAACTGGAATGAGCTGGGCAATGGTGGTGCATGCCTTTAATCCCAGCACTCCAGAACAAAAGCAGGCAGAATTTTGTGAGTTCAAAGCCAGCATTGTCTACAGAAAAAGCTCCAGACAGCTAGGGCTACACAGAGAAACCCTATTTCAAAAAAGAGAAAGAGAAAAAAGAAAGAGAGAAAAAGAGAGAGAAATAAAGAAAGAGAGAGAAAGAGAGAGAGGGAAAGAAAGAAAGAAAGAAAGAAAGAAAGAAAGAAAGAAAGAAAGAAAGAAAGAAAGAAAGAAAGAAAGAAAGAAAGAAAGAAAAATTGGAATGAAGTGTTACACTAGAGACATTCTACTCTGATCACCCTTGGGAAAAGGTTCATATACTCTAAATCTATGATCATTTATTACATGTGTATTCAGTATGTGTACATATATATTTACATATTGGGATGTATACAGTATGCATGTGTATATGGCTGTGTGTACACAAGCATGCATGTGTGTATAACTGTGTGTGTGTACAAGGATGTCATTTAAACAGGTGTTGGTGTGGTGATAAAACTCCTGAGCAAAGGCGTCTCAGGGGAGGAAAGGGTTTATATGGCTGACAATTCTCGATTACGGTCCACTACTAATGGGAAGCCAGTGCAGGATCTTGGAGCAGGTCAAATACCTACAGTCAAGAGCAGAGAGACCAGGAATTCAGGCCAATAATTGACAAGTAGGACCTCATAAATGATAAAGCTTCTTTAAACCAAACACAAAGAGAAGGGAGTTTACCCGTGCTACCTAACTGCTTTCATGGTGCTTTCTCATTCTTACATAGTTCAGTACCCCTGCCTACGCATTAGTGCCGCTCACGCTGGGCTGAGTCTTTCTACAACAATTAACAATCAACACCATCCCCAAAAGACATGCCCACAGACCAGCCTGATCTAGAAAATCCCTCAAACTGAGTCTCTCTCGCAGGTGATTCTAACCATCATAGGTGTCTTCTTCAGTCCCTCTCCACTTGTATTTTTATTTTTATTTTTAATCAAGAAAGGCTTTCTCACTGCCCCAGGCTTGGATGGCCTAATTAGCTAGATTTCCCCAGGGATCCCCTGCTTCTGCCTCTTTGTGATGCTACACAGGCAGGCTGACACACCCACCTGGATTTCTAAAACATGGGTGCTGAGTCCAGACTGCAGTTCTCACACCTGTCGAGCAAGCACTTTATCCACTATGCTCTCTCCTCTCTCCCTGAATCTTCTACTCTTACAAAGATTACTCTGATCATTTATCAAAGAACACTGCCATTGACTCTGTGGCCGCCCAAACGTCCTGCACCTATTTTAAGATTCAATAGAAGGCATGAGACAGGTTTGATTTTGAACAAAGTGAAAAGATGAAACACCACTCTGTCCTTTTTCTGTGCTGGAGGTCATACCCAGGATGGCACACATATTAGGCAGGTGCTACACCGCAGAGATCCATCCCCAGCCCTCCTTTCCTAAAAGCTACTCTTACTAGCATGTTTACCACTGTCTGTTTCCTTTTCACTAATCACTAGTCGGTGCTCTGCGGTTTCAACCAGATAATGTCAAAGACTCAAGATACACTCATTGTAGGCAGGCCACTTTGAATTGGGAAAAAAAAAAACAAACAAACAACTTTCTTCTTTTCTTTTTTAGACAAGCCTTGCAATGTTGCCCACTCTGGCTTCAAACACAGGTTACTGCTGCCTTGGTCTCTTGAGTAGCTGTGATTACAGACATGCACCATCTTAGCTAAGCTGGACTGGAAAAAAAATTTTAGCATGTGTTGGTCAGCTTTGTATCGCTGTAACAGAATGCCTGAGATACTAACTTATTTTTTTAAAAAGGTTTATTTGGGCTCTTTTAGTTTTGGATGTTCTGGTGCATGAGTGATTGGATTCATTGCTTTTTTGGTCTCTGGTATTGGGTATCACATAGCAACAGTGGGGAACCATGAAATAGCAAATAGGTCCCCTTATGGCCAAGAAGCAAGTCAAAACACATACACAGCAACAAAAATGAGGGTTAATCTTCTTTGTTGGCATATACCCATGACCTCAGTATCTCCCAAAAGGCCCCACCTGCTACTATCATCACCTTAGTGGCCAATTCTTAACACACAGGCCTTGGTGGGGAGCCACACCCCAAATGTATTATTTCCTTTGCCTCCTTCTGTGACCAGACGCCTGATCTGAGGGGACTTATGAGAGGAAGGATTGATCTTGGTTCACGGATTGCAGTAGTGACTATCATGGTGGGGACTGCATGGTGGTGCCAGCACTCAGGGCTATGGCAGAAGGGGCGTGAGGCTGCTTGCCCAGATCTTAGTAGACAGAAAGCAGAGATAAATGCTGGTACTCACGTGGTTTTCTCCTTTACCCTCTGCTTAACGTAGACTTGTGTGCACATACGAGTGCGCGTGCGCGCGCGCGCGCGCGCACACACACACACACACACACGCATACATGTCCACACACGCCTGTATCCACACGCAGAAGTGTACACATTGCAAGTGAATCAATCAAAATTGTCTATCACCCCAACTATAAAAAGTGACAAGACATTTTCCTAAGGTTAACTGGCTTCAGAACCTGTTTGAGCTATTAGACTACAGGCAGTGCCAATCAATTCATGTCAGGGACAGTCCCTGTTCCCATTACTATGGAACCCACTTGGACACTGAACTGCCATGGGCTGCAAAACTGCTCTTTGATCACCTCCCCCTGAGGGGGGAGCAACCTTACCAGGCCACAGAGAAAGACTGAATAGGATCAAAATAACAGCCAAAGTTCAGCCAGCGTAGAGGCTGAAGCTGGAAGGATTATGTAAACCCAGAACCTTTTCCCTTACTCCCCCTCTGGCCACAGTATCACATCTCCACCCCACAACCAAGACATAAGCTCTTTAAGAGTTCTTTTTTCTTCATTTTATTGCCAGTGATCCGATGACATCATCTCTGGTCTAACAGGAATTCTACTTCAGTGTGTTCTCCCAGGAGATCCAGGCTCCCAACACCTGCTAATGTCTTCCTGTCTCTGCAGAGAAAATCCTGGGAAACCAACCTAAGAAAAACAGCAAAAGAAAAAGTGATCCAAGAAGAAAACTGCCCTTGGGAGAGAGAAGACATTCTTGTCGTAGATAATTCTAAGTGATTAATTGGCAACTGTGGAAGAGAAAAGCTGATCTAGGCCTGTGGTGGAAATCAACACTGTGAGATCAACGAAGGGTGCTATCAAAGGCTACAGCCAGGAAACAAAGGACGGGAAACAGGGTTTCTTTTTTTTTTCCAATGTCCAGAACAAAGCTGACGAGAAGTTTGGCAGCATAAAGAACCACCATTTCATATTTCCAGTGGAAAAAGCACTTCCTACTCAGAAGCTGAAGATATGTGAAAGAGATGAGTCATGAGGAAGGTACTATATAATATTCTCTTTCTGAGAATTATTGTTTGACTATAGTCCTCATGTGCTACTTGACAGAAGGCTAGAACTCACTTCTGAAAGGTACTTTCCTCAGCTTCATCCCATAGCAGTTATCTAGGTAGTATCTATCCTCTGTTATTTATTACTAACACTCTGATTAAGTTGGAAGTGGGGAAGGTTCCAGAACATGTAACTTCTCCTGGCCTTACTTACAGCGGTAAGCCACAGAGCATGGTTCTGACGTGAACAGAAGTTGTTAGATTGTATTTCTGGTAATCTTCCCTAAGAGAGATACCAACTCAACACCCAACTTAGCTCTGTCCACACTCAACTCTTTTTTCTTGGCCATGTCTGGATAGTTGGAGCTCTTGAAAGCTTGCAGACAAGGGTCATAATTTCACTATGGCAGATTAGAAAGTGAGAAGTATCATGTGACCCCAATGACATTGATGAGCTTTACCTCTATATTTCTCATTACCTGTATGGAAAAACAAACCCCAAATTTCAGCAAAAATCACTGATAATCCTGACCCAGTAAAGAGGTGTGCTTCCTTGATTTCCCTCTCAAAAACACGATATTCTCCTCCATGCACATTACTTTACAATGACTTGATAAATGGCTTAACTTTCTAACTAGTATCCAGGCAACGTGGATGTGGGACATGACCTTCTCTGCTCACTGCACTCAGAAAGCTAAGCAAAGTATACTGTAACAACCAATGGATTCCACTGGTAATAGCCCATGGAGAGCTGGGGGGAGGGAACCTTGGAAGGAGCTAAAATCATGTTTAAATATCCAAAGAGACAAAGTATTAAGTAAATAGAGGTCCATCAAGCAGATGATACGCCTGCACTCTCAACTCATCTCATTTTTATTGTTGTTTCATTCTCTCAGCTGAGGGGCTTTTTTGTTTGTTTCATTTTTGTTTGTTTGTTTATAATATTGAGGTAGGGCTTCACTATGTCATCTTGCCTAGCCTAGAGCTCGCTATGTAGACCAGGCTGATCTTGAATTCATAGAGATACTCCTGACTCTAACTCCCCAATGTTGAGAGTAAAGGCATGTGCCACCATGTCCAGACCTGGTCTGAGTTTTTGCAGGAGACATCTGGTAATAAGCCTTTGAGAACCAGGAAAAGGCTGGGTGGAAAGAGAAGGCAAGAAGGCAGCTGGTTATAAATGTGCTATCAAGCAGTGACTATAGCAAGTTCCTGGAGCCTAACACCTCACAGAACATCTCCAGGAAGCAGAGAGCCACAGGCACGGGTGGGAACCACTCTCTCTGGCTTGCTAATATTTTGATAACCTTCACGGAAGGAAGAAGGGAGTTGTCATTTCTGGAAAAGCCCTCAAGCACAGAGGGGTAGGTTCTGACCATCGGGGCAGTTCACAGCTTCCCAAACAGAGTTGTCTAACGGACACTGACCACCTCTCCTGCAACCCTTTGAGTCAAGGTCAGTCATCGGTGTCATATTTCACAGGCGTCAGGGCATTTAGATGGCATACGAACCTATCTTTTATTTAAATGTATTTGAAACATGTATGTATGCGCCCACATGCCATGGCGTGCTATGGAGGTCCCAGGATTTGAGACCTCCTCTTCCACCTTGTGACACATTGTCTTGGTGTTTGCTGCTGTGTTCACAAAGCTGGTTGGTCCTCAAGATTGCACAGATTCTCCTGCCTCTGTCTCCTCCATCTCTTATGGAGGAATGACGCTAGCATTATAGACACATGCTACTATGCCCAGTTTGATCTGGAGGTCAAACTCAGGTCCCCATGCTATGTGGCAAGTACTTTACTCACTGGGTCAATGCCAGCCTGTTTGTTTGTTTGTTTGTTTGTTTGTTTGTTTGTTTGTTTTGAGATCTAAGTAGTCATATGTTAGACTTTAAATTTCCTTCCTATTTAATATTTAAATCACTGGCTCCATTTTTGTGGTAGTTATAATTCATAGAATGCAAAATAAATTAACTTTACAAGAGGATCAATAAAGTATGCTGACAACTATAACTGCACACCAGAGCTGAAAGCTAAGGAGAAATGCCTTAAACCTAGGATAGTATGATAGATATTTATCTAGTTGCAATTTTTGAGACTGAACTCTAAGCCTTGTACCTGCTAGCCAAGTGTTCAACCACTGAGCTACACCACCCACCTCTGTATTTAAAAGTAACCATGACTCTTCCTGGCACTAGAGAATAGTAAGAGGCAGAGAAGACACAAGTCCCACATGTAAAAATGTTACCAACATCAAGGTAGTAGAGGCTGCAGGTTTTAAGCAGTTGAATAGCCTTGCCTGCCTGCCTGCTTTGAAAAAGTCTACCAGCCTTCAGAAATTCATGCAACAGCAGATGGCTGTGGATGAGGGATTAGGTCAAGATGTCAGGACATATTCAGGAAGAAAGAAAAGAATTCCTTGTGCTTCGCCAAGGACAGGAAAGAGACACAAGAAGGAAGCTGGCCTGTCAGCAGTCACCTTGATGCTTGTTCCCTCGCTCCCGTCCCATCCCACATATGCTACAGAGCTGGACTCTCCCATCTGGGAGCAGGAAGGATGGAGAGGGAGTGAGCTGCTGCTGACTGCTGCCAAGCTGCCCCCAAATATGCCTTCTTGAGTGGCTGCCTTATTGTGTAAGAAGACATAAAATCCAGATGGTGAGTTTCTGGTTTGAAGTTCCTATAGAGAAGCCACATTTTGCAGCACACCTTAACTCCATTTGGTGTGTATGTGTGATGGCTGAATGTCATTAACAGAGGCCAGGAAGGAAAATAAAGAGCCAAGTCATCAGCTATGATTGACTCAACTCTGTGTTCTTAGGTTGACCATGTTATGGGTAGGAGCCATAGCTGGGCTGTATTCAGTGTCGTGAGTCAATCATTTGGGCATTTTTCTGTTTTTAGTCTGTGGCCCCTTGATTGACTGTGACGTTTTTGTCATTCACATATGTCAGTCAGCACAAGTCTGGAATGACAAAAATGTCACAGTCAATCAAGGGGCCACAGACTAAAAACAGAAAAATGCCCAAATGATTGACTCAGAAAACAAATAGATCCTTATGTGCTTGTGACTTAAGTTTGCATGCTGATTGTTTTTCTCGGGGCAAAGAACGCAGCTGTAGACTCTGTTCGGACAGCACCCATCCTTCTGCTTTCAAACTGCGTTGGCCAAGACTGCAGACCTGACCTACCATGTCCTTGCACAGCATGGGTCCTGGATCCCCGACTAGGATCATCATCATTGAAGGAATGAAAAAAAAAAAAATGACAGACACACATATAGAGAGTTAAAAGAGCTGGGACCGGTGGTCTGGGCTCTCGGATGGAGAAGCCACACAGCACCTTAGAAGCTCAGCATGTTATTATATAGAACTGAAAAGGGGTGGGGTTACTGCATATGGCTGAACAGGAGGTGGAGTTATTAAATACAGATAAACAAGGAGGCAGGGTTGTTGGTACAATGTTCTTGTGGAATGTATACAATTTACCTTGTTTATTCAAATGCTGATTTCTCTACCCCACTATCTGGTGTCAATCTGGACACTGCATTGTGATGCTTATTCTAAGCACCACCTGTCTTAAATTTGTGTAAACATGCCACCATTTGTTCTCTGTATTGTCAATAAAACAACAGGCCAATGCTGTGCAATGGAAAGAAAAGGATGGGGCATCCTGATCTGGAGGGGAGGAGAAGGAAGCCAGTGGGGGGAATCAGAAAACAGAGATTATCAGGAGAGGACTTGGAACCATTAGGAGGGATGAACAGGACCTAACGTATAACTAAACGCAAGCATAATGGATAAAATCTGACTGGGAGGAAGCTATGCAGGCTTGGAGGAGTAACTATTGCCCAGCATTGTCCTCTAGGTTAATTAAATAAATCCTAGTTTCTGTGTGGTGATTTGGGTATACAGATGGCTTAGGAATAACCACTGTTTAACTAAAAGATGAACCAATAACAGATATTAAGATTCAACAAGACAGGGTTATTACACATAGCTGAATAAGGGTGCAGGTTTAGCTAATCTCGTAGGAACAGTCTTCTCTGTAGAAGAGCACTCTGAGTCATAAATATAGGAGTGGGGAGAAAGAAACTGTGGGCATTTTCTGCCCACATTTCAACATTCATTCTCAGACCAGAAGAAGGCTTTGCCATTCCTCTGAGCCTCACCTGGGGTCGGGAAAGGCTTGGCCAGCTGTCCATAGGTATGTAAAGAAGAGATCTTTGTGAATCTGAAGCTAGAAAACAACCTTCATGGCAGGGAATCGGGGATCGAGAAAGGGATAAAGTAGGTAGTCTCCATGGGTGATTCTAGCACAGTGGGCATTAACCTTTCTCATGCTGCAACCCTTTAATGCAGTTCCTCATGTTGTGACCCCCAGCCACAAAATTATTTTGTTGCTATTTTGTAACGAATCGTAATGTAAATATCTGATATGGGACCACAGGCTGAAAACAGGCTAGCAGGTCCTGGGGAGAGCAGAGGTCATGATATGACCTTGTAAGGGTAAAAATTATCCCAGATCCAAACTGGAGGAGGGTAATCCCTCCTCACTGATAGGTTTCAAACACAGGGCAAACGGCTGAGGGGCCTATTTACCGCATCAAAGCAGACCTGGCCACCAGGTTCTCCCTGCACCCCTCAGTCCCTACCTGTTACAGGGTCCTCTCAGCTGGCATGGGAAGGGCCTCTACAGGAACTTCTCCAGGCCAGGGCCTGGGCTTCCCTCCCCTCAGCTTTCCCTTCCCTATATAATCCAACCATTTTGGTTACCTGGTTCTTTGGTTACCTCCTCTCCATGGGCCTTCTGGCTGCTGCACCTGACTCCCCCTCTCCAGCTCCTGCCCCCCCCCACCTCCCCATCTGTCTTTGCATGGCCCTGGGCATGCTTATGCCCACTCTGGACCCTCCCAGATGTCCCTGCCTCTGGTTACGCCCTCCCGCGTGCCTGTAATAAACTTTCTCCTCCACTATACTAGGAGTGATCATGTCTTTTCCTTTTTATTTCCTTTTTTTTTCCATTCACTTCTCTCACATGCAGTGTTACAGGAATGCACACCTTCCTCCCAGATGCAAGCCACTGTGATTTTCTCTTGCATGGAGAGGTAGGCTACCCTGGCCCCTGTCAAGCGGCAGAACAAGCTAATGCTGAGAGACTTGGTTTGCCCCTTGACTCTGTGTTCCTCACAAACCCTCACAAGAAGGAAGTGTAGGGACATAAATGTGGGTCTCAAGAGGATCAGTCTTCTGGGAGCCTCCTCTGAGGGTGGGGGTGGGCAGAGTGCAGACCATATGAACCCCTCGCTCGGCCCCTCATTTAGCCTGCAGAGACTTGGAGCTACTGGCCAAGCATTTGGGGACCTTGCCTGCAAATCAGATAGACAGATACGCAGACAGACAGAACATTTCACATGGCATTGTTCGAGGGGAGATTCGAGGGGAGAAGCGCACGGCATCCAAAGGTCTAAGAAAGCTGCTGGTGGTTCAGGGCTTCTGCAGTGGGCACTGGGACAACAGGTGTATTGGAGCTGCAAATTCAGCTGTGCGTGAGCTGGCCCACCTCTTCATTATTCGAAAGGAAATCAAACAGAGTCCAGCTGCAAGCCTCAGTCCCTCAGGCTCCCAGGAGACTCAGTCTCAGTTATTTCTGCAGCAACTTACTTGCTGGAAGCAATTGCATGCTGGAATGGGCAGAAGCAAGCAAGTGAGCTTCCTGGAGGCAGCCCACTTGTTTTTGCCCAGCTGACAAATGGGTGTTTCCCTGGTGTAGGCAAGGCCTCATGGATTTTGCCTCAAGACTACTTATTGTTGCTATACTGCCTTTCCATGCTTGTCTCATATATCTGGCCTGGCAGAGACCCTCACTGTTTATTGCTTCACTCTCTTTGGCCAGATTTTCTGCAGATTATTTTGAAGATGTACCATCATGACACAGTGCTGTTTAAACAAACTGGTGATTTCATAACCCCTGGTGATTGTTTTAAAAAATTGCTGACTTTATTCAAGTAACTTTAAAGTCCTCCTGCAGTATAGCTAAACTGCTAGGAACTCTGTGGACCTCCCTATGTCAAGCACTTGATTTACACCAAGAGGGGAAACAAAACTGAAACAAAATAATAATCAAGGAGATACATTCATTCTAGGTTTAGTCCAAGGATACAGCCCAGGTGTACACCACGATAAGAAAGACCACATGAATATAGAAACAAAGAACAAACGGTTAGCTATAAGACAAGACAGGCACCTGTTTCTTAGAAAAGCCTTGACATAAAAAAAAAAAAAAAAAAAAAAAACTTGCTTTAAAAAAAAAATGTTTATATAAAAAAAAAAAAAAAAACTTTTTTTTTAAAAAAACCTTAAAAAAAAAAAAAAAAAAAAAAAAAAAAACTTGCTTTGAATATATAATGTTTATTTGAAATAAAAAGATAAAACTTTGCTTTGAACTCATAAATGAGCATATAGATAAAACCACTGCTTTAAACTTATAATACACAAAGTATCTAGTTAGATAGTAGGATCAATAGTCCTACTGTGACCCCTTTTTATGATATGATTATATCTATTTTTGAATGATGTAATTTTTCCATACACAGAGAACTTTGTATTAGATAGTATAAAAACCCAAGACAGAATTAAGCAGTTTTGAGGCCACCCGCTTCATCCAAAAATTTGTCTGTCTGTCTGTCTAATTGAATATACTTATATATGTATACATGTATATTTACATCTGTATGTTTACATATATGTGGATGAATGGTGTCTTCGGGTTCTCCCTCGTTTTGTCTATTGATTGTATGTGTGTGGGGTGTGAGGTTTGTAAGTATCTGCCTGCTTTGCCTGCCAAATGTGTTCATTTTTGCATGTTTCTACGTTTAGAATGTGATAAGCAGTCCGGAGTGTTTTATAAGCCTTCTTCATTAGACTCTACCTTCCAGCAAGCTGCTGGCTGTTCACTGCTGAGCCATTAAGTTAAAAGAAACTAAGGGGTTTTTTTATTTTATTTTTTTGTTTTGTTTTGTTTTCTTTTCTTTTCTTTTCACAACCCCTTGTATTTATAGCAAGAAACTGTCACGGCTGTGACCGCTTGTACTCTGAGTTAAAGGAGACATCTGGCTTGACTGATAAGACCCTTTGCTGTCTTTTCCTTTAGAGGCTCTTGTGACCAGTGGCCCCTGGGAGTTAAACTGTATATAGAATTAAACTGTACATACAGAGAGCCCCAAATAGCAAGGCTACCAGCCTGGAAATTTAAGAGTTAAGGTATATATGGACAGTAGCAAGGCTACCAGCCTGAGAGATTTAGTGTAGAGAGAAATACCAGCCACCAGCTGGTCATTGTCAATGCTGTGACACACCCTGGTTCCCCCTGTGTGCTGGAGCTAGTCTCTAGCACTTACTCACCAGGTTTCCCAGAGTTCCTGTGCATTAAAGAGACCCTGTAACTGACGGACTCAGGAGCCTTGTCCAGGTGCACATGGAGACAGGGAGCCTGAACTCTGCCCTTCTGCAGCTTCAGGGTACAAGACTTTCACACGTGGAACTTTCCTATAAGATGGTGCTTAATGTTAATAACCCCCCCAACACATATGTATACACACACACACACACACACACACACACACACACACACACACACACA
>NW_026596040.1:1130586-1138353 GCF_907164565.1 Psammomys obesus | reverse complement strand
ACACACACACACACACACACACACACACACACACACACACACACACACCTGATGAAAGAGTCTGAGGTCAGATCATGACCCAAGTAAGAAGTTATGATCTCTCACTTAGATCTGGTCCAGAGTCAGCGTTTAGATTCAGAACCTGTTGACTGAGGAGGTAGATGGGTCTCGAGAAGAAGGGCCCACCAACAGGATAACAAGTACCTTTACCAAGAATGTTTACTCAGGTCATCTTACACTAAGGAGATGGAGTATCCCAATGTTCAAAATACTCCTGGATAGATCTGAGGTGATACGGATGCTCAGACCCACAGGGTCCTCTGTTAAAGAGGAGACTTTAAAAGCTCAGTTATGGAGGGGAATCATGGCGAATGTCTCTGTGAAACTATCCAATAATCATTCCCCTCATCTTTGAGTATAAGATTGGGGTTGATCAACTTAGCAGTTGGGATAAGTACCTACATGGAATCCTTGGCCTGAAAAATAAGGAACCATTAAAGGTATCAGCTCCTCTTGGTCAAGACAGTAAACAAACAAACAAAAATACTGTAGGTGGGATGGAGACAATAACACTATTAAAAAATCTAAGAGAGGGGCCAGGATGTAGCTCAGTAGAGTGTTTCCCAGGCTGCATGAAGCCCTGTGTTTTATTCCCCGGCACCATCCAGGTTATGGTGGAGCAAGCCTATATTCTCCCAGAAGATGGAAGCTGACGGATCAGAAGATCAATGAGCTCTTCAGCTACACTGAGTTTGATTCCAGGCTGAGCTATGTGAAACCCTTGTCTAAAACAAAACAAACGAAACCCAACAACAGAACTCTAAACAACCTGTGCTTGGTGGCTTGTTTGTAATTCCAACATTTAAGATAGCAAGTCAGGAGAAGCACCTCACGTTCAAGGTCACAGGCTACACAGTGAGTTCCAGGCCAGGCTAGGCTACTGCCATAGGTCCTTCCCAAGAAGACCCTAAGGGATGCAAGGCTCACAGTCCTTACCACATTTTCACTGCATCTGCCGAGGATCAGACAGATCTTGGAGAGTGATGGCAGCTACAAGGTGCCCTTGAGCTCAGTGGCAGTGCTGAATGTGACACTTCAGGCAGAGCAGGTTAATAAGGCCTCCCCCACACAGGAAGCGAATGGCCATTGGCTTGACTCATATGTCTTTTCCTAGTCTACTTGAAAGGGTCTGTACTCTCTTACTTTATCATAAAACTGATAACACTGATTTGTTTTTGTTGCTAGGCTATTTTAAGTGCCCTGTTCTCTCTGAAAGACAGCCTGAGGAGCACAATGCTCCCTGGAACTCCCACAGAGCAATCACAGGAATGCATTTTGTTGCTAGCATCATGCTGTTCTGACAGAATGCACCAGGAGTGACTAACCATGGGAAAGCTTAGTGAGACAAGGGTACCTCAGACAGGGGGACAGGAATGCTATGAAGATTCAGGTGCTGCCACTTGCTGTGAACATGACAGAATTGTCTCTTTTGAGGTAAAAAGACATTGCTGCCACTCCCGGTGGAAGAATCATGGTGCAGCCCTCGGATTTCAGAACAGGATCATGCTGTCCACAGCAGGCAAGCACACACTGAAAAAGAGGCCACTCCCAATGGGCACAGGGCCCTGGTGGTAGACATAGTTCACTTGACCCTGGGAAACAAACTGACCATATGCCTGAAACTACTTGTTATGAGCTGGGATCTGTGAACCTACTAAGTCACAAAGTTGGACAAGCTTAGAGCTTTGTATGTATGGAATCAACTTTTGTTTGTTTGTCTGATTGTTTGTTCCATTCTTTGTGTGTGTAGCCTTGCATATCCTGGAACTCACCCTGCAGACCAGGCTGGCCTCAAACTCCGAGATTCACCTGCTTCTGCCTCTTGAGTGCTGGGATTAAAGGCGTGCACCACCACCACTGCCCAGCTACAAAATCAACCTGCACCAATAGACAGCCAAGACCCTCAGGAACCCTGTCATAGTGGCACAAGCATCCCTCCCCCAACAGGTACCTTTATGACATGGGGGGGCGGGGAGATCCTTAGGAAAGAAAGAGGAAGAGGTCTTGATTGGAATCATGATGGACTGGCCTGGCGGCTGGGTGCCAGGTAGTATGACACAGCAGCGCATCGCTGCTACATACAGAAATACGGTGAAAAACAGTGAAGACCGAAGTCCACGCAGTGGGTGAAACTGACGGTAGTGCACATACTCCTCTATTACGTGTTCAGAGGTGAGAACATAGAGACGTATGGGTAGAGGAACACACCCAGCTTATCAGAATAGGAGCCTGCAATGTCAGAGACAAGATCTAGGGCCCAGACATGTAGATGGACAGGTGGGGGTAGGCACGAAATGAAAACGTTTACATCACATGCTGATGCTCACCAAAACGTGCCCTGTATGGAAGAGGCACAGAACAACCCAGCAGACAAAATGCCTCAGCCGGGTGAGCCAGATGCATGATGGGTAACTAGGAAGGGGAGCCATTAGAGATGCTAACAACATGGTCCCCAGCTGCCATACCACAACTGATGTGGAAGGTAACAAAAGCCAGCCCCAAGCTCATATTATGAGCTAAATTGTGTCCTCCCACCTATCCATCAATGCTTAAGTGAAATCATGCGGGCAGCCTCTGAGCTGGTGTAACTGGCATCTTTACCAGAAGAGATCTGGAGACAGACATAATCAGAGAGAAGACCACGCAACCCTGCAGGAAGAAGACATCATACCCAAGCCCATGAAAGAAGCCTGCACTTGCTCTTCCTTCGAGGACCTCAGCAGGAACCAACAGTGCTGACACCTTTGCTCTTGGGTTTCTAGCCTGAAGAAATAGGAGCGAGTTAGTTTCTGTTGAGTAGGCCATCTACTCTGGTACTTCATTATCAGCCCCAGCAAGCTCACTCAGCCTCTGACATGGTGTTATACCTCAAGGCTACTTGGTGACACTTTCTGTCTTGGAAGGCTCTGCTGGCTAGTTTTATGTCAACTTGACACAAGCTAAAGATATCAGAGAAGGAGCCTCAATTGAGAAAATGATTCCATGAGATCCAGATGTATGGTGTTTTCTTTGTTAGTTATCAATGGGAGAGCGCCCAGCCCATGGTGGGTGATGCCATTCCTGGGCTGTTAGACCTGGGTTCTATAAGAAAGCAGGCTGAGCAAGTCATGGGGAGCAAGCCAGTGAGCAGCACCCCTTCACTGCCTCAGCGTCTTCCCCTGCCTCCAGGTTTCTGCCCTGCTTGAATTCCTGTCCTGACTTTTAATGATGAACTGTTACATGAGCGAAATAAACCCTTTCCTCCCCTTTCATCACCATGCAGGCCACAAAGATCTACAGAAGTGATAACGGAAGGTGAAAGGAATTATAAGCGAATAGAGAAGAGGGAGATAAAAACGGATTGATGTCTGTTGTTGCTTCAACAGATGTAATTGCTGTCCTCTCCGTGTGTGTGTGTGTGTGTGTGTGTGTGTGTGTGTGTGTGATAGCCCCCTGCATTCCAAACCACCATTTTCTATGTGGGTGCTAGTGATCCAATTGGGGTTCACTGCATGCCAAGCACTTTACCAGCTGGGCCATCTCCCCAGCTGGCAATCAGTTCTGACTTCCTTCTAATGTTCACCCCAGCAACAGAAACCAATGGGTCTATAGAGGAGATGAGTACCTATGAAGGAGTGCAGTTGTGCGCATAAAGTTGGGTTGTTAAAGCACAGCAATCCACCACTCAGTGTCAATTCAAGAGAAAACATGCTGTCAGGACTGCAACTTGCGAACAGTTTCCAACTACGGAATCTTCATACTCTACCTCAATGTTCATGATAAGACCACGGCCCCACCCATCCCCCCAAAAATAATCTTCTAGCTAAAGAATGACAACATTAGAAATTATAAATCCAGGTCATTTTGTAGCCAGTGTGGACCTCTTTTGGAACAAGCGCCCGATGGAAGTGCCAAAAGATTATCCGAACTGCACTGCAGTCTAAAACTCTTCCTACACCTCTCTTTCCTTCTCCTTTTCCCTTCCACAAAGTCTGAAGGTTCTCCTTAACCTCTTAGCCTCTTCATCTTTAAGGTTCTCCTAAACTAGCCTCTTGACAGCTTTGTCTTTCCCAGAATTCATAGCCAATAAATCTCTGGCACTTTCTTAGCATCTGCTTCCCAGTAGTCTGACTCAACAGACAAGCCTTCCATACTGGAGTGGAGAAGGACCCTGGAGCTTGCATGGCCTTGAAGTAGAGAACTAAAACAGAGCCAGAAGTTTATTTTCTGAAACACAAACAGGGACTGTGGCTTTTCGGGAGGTATGCTGGAGAGAGATGAACACCTCAAAAGAGAACACAAGAAGAGATCTTGGAGCCCTCCCAGCCTCCTTTGCTGCCATCTCTCCATATCTAGACCTCTGAATAGTAAGAAATCCTGGTCTCAGCCCTTGGATACTTCAATTTCTTCTTTGAAGAGATCCCTGGTTAAAGAGTCCCATGAACTTTTGTGGCTTAGAATAATGTGGAGATGCTAAAGGCTCTCAGATTTATATGACAGCTTTTAATCAAAATTAAAAGCTCTATGTTACAAAGGATACAGAGAAAGAAAAGACAAACAATGGGATAGGAAGAAATGTTAGGGACTCTGGTATCAGCTAAGAACGTTCATTCAGAGTATGTGAGGGACCTTGCTTCTCAATCCTTAACAGACATGCCACCCAAATGAGAAAAAAATAGGCAAGTAATTTAAATAGCTATTTCCTCCAGAGTAAATATACAAGTGACCACCAAGAAAAACAAGAAATGTTCAAAATCCTTAGTCACTGGGGGAAAGCAAGCCAAAACCACAATAAGACTTCCCGGTCTTTCACTGGAATATAGAATAAAGCCCATTGGTCACTAGAAGACAGCAGAACGCTCATGTATTGCTGATAAGACTTTGAAATGATACAGCTGTTTAAAAGGTGGTTTGGCTCTTCCTGAAAGTGTCAGAGTACCCTATGAGTCAATATTCCTCTCCTAAAGGACACCCAAGAGAGCAAAACATACATGCTCATAGGGTAACCTGTGTGGAGGCATTCACATCAGCCTTGTTTGGAAACCACATGAAGATCCACTGAGTATAAACAGCAAATGAACCAAATGCAGTGGAGTACTGTTTAGCCACAGGAAAGGACGGATTATTGGGGTTCACGAGTGCACCTTAAGAACGCTGTGCACTAGGGTGACAGGCCGGCCAAAATACCTGCTGGGACTCTACAGGTGTGTACCACCACGGCAGCCTCAGCAATGCTGTTGCTTTCTGCAGGTCATTGATAGCC
The DNA here is from genome assembly GCF_907164565.1 of Psammomys obesus. Lineage (NCBI taxonomy): Eukaryota > Metazoa > Chordata > Mammalia > Rodentia > Muridae > Psammomys > Psammomys obesus. Next base: position 1,133,051 of record NW_026596040.1, on the reverse strand, counting down.
CCTGTGCTATCCCAACCTCACCTCCACCTGTACTGTATGCTGCACAACTCCAGGGGGCAGCCAAGCTTCTCTGCCGTTTCCTCCCAGCCCATTCCCACTGCTAGGGCCACTCTGGCCTTGTGGAAGTTCCAGATATAACTCCTGGCATGCTGCATGGCTTTGTCTCCTTGCTGAAACACTTCTCTCCCACACATCCGGTGGCTCACTTCCTCACCCTTCGGCTTGGTGTTCAAAAGTGTTCACTCCCTGAGGGAACTGTCCCCCAGTGACACTATTTAAAACGAGCAGAGCCATTTTCAATGCCAGGGGAGGCTGTTTCCTCTTGCTTTGCAGCACTTCTCATCTTTCACGCAGAGTTGTTAATGAATTTCGTTGCTTGTACACTGTTTCCATCCCAATCCTCCCTCACCCCCATACCCTATACCCCCACAGTCACACCCACACACCCCTATCTACCCCACTCACACCCCACATCCCACCCTCCCTCCCTCACATCCCATGCCTCTACCTACCCCATACCCCTACCTACCCCACTCGCACCCCATACCCCTATCTACCCCACTCACACCCCACACCCCTACCTGCCCCACTCACATCCCACCCACCCTTGCTAGAGTGTCTGCTCTTCACCATCTCCTTGTGTCTAGGGCAGTGCCTGGCCTTTGTCTGAAGCTCACTAAGCTGACCTTTCATCAATACAGGAAAGGGTAAAGGAACTGAGTTTCATCCAGGTTGCCTTTAAGAGCAAATGATTCTTTTCCTGAAAAAAAAAAAAAAAAAAAAAAATCTCAGAACCAGATCTGTGTGCTTGTCTTTTTGGTAGATGTGCCAGTGAATTTATGCACAAAGATTCTGCTGATTTTGTTGGTTTTGCTTCCTTCATTTCCTCCTTTGTTTCTGTTTCTTTCCCTGGGTTGGGCTACATTTGTTAACTATCTTAATTTTCTCACATGTTATTGAAAAGTAGTCAAGGTTCTTCTGGTCTTCCATGGCTGTTTGCTCTCTGGCTGCCACAGTGGGGTAAGAGATGTACAAATCCATCACCCATCTTGTTAAGTGAACACAGATTTCTCTTGTCTCAGGAGTCCCTGGGGGAATTCTGAAGCTCTACAAATTGTCCCAGGGATCACTGGCTGCAGAGGAGGACCTTACGGTCACAGAGCGTGGAAGAGCAGCGGGGAAGCAGCTGCATCTTCTTAGCCAACAATATGCTGGGCCAAAGTTGAAGGGAGTGCTGTAAAATTTGCCTGCCCTGAAGGGCACAGGGAAGGTTTCTGGGTTAACTGCCTGGGTGCCAGCAACTTCGGGAACAGAGTCGGCATTGTCCCACGGGCTGGGTCCCCAGAACAGCACTGCTCTTTCTCCATATGGAAGGCTCCACAGGGCTAAAAGCAAAGCCATACTGAGCCACCTCGCCGACATAAGGACTGTGCCCCTCTGCTCCCTCAGAGTCGGAACCTGCGGGCTGAAGCCGGGGACCTTAAGGACTGCAGCTTCCTGCACCCATAGACACTGCTCCAGACTGCCAATGGGAGTGAGAAGCCAGGCTGGCTACGGAACACCGTGAAGCCACTTCGCTGCTAGGAAGAGGTCACTAACTCCAACCAACCCCTCCAAGAAGAACTCTGCTGGTCTTTCCACACACTCAGTCAGCCTCAAGGCTGGGTGAGCATCCAGGTGAGGAACGCTGTGTTTTTCCATCACACTTTCTTGGCCTCAGACTCCAGATGGCCTCAAATGACATCACTTTCTTACTTTCTTTGCTTCTTTGTCTTAGGTTGGCTGACACTTAGCTTGGCTCCTGAAGACTGGTTGAGTCTGGAAAAAAAGATCGAGGGTCTATGAGGTAGAAATCTGAGCTTCGTGCCACAGCTTTCCACGTGTCGCAGAATCGGACATGTAGCAATTCCCAAACTGCACCTCCGCTGGAGGGTACCTGTTAAAAGTGAAGCTGCTGGGGCTGCAAGGTGGAGCTCATTTGCAAAATGCTTCTTGGTTTCACATCCTCTGTTTCCTCCTTCGTTTCTGTTCCTTTTCTCCACAACGTCTACACGCCTGCTGTCTTCTGCAGTTTTTGAAATGTGAATATGAAGCAATGTTAAAGCGTGTCTGGGTGATCTGCTCTTCTCTGGCTGTTTGCTCTCTGGCTGCCATGGGTGCAGGAGAAGCATTCAGGAAGCTCTGAGCATGGGATCCACACCGGTAATCCCACCATTAGGAGGCTGGATCAGAAAAAAATTCAAGGTTATCCTCCAGTACATATCAAATTTGAAGCTACCAGGGGGTAGAGCATTGTCAAAGAAGAAGAAGAAGAGAAGGAGGAGGAGGGAGGGAAGGAAGAAAAGAGAAGAGGAGAGGGGAGGGGAGGGGAGGGGAGGGGTCCACCTGGGGGCAGGAACCACGGGAAGAGGGCCGGCAAGGCCAGCGGACAGACACATCACAGAAGCCCGCAGGGGCAGCGAACA
>NW_026596040.1:1120706-1130486 GCF_907164565.1 Psammomys obesus | reverse complement strand
GGAGGGGAGAGGAGAGGAGAGGAGAGGAGAGGAGAGGAGAGAAGAGAAAAGTGGCCCCACTGTTATGGGAATTAAAAGATCAACTTCAGCTTTTAATTTTCTAATTAATTAATGCTGCCCACCTTCCAGATCTACTGTGTGGGCAAGGACCCCACATCTTTAACACCTACTATGGGTGCCTGGATACAGCCAGGCTAGGAACACACTAGTTTACAGAATTAGTTTATAGAGCCTACTAACAATACTGATGGGCAGCAAACACAGTGTGTTACTCTTGTGCTGGGCAGCAGAAAGGAGCCACAGCTGTCAGCCACTTGGGGTAAACAACCAGTTACTACCTGGAACGTGGTACCAAGCTAGGGGTGTTCAGTAGCTTAGGTGTAAAAATACGTTTGTGACTAATAATCTTCAATTTATAATGAGATTATGAGGCTATGCCCTCCTGTAAATTGAGGTGCCCTAGGACCTCAGTCAGGTAACCGGGATTTGAGTATCACCACATGCTGACCGATGCAGAGTGCATAGCCTTGAGCGTGCTATATTTCACAGAGAAATCCGGCACACCGATAACTGGGCTCTACTGCTGCAGAAATGATTTCCCTGGGAAAAAACATTCAGCTCAACTTTTGCTTTTGCTGTCTCCTTCTTGGGCTCTTATCATCACCGCCTGGACATCCGAGCACATACGTAGCACAGAAACCCTGGGGAACCTTCTTGTATACAGCTGAGGAGAAGGCCAGTGGGTAGAACACTCGCTGTACATTATCTAGCTGAACTGAAGAGCTCCTGGGTCAGTCAATGAAGTGAAGAATGATTAGGGAAGACGCTAAACATCAACCTCCAGCCTGGCATCTATACACACAAGTGCTTACTCAAATGTGAATGCACGCGTGCATACCAACATGCACAACACAAACACTCACCACAGAACACCTCACAGTGGCCCAGCAGCCAAGAAAGGCCCAAGGCAATGCAAAGTGCACTCCTTTCTGTTTTACAGGACTCTCTCTTCTTTCCTGGCACAGGGAGGAAGCCCAGGTGAAAGCAGCCAGCTCCCCCTCCTCCTGTCCGCCCTTACCCCCCTCCACATCCCCACGCACCTCCACGCCCATCCCCCTCATCCCTGTGGTGTTCGATCTACTCTGAGTTACTCATAAAGAAGGAAGGTGTTTGGTGGCAGCTGTATCTCCAAGCCACCCAGGAACCACCATGCCGGGCATGCAACGTCCTGCCACCAGATGGGCTTCTCCTTTGCCAGGTGCCACACTGCTGCAGCTGCCTAGGAGAGAGTGCTCTGCCAGAGGAACTGACTGCACCAGAAGTGATGGAAAAAGCCGCAGGAGCGAGCACCAGATTAGATGTCACACAGACAAGCCCGCAGGCAAATTGTGGCCCATTCAAGTGCAGGGTCTGTGGTCACACTTGCCTGTGGCCTATCCCACAACTAACAAGAGTCAGAACAGCCTGCCAGACAGCCTTGCCCGTGAGTGCCAGGCTCAGCTGAAATGTGCCCCCTCCTTGGCACATCTATTCATCCCACAGGCAGCAAACTCTCTCACCGCGGGGCCTTCCTATAGCCTGTCTCCTCCTCAAGAGATTTGAGCCTTATTTCCCACCCCCTTAGCACCATCCCCGTTTCCTCCTCTCCACTGGCAGTCTCAAGCAGGTTCTAGCCGTCTATCCCCTGGCTCCTGGTGACATCTGCTCACGGCCCTACTCCCCTCCGGTCTTTCAGACAGCGGCTTCCACTGGAACCCATGAAAATCCTTTGTACTTTCCCTCAGCCCATGGCCCAGCGCACAGCCCCGAGACTGCACAGGTGTGTGTAGATTGGCTGACTTCAGCACCCTTGGGTGTCCTCAGGTAAATGACTCTAAGAAGATGTTGGCAGGGAGGGTGAGGGCTCTTCTATTTCACCTCCTGGCACAAGTGTGAACAGATCAAATACCGGTATGGCTTTATCACCAGTGAATATGCAGGCAGGTATCCCTGACCAGGGAGCAAAGCCTACTTTCACCCTCCTAGGGGAACCTTGGTGGAAACAGAGATGGCAGGCGTGGGGCTCACTCCTAGAAACCCAACACTCCAGAGGCTGAGGCAGGAGGATTGTTGTGAGTTCAAGGTCAGCCTGGATTATGTCGCAAGATCTTATTTTTTTTTAATAAAACATTATTTATGAAATAAAAATAACTGTCATTATTGGTGACACAAGTGTTGCGATCCCAACACTTGGGAGTCAGAGGCAGGGGCGTCGCTGCATGTTCTAGGTGAGCCTGGACTACAGACTCAAACAAAAATGGTACGTATCCGGGGTAGGGGGCATGATGGAACACACCTATAAATTCAAATGTTAGAACGCTGAGTCAGAAGGATAAGTTCAAGGACAATTTGAGCCATCTATGGAGACCCTGTCTCCCAAACAATAACTAACCCAAACAAAAAAACAACAGAACCAGAGATCACTGGACCCAGAGGTACAGAGCCCAGAGTGCTCAGGAGCCTGAGAATTGAATTCTTTAGCTCCAGGTAGTAGCTGATACTGCTGGTCTTGGGACCCTACCCTGAGAGACCTGGCTCTGTATTGCAAGGATGAGGTCTGCTTAAACCCCCGGATTCTATCACTTTGGGGATCTACAGAAGAAAGGTGGCTGTCCCTTCACACTCCCTTCACTATTTGAGCCTGTAACTCAGCTCTCTCTTGTGCCTTGCACGGATACTCATGGCTGGTTTGAGACTGCCCCCTTGTGGCCTACATGAAAGCCAACCTGTTCTTTAATGCTTTTGCCTTTACCCTTAATAAGGTAAGCCAACTGTTAAATTGTATCCGCCTGACCAAAACATAAAAATAAAAAATAAATGATGGAACATACAGTAAAAGAAGTTAGGTATTAGTATTCGGTATTCATAGACAGACCTTCAGATATTTTCTGTTTGTCTGGAGTGTTCTCAGGCTACAAACACTGCCAGCCTAGAATCTTTCATATACTGAATGTGTTAGCTTTGGAGGACACATTCTTTAGAGTCTTTAAATTGGAGTCATAGGGCTAATAATAATAAAATCTGTTGTTTATATTTTCTAATTGTGACTGAACTTGTAATGAAATATAATGAAAAAATGGACATGTAATGAAAAAATCAAAGATATAATCTATACCATTTGGATAATCATTAGTCTGTCTTTGTTCTGTGAGACCTGAATGAATAAAAAAATGCACCTGATTGCTAGTATGTCAGAGCAGCAGAAGTGGCCTGATTGCCAGTAAGCCTGAGCTGTGAGACTCCCCTGACCATCACGCCAGGCTCACTCCCTCCTCCCCAACTCCTTATATCCTGTCAGCAACTACCAGAAGGGGAGGCCCACCAGGGACTTCCCCAGCAGGGAAGTCTTGAAGGCTCGCCATGTTTCTTCATTCAAATTTTACAGGTGTGAAAATCAAGCCAGGGCTGGCTCACTGGGTAAAAGCACTTGCCACCAAACCTGACAACCTGAGTTTAATCCCTGGAACCCACAAGGTGAAAAGAGAAACCGATTCCCACAAGTCATCCTCTGACCTCCACACATACGTTGTGGCATGAGCAAGACACCCCCCCAAAAAAATAAATAAATGTAATTTAAAACTTAAGATGGGTTCAAAGTTCAACTTGAGAAAAAGAAGTAATGAGAGGCAGTCTTTACGAGACCCACCCTGTGAGCTGTGCTCAGTACAGAATGTGCATTACTTCTTCTTAGAGGCCCATCAGGTAGGTATGCAGCAACTTGCCCTCCTAGGGTCCAAATTAAAGAAACCCCAAGTTTAAGAAGTTTGCCTAAGATTGCCCAGAGAAGTGACAGGGAGGGTAGGAGAGGGAATGAGGGAAGAAAGGAGAAGAGGGGAAACGCACATTTGTTATTCATTTATTATTCATTGTTATTTATTACCATTATTAATTGTACTAATATTACTTGTCCATAATTATTCATTGCAGCCAACAGGTAGAAGAAACCCGAGCATCCATTGCTGGACGAATGGCTAAAGGTGAGATAGAGTTGCATGTGGTAGACCACTACTCAACCTTAAAAAGGAAGGAAATTCTGCCACATGGGTGAACCCTGAGGATATCATGTTAAGAGAAATGAGCCAGACACAGGATAAGGACTCCCCTATTACACTTTCCTGACTACTGAGAGGGATCAAAGGGGAATGGTGGCTGCCTGGAGCTATGGAGTTATGGGGACGGAGCAGTGACTGTCGGCAATGATGAAAGATTCGTGGAGACGGAGCGTGGCGGTGGTTACACAATTATGTGAACGTATGTCTAAAAATAGTTAAACCGTCAACTTCGTTATGAATATTTCACCATAACGAAACGCATCCTGCTACCAACGGACCATAAATTGAGTCATGTGAGGTTTCCCCAGATGCTTCCGCCTCATTCTAGTGTGCGCAACTAAAGGGGTCCCAGGGAGAGCGGGACTTCAGTGCACTGTTTCTTAACCCTCCTACTGCTGTGGTCCTTTAATACAGTTCCTCAGAGGTTGTGCTGACCCCCCCCCGCCATAAAATTATTTCATTACTACTTCCTAGCTGTAAGTTTGCGACTGTTATGAATTGTAATGTACATATCTAATATGCAGGATAGGTATCTCATGTGTGAACCCCAAAGGGGTCACAACCTGCAGGTTGAGAACCGTTGCTTTGAGAAGCCAGGGTCCTGCTGAAGGACTCATTTCAAGGACTCTCAGATGTGCAGGTGGACCCAGAGGGAAAAGGAGAACACCCAGCCACTGGCCAAGCAACCTCAACCCATGAGATAGTACCAGATCCTGTTTCTGTTGGGAATATCCTCTCCTAGACCCCACTGGCTCTTTGGCTGGCATGGGAGATACTGACACTGCACCCCAGGGGGCTAGGGAACAGAGGTGGGGGAGGTGAAGAATCTGCACCCAGTCTATGCCTCCCTGGCCTGGCAGCCTCCTCCATCAGTCCTTGGGAGAAGAAGCCATTGTGACCACAGAAGACATTTGAAATATCTATAATTAAGGAGAGAGGCAGGATGAGTCTCCTAGGATGAGAACACACAAGGAAAAAATAAATTACATTTTCATGCTTTTCCAGCTTGAGTCCAAGCTGAACAGACGTTATTTTTATCAAATACTTTGTATGCTGTGACATGCTTTGCCAACTTTCTATTATTAGATAAATCAGGGAAAATCTGAGTTTGATTTCTCTCAAAGTCACCCTTTCCTCCCAGTTCTGCCTGCTTGGAGCGAGGGGGGGGGTGATGACTTGGAAGGGGACCTTGACTTATCAATAGAAACAGAGGGACATGGCAGCCACTGAACACTCACCTTGGTGCCAAAACTTCCTAGAAAGGAGTTCCCCCTCCCTTGAAATGATATCAATCATGGCATCACCCCAGATGCCATCGCTTCAGGACAGGAAAAAGCTGGCATTCTAGAGTTCCTACAACCAGCATCCCCACCCCCATTTCCTGTGAGGGAGTGCTTAGTCTGTGCCAGATATATTCTCGTACATTTCTCCTACAGAATATGGAAACCCGGGAAGGGATTTTTGAGAGATGCCATTCTGTGGGTGGGATGGTTTGGGGGAGTGCACCTAAAAAGTGCTCTCTTCTGAACAAAGCAGCCGAGGTCAGAAGGCCAGTGAGAGGATGAGGGAGACAGAGCCAGGGGCTGCTGAATTAATGGGTGGGAATTCCAGAGACAGATTCAGGAGGCAGAGTAGATGCTAGGCTGTCATTAGGAGGGTTTGGGAAAGAGACAAGAGGATTTTTCAGAAATGCTGTTGGTGTTATGAATGGAATCCACCCCTCCCCCAGCCCTTTGGCATTTTAAAGAGATTTCAGTGAAGACATAAATTAACTTAAAAACTATGCTTTGCATGGGAGAGGAGTGGGGGGTTGGGGAGGGGGCTGGTGTTTGTTTACTTGTGGCATCCCTGACTCCCAGGAGGCTAGAATTTAATAGGAAGGAGTCTCAGTTGCCCCCACTTCTGCAACTTAGCCTATGGTGCGAATATTTAAGTTAATTTAATTTGTTTTTTGTTTATTTATTTGGTTTTTTAAGACAGGGTTTCTCTTTGTAGCCCTGGCTGTCCTGGAATTCACTTTGTAGACAAGGCTGGCCTCGAACTCAAATCTGCCTGCCTCTGCTGGGAACAAAGACATACATGGCCACACCAGCTGGACTCCAGGTGTTTTTCTGGCTTCTTCTGGCTAGGTGACATAGTTATTTCGTTGCTGTTTAATTGTTGGTTTGAGAGATGGTCTCCCTGTGTAGCCCAGGTTGGCCTATCCTCCTGCTTCAGTCTGTGAAGTGCTGGCTTGACAGGTGTAGGCCCTCATACCCGAGAGGTTTCTGGTTGTTGTTGTTTTAATATCTGTTTCATTTTCACCAGTATTGAAAACTGCGTCATTGAATTTTGTTTTGTTTTGTTTTTTCAGCCTCCATTTTTTTAAATATTGGTTACAGTTTATTAACTTTGTATCCCAGCTATATCCCACTCCCTCATTCCCTCCCAATCCCACCCTCCCTCCCTCATCTCCTCCCTGCCCCTTTCCAAGACCACTGATAGGGGAGGACCTCCTCCCCTTTCATCTGACCCTGGTTTATCAGGTATCTTCAGGACTGGCTGCAAAGTCCTCCTCTGCGGCCTAGCAGGGCTGCTCCTCCCTCAGTTGTGTGTGTGTTGGGGGGGTCAAAGAGCCAGCCATTGAGTTTATGTCAGAAATAGTCCCTGTTCCCCTTACTAGGGTACCCATTTGAATACTGAGCTACCATGGGCTACATCCGAACAGGGGTTCTAGGTTATATCCATACACTGTCCTTGCTTGGAGAAACAGACTCATAGAAGACCCCTGTGCCCAGATATATTTGGTCCTTGTGGAGTCCCTGTCCTCTCCAGGTCATATTAACTCCCCCTTCTTTCATATGATTCCCTGCACTTTGCTGAAGGTTTGGTTATGAAAAAGATCATTCTGAGCAAGGTATCCCAGAAGGAGAAAGACACACATGGTATATACTCACTTATATAGACCTATAAGATATGATAAACATACTGAAATCTATACACCTAAAGAAGATAAACAAGAAAGAAGACCAGGGGTAAGATGATCAATCTTCACTTAGAAAGACAAATGGGATGGACATTGGACGTAGGAGAAAACAAGTAACAGGTCGTTGAATTTTAAGAGCCCATGATTCCTTTTCTGTTTTTTTGTACCGCCAAGCTTGCATACAGGGTCCTCATGCCCAGCAGGTCAACCCCTAACCTGGGCAGTCTTGGCTCCCACAGGGGCAAGTGTATATGCACCTGGCTGCATCTTGACTTAACATCACTTCCCATCTGGTCATGCAAACTGCAGACGTCAGACCTGTGTTCCTGCCAACTGGTGGCAATGAGAAGAGCAGAAAAACCAGAGGCGGAGAGGTTACGAAGAACCACCAGACCAGGGTCAGGGGAATGATGCCACCTGGCGAGGCAAGCTCCGGGGATGGGCGTCAACTACTGCTTCTGGAAAAGACAACTAGGAATCGAGAAATTAGGTGGCAGCTGGGCAGCCCGGCTGCTCTGTATGCCTCCAGGGAGAAAAACTGCTCTACAGTTTTTCTACAGAGGGAGTGCCTGTACCCAATCTTGGGCCAGGACCACTTGTACCTTAGGACTAGATGGATTAGAAGCAGATGGGGCTTCATAGAGCCTCTGCCAACATCCAATTAACTTAATTCATCAAATTAGAATGAGGTGATCCCAGACTGCTAGAGCTCCCCGGTGCCTTGCAGAAGCAATGTAAATACTCCCTGGAGAATATAATAACATCCTATAACATCCAAATCAGCCTCTCATTACTTCTACTAACAACTTTCCCATACAATTTCAGCATTCATAAAAATAACCAAGGACACATGGAAATAAAACAGCACGATTCAGCAGAGACGACTATAATTGAGAAAGTCCCAGAGAACTACAGTATTTTGGAGTTAGCACAAAAGACTTTTAAGATAACTATGATTGTGTTAGTGAGGTGGCTCAGTGAGTAAGAGTATTTACCACCAATCCCTGATGACTTAAGTTCAATTGCTGGAACCCACATGGTGGAAGGAGATAACCGACTCCCTCACGTTATTCTCCGACCTCCATTCATGCTTCGTGGCATACATGGGCCCATGCACAGATATACACATAAACACTCACACAACAAATAGATGATAACTTCATAAACCAACCAAATGAAACTGAAAAATGTACCAGAAAAATCTTAGCTGGGTATGATGGCAGAGGAAGATGGGCCTCTTGTGATTCTGAGATCAGCCTGGTCTATGGAGTGGAACGTGTTCCACGCCAGCCAGGGCTACATGAAGAAATTCTGTCTCAGAAACAAACAACAGCAAACCAGAGAAGCTGAACACAGGCGACGGACAGATCAGACACAGCTGAAAGAGGTAAACCAGGGAGGTAGAGAGAAGAAGAAAACATCAGGATAAAGCACGAAGGGCTAACAGGACGTAAAACTGCTATAGGAAAAATAAGACATGCAAAATGGTGAATTTTAGAAGGAAGTGAGAGGAAACAAGAAAGCAGCAAACATGGCTGATGTACTGCCAGTGGTGACTAAAAGCATCAAGTGACACATTCTGGAAGCCCAGGTGGCCAGAGGCAGGATGCCTTTTTAAAAAGTCACAGTCAAGTACATTTCAGTCAAATAGATAAAATGAAACACAAATAGAAAAAAGGAGTTACGGATAGCCACCTTTGTTTTAACAGACGGAAACCGGGAAAGTAGAATTTGGTGAAATTTAAACAACTCAGGTGACAAAAGAAACTAGCTATCAACCTAGAATTCTACCCCCAGTGAAAATAACCTCCAACAACTAAAAAGAAATTAATACAGTTTCAGGGACTTTTACCAGCACAAAAACTAACGGGTGTTCTTTGCAGGAAAGCAAATAGTTGAAGATACCAGCTATGGAAATGAGGTACAGAAATACAACATAACAATGTCTGCTGGGGTCTAAGAAACACAAAAAATATAACTTAAAACCAGGAGAGCAGAGGCAAGTGGATTGGCTTATGCATCAAAACCCTGTCACAAAGGAAATAAAAAAAATAAGTGAAATAATTAATAAGATGGAAATTTAAAGACAGGAGTGGGGGTTTATGCTTGTAATCCAGCTACTCCAGAGACTAAGGCAGGAGGACCATGAGTCTGACAGCAGCTCGGACAATTTAGGAAGACTTTGTCTCAAAGGAAATTGAAGGGCCTACGGACGTAGCTCAGTGGTGGGGCACTTGCTTAGCATGTGTGGAGCTCTGGGTGCAATTTCCAGTACCAAGCTGAAAAGTACATTAGGTTTAAGTCTAGGAGGGCGGCTATTACATTAAATGTAAATGAACTAATTGCTTTAATTAAAAGTCAGTTATAGAACTGGCTAAAACTTTATGCACTGTTCATAAAATCTGAACTCTGTATTAAAATGAAATTACAGAATGGTAATATAAATGCTAATAAAAATATAATAAAGCTAATAGGACTTACAGGACTATTGAACAAAGTAGACTTTTTGGCTAAAAGCAGTATGTAGATAAAGAATACAGAATGATAAAAATTTTAATTCCTAAAGGTCATAAAATTTGCACGTACCATATAAAACAGATTCAAATGTATAAAGATGACACTGAGAAAAACCACATGGAGTGAGCAGATCAATGAATGGGGATATCTATCTATATTATTATTATTATTATTATTATTATTATTATTATTATTATTATTATTATT
>NW_026596040.1:1109116-1120696 GCF_907164565.1 Psammomys obesus | reverse complement strand
TTATTATTATTATTATTATTATTATTATTATTATTATTATTATTATTTGAACAAGCTTAGCAAACATTATTCTGTGGACCCAAAAATTACAGAATTTATGTTCCTCAATAGTCAAGGCATTGTTACCTTACAAGAAAACAATAGCACTGAAATACCTTTCCTCACTTTCTGGACAGTATAGCAAGCATCTCTCCTTCCTGAAAGCATAGCCTTGGAGCACCTTCAGTCCACATACTTGAATGAAGATAGCATGGAGCCAATCTTCCCAGCCAACTGCAAATGGATATGTCGATAAAACGACTGTCTTAGGCAGAGGCAGTTTTCTAGAGGAACATGGGTGCATGCATGTTTGCTTGTGTGTGTGTGTGTGTGTGTGAGAGAGAGAGAGAGAGAGAGTGTGTGTGTGTGAATGTGTGTGTATGTGTAATGAAGTGAGAGTTTATTAACTTTGGTTTATACAATAGGCCTGCATAATCCAGCAATGGCCAGCTGGATGCTGGAGTGCTGGGGAGGCAGAGACTCCGACAGTTGAATCCACGACTCAGCAGTCACAACCCAACATTGAAGGCCTGGAGAGCTGATGATGTTGGATCCACACTGGAAGGCCAGAGAAGCTGGAGTTTGTTGGTGAAGGTGGATGACAGCACACCATCCCTAGACGCACTTGCTCGGGGAGCAGTAAAGGTGGCACCTGACACTGCTCCCCACTCCACCTCTTTATATCTGGGCTGCCAGGGAGATGCTGTTACCCCATCCAGGGAAGGTCCTCCAGCCCTGAGGGAACTCTCTCTGGAAACACCTTCACAGACACATCTAGTTGACAATCAAGATTTCCCAGCCTCTGTTACTTCAAGTCACTCAGAGAGTATTTATAGCCACAGCCCATCCTAGTCTTTACTGAGTTAGAACTGGGCTGGCGGTGGCGGGTGGCGGGTAGAGAGAGCAAGCATAGGGTTCCCAGGTTAGGAGGTAAGCTGGTTTCCAAGAAGAGAAGCTGAGGCAGGAAAAGCAGACACTAGGAAGAGCTATGAAGTTTGGTTGCAGGCGAATTTGAAGAACGTTCAATTTAACAGTAAGTGGTGAATGTTATCCTAAGAGTTGAAGGTTGTAGGCAGTTGGGAGAGGGCTTGAATGTTAGCAGTGATGGGAAGGCTGCATTTTGAGAATCTAATCTGGTGAGAGGGGAGTATTAAGTGAAAAGCCACCCGGTGACCCAGCCACTTTTGCTTGAGTCTCATGCCCTCTAGAGATAGCCACGATAAGGACTTTGGTGAAAATTTCTCCAAAGTAATGTGCACATGTTAAAGGCTGTGGGCCAGTGTTTTATCACAGAACAAGAAACCAAACAAAACAGTCTTTCTCTTAACTGTCTAGAAGCATTTTTCCTGAAGTTTCTCCATCATTTTGTTCAGATTCTTGAAGCATTATTCTTGGTTTAGATTTCATATTTCTAGAGCCACCTTCCCTCAGTTCACCATGAAGGAGCCTGGCTCCCAGGCTCAATGTCCATTATACATTCTTGCCTCATTAAATACCCATTTTACTCATCTTTAACCAAGCTGAATTCTTGTGACTCATTTGAGTAATTATTAATCTGCTTCTTTCACTCAGTACCATACAGGTAGCCATGACAAAGAATTTAGAATGTAACCAGTTGGGTTTTGCTCACTGTTTTTATATTTGGCATCTAAAGGCCTGGCAGATGGTAGCTGCTCAGTGACTGGATTGTGACCCGCTGCCAGGCCACAGTAGCCAGCCCTGATGTGCAGAAATCTTCATGATTTTTTTTTCTCTGCTTCTGAAACAGCTCTAAAAATGTGACCTAGACATTAAACTCGATGTGTTAAGGATCAGCTAAATCAACTCATTCTAGGCTCAGGAAATGTGGCAGAAAAGGAGGCAGCAAGAAAACAAGAGCCGGAGGACAGGGAGGAGTGAGGGATGCATTCTTTCCACTATGACGTAGATAGTATATCAAAGACCAGCAATAGCTGCAGTTACCTGTGTGGTACATGCTCAAGATTGGGCCTGACAGAATTCTGACATGCATGGGGGAGGGCCCCAGGAATCCCCACCTTTCCCTGAGGAAGTGTGACTTAATGGTTACTTGAGAAGGAGAGACAGTTACTTCAGTAGTACGGATAATGGTGAGTTGGCAATGCTTTCATAATTTCTTACCCATGTCCATGTAAGTGACCATAACAAAACTTAGTCATAGACACACACCATGAAAATAGAAAGGGAAAAGATTGGAAAGAAAACAGGGTTTGGCAATAGAAGAAAGGGGACAAGAAAAGGTAGTAAGGGTGACTTCGATCAAAATACTTTATATGCATGTTCAGAATTCTCAAAAAAAAATTACTAAAAGGTTTTAAACCCTACAAGTTTAAATCAAACCCTACAAATTCAAGTCTAACCTGGGCAACACAGCAAGACCCAGGCTCAAAATAAAAAGTTTTTTTAAAAATAGCTAGGGCTAGAGATCAGTAGTAGAATGCTTGCCCAGTGTGGATGAAGCTCCAAGTTCAATTCCCAGTTCAGCACCAAACAAAAACCTAAGAGTCACAAGAAAAATTATATCTCTCAGTTTCTCAAACACAAGATTTTTAAAAAATGTTATGTTAGCAAAAATTCAAGTAACCCAATTTAAAAAATGGGGTACAGAGCTAAACAGAGAATTCTCAATAAAGGAATATCAAATGGCAGAGAAACACTTAAAGAAATGCTCAACATCCTTAGCCACCAGAAAAATGCAAATCAAAATGACCCTGAAACCTTACACCCATCAGATCAAAAACTCAAGTGAGAACACATGCTGGAGAGGATGTGGAGAAAGGGAAACCCTCCTTCATTGTTGGGGGAATGTAAACTTGTACAACCACTTTGGAAATCAATCCAGTGCTTTCTCAGTCAATTAGGAACAATGTTTCCTCAAGATCCAGCTATAGCACTCCTAGGCATATATCCAAAATATACTCAAGTATACAACAAGGATATTTGCTGGACCATGTTCACAGCAGCTTTATTTGTAATAGCCAGAAGCTGGAAACAACCTAGATGCCCCTCAACTGAGGAAAGGATACAAAAATTGTGGTACATTTACACAATGGAATACTACTCAGCAATTAAAAACAAGAAAATCGTGAAATTTGCAGGCAAATTGTAAGAACTAGAAATTAACATCCTGAGTGAGTTATCCCAGAAGCAGAAAGACATATGTGGTATATACTCACTTATAAAGTGGATACTAGACCTATAAGATAGGATAAACATACTAAAATCTGCACACCTAAAGAAGCTAAGCAAGGAGGAGGACCCTGGGTAAGATGATCATTCCTCATGCAGAAAGGCAAAGGGGATGGACATTGGAGGAAGGAGAAAACAGGCAACAGGAAAGGAGCCTACCACAGAGGGCCACTGAAAGACTTTACCCAGCAAGGTATCGAAGGAGATGCTGAGACTCATAGCCAAACTTTGGGCAGAGTGCAGGTAATCTTATGAAAGAAGGGGGAGATAGGAAGACCTGGCAGGGACAGGAGCTCCACAAGGAGAGCAACAGACCCAAAAGCCTGAGCACAGGAGTCTTTTCTGAGACTGATACTCCAACCAAGAACCATACATGGAGATAACCTAGAACCCCTGCTCAGATGTAGCCCATGGCACCTCAGTCTCCAAGTCGGTTCCCTAGTAATGGGAACAGGAAATGTCTCTGACATGAACTCAGTGGCTGGCTCTTTGATTACCTCCCCCTGAGGAGGGAGCAGCCTTACCAGGCCACAGAGGAAAACAATGCAGCCAGTCCTGAAAAGACCTGATAGGCTAGGGTGAGGTGGAAGGGCAGGAGGACATCCCCTATCAGTGGACTTGGGGAGGGACATGGATGGAGAAGGGGGAGTGAGGGTAGTATTGGGAGGGAATGAGGGAAGGGCTACAGTGGGGATACAAAGTGAATAAACTATAATTTATAAAAATAGAAATAATTTTTTAAAGTGAAAAAAATAATAAAGAGCCAGAAAATGTCAAAAACTGTTATGTTTACACGGCTTGAAGATTATAACTTCCAGCTTATCATACATTGGTACAACATTCTTTATGAATATCTATTCTTCCAGGACTGAGGACAGGTGGATCGTGGGTGAAACACTTCCGGCGCTAACCTGAGGATCTGAGTCTGCACACTGAGCACTGTGGTAAAAAGCTTGGCACTGCGGAACATGCCTCTTACCTGCTTGTTATCCCAGCACCGAGAGGTGGAGACAGTAGGGTCCTGGGAGCTTGCTGGCCAGACAGCCTAGCCAAACCCACAGGCTCAAGGTTCAGCAAGAATCTGTTCTCAAAAACTAAGGTAGACAGCCATAGAAGGCACATGAAATGCCCATAAAATGGCTGTACACATCACAAACACACACACACACACCACACACTACACACAGACACACACATCATACACACAGACACACGGAGGGGGTGCGTATTGTCTCAAATATTCTCTTGAATTGTTTCTGCAGTTCTGGCACTCAATAATTAACTTATGAAAAGAATGGCTGGTGTACATCATCGAAGGAAGCTTCTGGATCATTTGGGAACCTGGACTTTTTTTTATTATTATTATTATTTACATTTTGGCAAAGACACCTTACTCAGATTTGCGAGAGTGATAGGCATTCTCAACTTTTATACAAGAGGAGAACAGTTATTACGGGCACAGACATGTTCCCAGGTAAACCAATTTTTTGAGAACCTGGAAAAAATAAGATTCTTTAAAACCCCATCCTTGGGTTTGGTAGACAACCATGCTGGTGTAATGGGGCACAGACGCCTCCAGATGGCAGCGTTGGACAAGTGATTGAGTGCTACCGCAGGCTCCTTCTCAGGAGAAAGGGCACTTGGGCTCAGATGGGTTGGGAGCCCAGCCTGGGCAGCTCAGGCGGCTCTCTCTGGTATTTGCACAGTGAATTACTCATAGGGAAATGCCTCCAGGGACAAGGGAGACCAGAGATTCCATCCTGTACCTAGACTCGGCTGTGGACAGTTGATACACACAAAAGCTATCCTTTCTCCTTTTCAAGAACTGAACTTGGGAATAAAATTGAAGGTTGAATTAATAGGTCTGATTCACCCCTGAGACTTTTTTTTTTTTTTTTTATTCTGAAAAGAAAAAATAAAGGCAGCAAAGTCTCAACCATTTCTAGCTGAGAAGGCAGCAGAGCAAAGAGGCTAAGAACGCCAGCTCTGGAGTCAGACAGTCTGGAGCCCGCACCTCAACCTTCCTGAAGGTAAGGTCCAGACTTTCCAAATCTCCACTTCCCTGGCTGGCACACAAAGGCGAGGGTTGGCTGCCTTGAGGATTAAAGGAGCTGGAACTTGGGAGAGGTGGCATTCAGCAAGAGCCCAGGAATAAGAGTCATGGCAGTGAGGCTACCGAGGTTAGGTTGCATGCCATCAGGTCAGGTCAGGCGCTACGGTTCTAACTCTCCATTCATGTTCAGTGAAGATGCGTGGGAGGTGAGAGATCCATCCACTTTGACGCTGAATTCCACAAACCTAGGGCAGCGCCGGCGGAGCAAGGCAGAACTGTGCATTCAGCTTCTCCACACCGTTTAGGCAATCCCTTCCAGTCTCAGGGTCTGCCCCCGTGTGGAACAGAGCCGCCCCCCCCCCCCACTTGTTTGAACGAGTGTGTATGGCTGTGTGACACAACCACCAGCCTCTGAAACCGCCTGCCTCACATGCAGAAGTGAGGGCAGTTTCTCCTGCATGGACACTCCTGTGAGGTTTCAAAGGGCAGCGGCCAACTACTTGGAAAAGCATGGGGAGCTGCAAAAGTCGCCCAGGATAAGACCCCACCCCTCTGCCTCAGGTGGGGGAAGGGAGAAGGATGAGTTCAGGGCAGGGCATAGACACAGCTTGGCCAACATATTTGTCCTTTCACCTGGCAGCTGTCCAGCCTCCAAATAGCCTGGTGTCTAATCCAAAAATAAATCACATGACAGGGGAAATAAAAGTGCATGGACTCCTGTCCTTGGTCTTCTGGTGGAATACTAGTGCCAGCTGGCTTTGCAGGGGCGGGAGAAGGTGGACCTCTCTCTGCTGCCTTCTCCCAAGGCCAGGAAGCCACCTGTTGAGTAGCCAGTGGGGCGTGTGGTTTCACTCAGCCTTTCCCGTGGGGCTCTCGTCCACTCCATTCACACCGGAGGGAGAAGACGGAGGGACTGGACAAGTGGCAGAGCAGCCTCCAGGCGACCAGGGTATGCCTGCCTCCTTTTCTGGATGGACACTCCCTTCTCAGGGTGAATGGAAACTCCCTTTCTCAGCAGCCCAGTGTGACTGCGGAGGCTGCCGCCACCCAGAAAGAAAGCTGCCCAAGACACAGAGAGGTGAGTGCCTGTCCCTCACACCTTCCTCTTGTCCCTCCTAGCTCCCGGGCTCCCAGATCTGGATCTGGGTCAAAGACCGGCTGGAGTCTGCAAAGATTCCTGTCTCTCATTCAGAGGCAAATTCGCCCCCAGAAAGAACTATGTAGGACTAGCTCTTAGCCAGGAAGCAGGAAATGATTCCTACCCAGTGAATTATCCGTGCTTAGATCCAATAAGAGGTTGCAGGAAATTGTAGACTGGCCAAATCCCATCACCATAAAGTTAATGCTTTCTAAAAAGCCCAGCACAGAACAGGAAATAAAAGAAACGCAGCTGATTCTCCCTTAATGGGCAAAAAGGGAAAAACAAAACAAACAAACAAAAACCCCTAAGAACTGCAAATCTTCTGTTTCTTGCTCTTGTCTGAAGTTTCTGCAAGATATACTTAACAGACTTAAATAACTCCTTACTTTAAGAAAAGAAAAAAATGAATTTTAGGGAGGGTTGCTGGATAAGCAGGGCAGGGGAAGAGGAGAAATTTACATCTTAGTCTAACTTTGAGTACACTGTAAGGATACATGCCCACTATTGAGTGTGCACAGGGCCCACTAGCCCTAGCACATAGGTTATACTACTGCAGACACAGGTGGCCCTGAGCTATGGCTTGCATATATCAAAGCTAATAAGGCATAAACAAAATCCTGACAGGAGCCATGTGCATGCACAAATCTGGGATTCTTTCAATGATCACAGTCCAAACCAAGGCTGAAGAAACTTAGGCAAAGGGATGGTATTTCCCCCTCATCTTGAAAGCAAAGGCTTTGGTATGGTGGCTCTAGGTGGATAGGTAATAGTAACCTGAACCCTTCTCTCTCCCTTCTCTGGCTCCCTGTGATGTTCTGTTCCCAGAAGAACTTGCCGTGATGGTGCCAGGGTGGCTGCCAGCAGCTCAGCTGATACTCCGCTGACATACTTTTCTAGCTGGTCTCAGGCTTGTTTCTCACAGAACCGATGTGAAAGGGGCTACATCCATCGCTCCTGGGAGGGGTTGGGGGTAGTCATCTTCTCCAGCACCGCTGGATTAAGAGGTTTAAGGTGGCTCCCCAGAGGCAAGCCGGGTAGGTGTCCACCCCAAGAGAAGGGGTTAGTGGCAGGAGCCAGAGCCAGCAGTTGCCACTGTGTGGCTCTGTCTGTGAAGACAACTTTGATCCCCTTCCTCTTTCAGTCATCAGTGTTATCGATAAGAGGTTTCAGAGGAAGAATAATTATTGGTAGAATGGGTCACTAAAAGATGCCACGGCTTGTCATACCCAGAGACCCCTGATAACGAGGAAGATGCCAACACAGAGAAAGCTGACCCTGGCTCAGGTCTAGACTAGCCCCATGCCCTGACGGCTCTGCGCTGCCACTGCCTGTCTCACACATGCTACTCTTCTCTCTACTCCCCTTGTCCCTAATCTCTCTACTCCACTGAATTCATCTTGCCTTGCAACTCCCAGCCTCAAAGTAGCACTTCCCTTGGGGCCCTGTCTAATCCTTCCAGACGCTCTGTCATCTCTCTTCTCTGCACCTGAATGACACTGTCAGGACTGTTGTTTATTTGTTTACGTGCAGTCAGGAAGAAGTCTAAGATAACATTGCCCCTTTTCTCCTCTATCCTTTTTCTCTCGCAGTCCATCACTGAGAGGAATCAGGTCAGGATCTGGAGCAGAAGCCAGGAGGAATGCTGCTTATTGGTTTTTCTCTCTGTGGCTTGCCTAACTTGATTTCTAAGATAACTCAGGCCCACCTACTGAGAGGTAGCTCCACCCACATCAAACATTAAATGGTGACTAATCCTTATACTGTCCAGCCCTTCAGTCACAAGCAATGGGCCTCTGGGCTGAAGCAGGTACCTGGATGCCAACAACATCCTCCATCTAAAAGCAAATTGCTTATTTGACACACACTAGCCTTTTCATGTAGGTTTAACCTTCCCAGGAGGAGAGACCATTTGACTTCTGTCATTCATCTTCACATTGTCCTATAGTGAGAATTTTGGAACTTTGCTTTCTTTAAATACTATAAAAAATTTTTATAATGTTATGAGAATTATAAATATAAAATATTATAAGAATATATTTTCATTTTAATCCCGGGTATGGGGATATGGGGCTGCTTTGCAGCAGCTGACGATGATTTGCCTCATGCTCTAGCAGAGGCATGGTTTTGCCAGAGGCAGATACTTTCTTCAATTGTGTGACCTTTGGGATTCTGGGGACTTTTCAGAGGGTATATAAGTGTTAGGGCCCCCAAGAACAGAGGTGGGGGGTTGTTAGTGGGTTGTTGTTTGTAGTTGCTGTTGGTTGCGACTTGTTATGTGGTCACGTGCAAAGAAGAAACAAGAAGACATTAGATATACTGATGGCGAAGATCAAACTTGCCCCAAGGAGCCTGATGTTCTTAGTCAGCGGGAAGCAGTCAGGAAGAAGTCTAAGATAACATTGCCCCTTTTCTCCTCTATCCTTTTTCTCTCGCAGTCCATCACTGAGAGGAATCAGGTCAGGCTCTGGAGCAGAAGCCAGGAGGAATGCTGCTTATTGGTTTTCTCTCTGTGGCTTGCCTAACTTGATTTCTAAGATAACTCAGGCCCACCTACTGAGAGGTAGCTCCACCCACATCAAACATTAACAAAAACAAATGCTCTACAGAGTTGCCTACAAGCCATCTGAATGGACACATGAGGTTTTTCTTCCCAGAGAACTCTAGCTTGTGTCAAGCTGACAAAAAAAAACTAGCCAGCATCAAAATCCAGTAGGATCTTAACCCTTGACAGTGATTGGTTGAAAGTGTGGTCTACTGTGCTCTGGTGAGCTTGTGTCTCTCCTATAGAGCATGGCTACAAGGAAGACCATAGATGGGAAAAACAGGATCCAAGGCCTGCCCCCTCCTGCACAGCTCCCTTTAAAGCCTTCAGTGCTTGCATGCTTTTCTCTCCACCTGGATTTCAGATCATCCCTCTGTAAACATTTACTGTCTATCAATTTATCTCACTAATGTTTTGTGGTAGTGCTTACCTGGAATGTTCCCCTAAAGCCTCTCAGTTTTTACATTTAAGACTCTGATTTATGTGCATTGCAGACTGGGAATCCAGCTAGCTTTTACCAAATAGCAAGATAGTTCCCAAACCAGGTGTTCCTACCTAGGGAGCTAAACTGGACTTGGGTGATCTTGTTGCTTTCTGAAATTAAGTGTAAAAATGTTTTATGTGAGCATACTTTTCTGGAGAGTGGGGCCATACATTCTGTCAGATTTTCAAGGGGCTTGAGCCTGCCTCAGTTTCCCAGCCTGCTCTGGGCCAGACTGCAGGGCTCTGAGCACCAAGGCTGCATCTAAAACAGCAGCACAGTTAGACTGTTCCAGCCATACCAACCACACCCAGTGACAGGTATGGGCCAGGCTTAGGGCTGACAGTGTGCTGAGAACAGCAGTGGCTCTCACAGGTTCCCCCGTGGGCCCCTAAAGTGGAAGCATTCTCATCCCTGGCTGTCCAGTGGATGGGACCAATAAACCATGTTAGCTGACAAAACTTGGATTCTTTCTGACACAAAGACTTTGAAAAGGTTTAAGTCCAATACAGAAAAGACCAACTGCAAAGAGAATAACCATTACAAAGAACTTGCTGGGTTCATCGGGGTAGTCAGGACACTTACGTGATGAGCAATGTCCATGCGGTGAACTGAGATGTGCAGAGGTGCCAGTGAGCTTGGCTCGGCTCTTGGAGCAAAGTAAGGGTACAAAGAAAGATGCAACCTGACTTACCATTTAGCAAGATTCTTCTGGGACTACCCATGGGGCTGAAGGAAGAAACAGGAAGACAAATTAAAGGGAAATTGCTGAAATCAATAATCCCAGAAAGAAATATTGGTGCTTGGATGAACCAGCCAATGTCCCCAAATCTCAGTATGTAGCCCAGGCTAACCTTGAACACCCTATCCTCTGCTTCTACCTCCAGACTGCTAAGGTTACAGGCCTGTACTACCTCACACAGCCTAGAGGCCAGTCAGTAAGCAAAACAAGCAACAACAAAACAGCACCACAAACACACAGGAAGCTGTTTGTAAGTGTGATCACATCATGGAAGTAGAGGCATCTTCTCTCTGAGAGAGCCTGATTCCTCACACCTGGCCATCTTCAGGGGGGACAGGGTCGTTTTATATTTTGAAGTACTATGTGTTCTTATCGCAACAAGAACTTTATACATCCAGTGCAATCACTCAGGCCTGATCTGGCAGCACAGGCCTGTAATCTCGGCTACTTGGGAGGCTGAAACAGGGAGAGTGTCTGGGCTACATGGTGAGCTCAAAGCCAGCCCAGACAATGAGTAAATGAGTGGTGGGCTCTTGTCTCAAAATGTGTTAAAGGCCCTAGGTTGGATCCCCAGGGCCACAGAAACTGCACGCTCTAGCTTGAGCTTTTGTAATCCCAGAACTTGGAAGGTATAGGCAGGAAGATCAGAAGTTCAAGATCATCCTTAGCTTACAACCTGAGGACTTTGAGGCTAGCCTGGGATACACTAGAGCCTGTCTGAGAGAGAGAGAGAGAGAGACAGAGACACAGACAGACTGACAGACAGAGAGAGGGAGAAACTGGGGTATCCATATCCCATATGTGGGCATATTCCACAATCCCACTTGTGGAAGGGAGCCTTTTTTTCGCAGCTGCTGGGCAATCAGCTAACATTCTTGGGTGATTCAGTGACAGGGCCAGGCACCCCTCCTGTGAGCCACTGTACCCAGTGTCTGTCCTCCAGCTTTGCTGATGTATTTGGCCTTGAGGTCACCTCGGGTAACTAATGCAATTTCTTGAGGATGTCTGCAGCGCTTCCCTGGCCAGTTGGCAGCTGGCTCCCCAGGTGGCCAGGATGCCCTTGTTTAACAGCCTGATTGGGCATAAACAGGAGGAAATGCTCTGCTGGAGAGTGGCACTCAACATCTAATTTTGCCTATCAGCTGACTAAGATTTGCTGAGCCTAAACAAGGTCAAAAGGTCAAACGAGATTAGGAAGAGTCTCACAGAGTAGCATCTCTTACTCAAGCAAAATGAATGAGGGAGGAAGGCTGAAGCAAAAAGCAAAATATCAAACCTCAGCTCAAGGGTCAAGGATGAGATTTGAGATGCCGGGGGGGGGGGGGGGGGCGGCCCGCCCCGGGGGGCAGCAAGGGTCTTGTCCTGCGGGGGTGGG
>NW_026596040.1:1097471-1109016 GCF_907164565.1 Psammomys obesus | reverse complement strand
GGGGGGGGGGCTGCTCTGCCTGAGAGGAAGAAAGCCTATTTCCTTCGGGATCTTGCCAATCTGCTTCACACCTGTGCTTCTTCCATGTCGACCAATTAAAGAGAGAGGGTTCCATGTCAGCTGAACAGGGGCACTGACCATGAAGTCAGTGAAAAAAACAAAAACAAACAAACCAAGCAGAAATGCTGTCCTCTACCCTTTTGTGTTTGTTATTTGTTTGTTTGTTTGTTTGTTTGTTTGTTTAGAGAGGCGAGGTTTCTTTGTGTAGCCTTTGCTGTCCTGGAACTCACTCTGTAGACCAGGCTGGCCTCAACCTCACAGAGATCCGCCTCTGCCTCCTTGAGTGTTGGGATGGGATTAAAGGTGTGCCCCCCACCCCCATCCCCACACACCCCCACCCCCAGTACTGTCATCTACCTTTATGGACCTTCTAAACTATCCTAAGAGGTTTGGGGCTGCTCTCTGCTAGACATCAAGTCTGACTCTTAAGATTCGGAAGGAGGGTGTCACCTCTGTCAAAGGCCCCAGCACTTTAGCCTCAGACAACTCCAGACAAGCCTGCATCGCTGCAGACAACCCCACAAGGATTTTGGTCTGTTCTCAAAGATCTATTGTTTTCTGTCTTCCTCGGGCCACGCCTCTCCAGTGGTATGCGGTTTCTGTAAAAGGTCTTATTGTGACAGGAGAGGCTTTTAAAAGGGGCTTAAGAACTTGCAAAGAAGATATGATTTCTGTCACACACATACACACATACACCTAGAGTGTTGTGAGTGCTTACTAAGTGCCTTTGACAGCTATTTTTTCCTCAGACTATTTCCTGGTTTCAAGACTCAGGAAGTCTTGGGCCAGACTTCCCTACTTACGTAATCTCGCCATCTCTTTCCACTCCAGATAACAGTGGGGCCAAGAGGCATCCCATTGGCAGCACTCAGGATTTTAGAAACCCCACCCATATTATTTCAAAGATAGGTATAGACCCTTTACACATGCTGAAATAAATGTATAAATTGAGGGAATGTTGAAGTAAGAAAAGTTAAATGCCAACATTAGAATATTACAAATCTATCTTAATTATAAACGTATCTTAAAGAACTGAGGATTCACTACCCAGAATTTGGCCCACAATACCGCAAAACACTTACTATAGGACAGAAAGTAGAATACATCGGTAATCAGGGACTGTGTTTACCTAAAGGGTGGAGGTGTGTGGAGGTGCGTGATGGTGCTCAGTACTGGATTGGATGGGGAAATGAAATGAAGCCGCCTACTCTTGAGCCTGAGAGTTCAGTGTGCTAGCACGAGCTTAGATACATTTGGCTGTCACAGCGCTCCAGAGATGGCCGTAAGTTGGAAATCTTACTGAGCTCCTTGGGGAAGAAGGAATCTGGAGCATGGCAGAGCTGAGTTGCCCAGCAGTGGCCAAGGACACAGCGTGCTCAGGTTAATGAGTATCAGGCTGAAGCGCGCAGGGTGGGTGAGAGGGGGTTAGTCACACAGCGACTTCGGGTGGGGGTGTGGACTCTGGGTTGGTGCCTTTGGTTCAGAAAGGGTCTTTCAGCACATCATTAACATGTTACGAAGATTCTCTACCAGGTGGTTTCGTTTCCATAGCTGGACAGTTCTCAGGTCAGATCCGCCAGGGTGCCAATCAGTTCCTTCTTAGACACACAGATGCCAGCCACACTGCCATTTCGTTCCTTTTCTTATTGCTGCGATAAGGCATCGTGGCCAAAAACAACTTACAAAAAGAAGGGTTTCCGGCTCACAGAACGATAATCCCATCGCCAGCATGGCAGGAAAGCATGGCAGCAGCTGGGGCAGCAAGCTGAGAGCTCAAATCTAAAACCCCAAGCAGGAAACACAAAGCAAGGCAACCTCAAAGCCCACTCTCATCAGCATCCTTTCTCCAGCAAAGCCACACCCCTGAGCCT
Organism: Psammomys obesus; assembly: GCF_907164565.1. Classification (NCBI taxonomy): domain Eukaryota; kingdom Metazoa; phylum Chordata; class Mammalia; order Rodentia; family Muridae; genus Psammomys; species Psammomys obesus. The sequence continues at coordinate 1,107,085 of NW_026596040.1, read as the reverse complement.
ACCCAAACAGTACCACCAACTGGGGACCAAATAGCCAAATGCCAGGGGTGGGGGGTGGGGAGACTGGGGACGGGACACATCTCATTCAAATCTCCACAAGCCCCTTCCGATTTGAACGCCTTGTGCTTGTTGAATCAAGGCGACCAGCTCCAAAACGAGCACACTGTCATTTCCTTCAAGGATTAGCTCCTCTCCCTCAGCTCCAGATACAACAAGAAACACAAGCCCTCATCCGAACGAGTCTCAAGGCTGTATTTTCTTGTACCCAGAACTCTGGATTTCAACACTGACCCACTCTCCTGAAGTAGGACGTTGAGAGGGATACATTCACACACAGCGCTGTGCTTGAGGGCGGCTCCGTGTAACGTCCCCCCGCCCCCCACAGTCCTGGGTTCTGTGTATGACACTTACAGTGGGGCAGAAGCTCACTCCTTTCTAGCTAGGAACATGGCCAGCCTGTCCTCTCTGTTCTCTCCAGGAAGACTAGGTTCAGATGTGATGGTGTCCCTCTGAGAACCCTCTCCACTGAGAGGCCAGCGTCAGAGCCATGCACTGTCTGAGCATGTTGCCCCAGCTCCGGGAGCTGAGCTCTTCGGGACTCCTCATTCTGAAAGTCCAGGAGTGGCCCTGGATGCTCTTTCAGGCCACAGATCCGACCCCCAGTGTTACGCTTATGTTACTGTAAGAAAGCAGCATTGCTTTTATGTTACTTCTGGGAGAAAAGGTTCGCTGCGGCTTCAGAGACATTTCAGTCTATCAGTGGTGGGGGAGGCATGGTGACAGGAGAGCAGAGTGGTAGCTGTTCACAAGGTATGTCTGCTGAGCCACGGATAGATACAATCCTCAAAGACCTGCTTCTACTGGCCATGTTCCATCAACTAGGCCCACCTCTTAAAGACTTCCTGGCCTTCAAAATAGTACCACAAGCTAGAGGCCAAGCAGACCCGCCCCTAGCCTGCTCTTACTATATTCACTGCGCCAGAGCAACTCCAACTGGTCCAGGAAAGAGACCTCAGGGTGTATTTTCAGTCCCCCCGAGGTCCACGTGCTTTTCTCTCTCTGAACCACCAGGTGGGCAGGCTGGGGCTCACACACACATGAATGCTCAGTCATGCCTCCCAGGCTGAACTGCCTGGTAGAAGGGAGGTTCTCTTCACCAATGATAGGAAACAATTAATCATAGTTTCTGATCCATATCCTCTGAGTCCACTTCATTCCCTATCTTCAAGCCAGAATACAGATGGCAACCTTCCATCCTTCTCTGAGGTAAGAAGATGACATCCATGGTCCACTGGGGAAGTCCCAAGCTCACCTGAGGACTCCCCTGGTCTAGCTGGAATAAGTGGGAACTCTGGTGAGGAATGCTGGGGACGCTCTTTGCTGCCCCCCCCCCGCCCTAACCTGGTGCCCACTAGCTTGCCTACTTTCACAGAATGCACTTGGTAAGGCTTGGCTCTGGAAATGGTGTAGACAGACACTGCCACACACAGACACCTACACCCTGCGTGGGGATGGAGGACAGAACAGAGAAGGGCTCCCTTTTACCAGCAGTCTGATTTTAGGAGTGTTTCAACACAACCAGTTGTTTCCCTGGTGACAGAGGCCTCAAAATAAACAGGATTCTGCTCAGACGGTAGTCCATTGGGCTTAGGCTTCTGCCCCAAGACAAACCATGCTAAAATAACACCCAAGGTAGTCGCTGCCACTGTCTGCTGTCTCTGTAGTCCCCATGTCTGCTGCAGGCTTTCAAGAGCTAGGGGCACTTGGAGCTTTGTATCCATTGACTGTGCTGGGGTGGGGCTGTGTGGTGGTCTGCAGGCGCGGGGTGTCCCCTCTGCTGAGGAACAGGGGCCACAGGCAGACCTGTAGGCCAGCGCCCTCCGCTCCCCCACCCGCCTCCCTGCTTCCCACACAGCCCTCTGGGACTGGCATGGTGTCTGGAGGCGGGCCAGCAACCTGATGTGAATGCCACAGCCCGTCCCTCTCCCCATACAGAGCTGCAGTCATCCTGAGGTTCGCAGAGCCCGCTGGAGAGGCAGCCTCAGCGCGGAGCAAAGGCCACCAAGTGGATCCCACCCCCCTCGAGAACAAGTGGAGGGAGGATAGCCCCCAGCCTGCCAGCCCTTCAGGTAAGAATTCAGGGGGTTACATCCAGAGCTGTGTTTGGCTGTTTGTATAAAGGTCGTGAGACAGGGAAGAAAAGAGGAACCTGTGCGGGTAGAGAAGTGTTTTAAACAGCACGGAGCCAGCATGCTTGTCAGTGTATTGGGTGGGCTCCCCTCAGGCTGCCTTGAACTGAGGTGCAGCCGGCCCTGGAGGAAAGGCCTGCTGAGAGCACAGACATGAAAAAAACAGCACTTACAGGCTAGAGACTGCACAAGTAACCCTACACCGGGCTTCCCTATCATCATCCCACCAGCGCCTGCCTCAGAAAACCGGAGGGGGTGGGGATCACCTGATTGATGGCAGCCCCAGAGATTGACTTTGAGATCTGTGGGAGCTCAAAGCTGCAGCCAGAGTGGGTCTGGCTGGCAGTATCTTGCTGTGTCACGCTCACTCTACCCAACAGCCTAGAAACTCAGCTGCGTCGAAAAACCCATGGGAAGCTTAGGTTTTTATCGGCTGTCTGACAGAAAAGCTGAAGGTTTTGATAGGGTGGACTCCAGAGCTCCCTGCTCTGTCGACTGAGTGGCTCATTACCTTCTAATCCTCTTTCATAGTCACAGGCTCATCCCAGGATACATCCTTTAGGGACTGGTGAATACCAAAAGTGTGCAAGGCTCCTGGACAGGACAGGAGGCCTCGAAACTCTTAGACCTCTGGGTGCTAGTGTGGGAATTTCAGGCATTTAATCAACAGTCATTTTGCAGAAACCTCACCTCCCAGCTCAGTCCCAAGAGAACTCCGTGTCTCCGAAGAATTTAAACTTCTATGCTTTCTTTAGCCCATTTAGCATCCACCGTCCCCTCTCTTCCTTCCTGTCTGCTTTGGCGGCCAGTACCTTTGCTTTCCCTTTCTTTGGGGATGTCACCTATGGGGGTTGGGGGGAGGGGTTGGCTCGCCATGCTGCAGTGGGGAGAGACAGGCATCCCAAGAGAGGTTGCCTCATTCTACTCTCCCCCAACTGCTGCCATGGGTTGGCACTGTGGCAAAACGTTGAAAGGACAGGCTCAGCTGGCAAAATGCTTGCCATACACGCTTAAAGTTGCATCTCCAGGAGCCACTCTTTTTGTTGTTGCTGTCTGTTGTTTGGTTTTGGAGTCGGGGTCGGTGGTGAAGGCCTGAAAGCCCATTGCCAGAGTGGCAGAGACAAGTACATCCCTAAGGGCCACCAGCCGGCCAGTGTAGTCCACGCTCTGAGCTCCAAGCTCAAAACACCAACAGAACAAAAACAGGAACCAGACAGCATGCAAGCAACACCTAATGTGGACAGCTCCCGAGATGTGACAGCTAGGGTAGTCCTGTGGCCTCTGCATGCACATGTACATGTGTGTACCTGGGAGTACCCACACAGAGAGAGAGAGAGAGAGAGAGAGAGAACAAATGGCCTTGCTTTGGGAGATCCAGGAAGGCTGCCCTCACAAGCACCGCTGTCTATGTGAATAACTGTGGCTTGGTGGAGAATCTGATTCACACCACCAACTCCCTGTGCCTTTGCTTCCTTTGTGTCGATCACCCAGGGCTTCCCAGGAAAGTCTCCTCTTAACGTTGTATCTCAGAAGGCAAGTCCAACAGTATGAGGACAGCCAGCTGGGGGTGCAGGGACAAATTTCTCCTTGTTTGAACTGTCTTTTAATGTGTGGACATGCGGATTTGCTAACGAAACAAACACTTCATTTAAAGAAAAAGTGCTACATGGAAAGGTAAACGAGAAAGCAATTTTGTGTTTGCACGTCCTTGCCTGGTTCTTAAAGGGGTTTAAGCAAGCATGTCCTGGTTAAGTAGTGTGAGTCACAGGTGAGTGGCACCTATCACGCCGATGCCATTTTCAGGCATGGTGGCAGGTGGACACCTGGTCTACACTGTCAAAGGAACGTCCAATCCAGGGAGAGAAGCTGAAACCAGCCTTACGTAGACATGCACTCTGTGTAAGCTAACAATCAAGGACCTTCTAACCTGTGTGCCAGCGGCCAGGAGTGCAGGCATTGCCAAGGCATTGCCTAGCTGACACAGTACCCCTCGATTTCAGCTGCTAGGACAGGAGTCCATAGCCATTCATGACATGGGCATACCCTGCATTAAGTAAAGCTAATCTCTAGTCACTGCACACAGACTACAAATGGGTAAATCTTTTTCCTTAGTAAAAGGATGCATGCCAGGTGGTGGTGGTACACGCTTTTAATCCCAGCACTTGAGAGGCAGAAGCAGGCAGATCTCTGTGAGCTCGAGGCCAGATCTCTAGAACAGCTGGGCCTCAGAAAAAGAAAAGAAAAGAAAAGAAAAGAAAAGAAAAGAAAAGAAAAGAAAAGAAAAGAAAAGAAAAGAAAAGAAAAGAAAAGGAAAGGAAAGGAAAGAAAAAGGAAGGAAGGAAGGAAGGAAGGAAGGAAGGAAGGAAGGAAGGAAGGAAGGAAGGATGGAAGGAAGGAAGGAAGGAAGGAAGGGAGGGCTCATAGGCAAGCAGGTTTTTGTTTTGGGGTTTTCGTTTTTTATCAGTTACAAACAAGATGTCCATTATCAAAGGTGACTGCTTCCAGCCCAATCAGGGAACGAGGGTGGGGGGCCGGTGGGGGAAGGAGCTGCTGAGTATATAGGCAGCAGCATAGGATTGGGATGAAAGGTTGACAAAGGAGCCCAAGGCAGAGGAGCCAGCTCGAGTGCATGGGCTGCAGGGACAGAAGGCACAGAGGCTGAGGAGGGAACGCAACTGCTTTAATTCCTAAGTCACAGGAGCGTTGTAAGGGATGGCTCAGTGGGCATAGCCATTGTCACATACACATAGGGACCAGGCTTGGACTCACAGCACCCCTGTAAAGGCATGACAGCACACATCTATAATCTCTGGACTCCTGTGTTTGATGGGAAGCACAACCAGGAGAATCACCAGAAGCTTGTGGGCCAGAGACTCTGTATACACGCCAAGGAGCAACGGAACCATAAACAAGGTGGAAGCAAGGGCCAACGCCTAACATTGTCCTCTGACCTCTATATGCACACCAATGCAAGTGCACGCCTGCATCCACACGAGTGAATACTCTCTCTTTCACACACACACACACACACACACACACACACACACACACACACACACGAAAAGCAACATGACATGATGGCTAAACACATAGATTCTGCAATCTGAGATCCAAATTCTGATCGTCTTACTGATCAGTGCTGTGCCTTGCCCCTCAGTTCCCTCACTTGTAAAAGGGGTGATAAAGCACCAGCCTTTTTAAGGGCGGGATGAAATGAGGCCCAGCCGTGGTCCACCTCCGGGCTTTCAGTGAGTGCTACTGAGCACTGAGGAGGCTGTGATGCCCCAAATGCCCTCCTGTGGCACTTTTGCTTTGTCATGGGGCTCTGTTTGCATTTTGAAGGTCTGGAGACAGAGCAGCTATTGTCCTAGTCACCAGTGTTTCTGGTCCTTTCTGTATCCAGGCACTGGGCTCAGCTTTAAGTCTGCCAGCAGTGGTGAACAGGGGCTGGTCAGATGGAGGACGGAGGCTCAGGGGAGGGACCATTTACTTGTGGTGCCACAGCTACCAAGGGGCAGAGTCATGCCGGGCTCTCCAGCAGGCCTGTGCTCCTCACTGGGAAGGCGTCCTAAGAGATAGGAATCCAGCATTGGGTGACGTCTGAAAAGCCTAGAGAACAGGCTAGAATTTATAACTACTATTTCAAGATGGCAGGGTCTCAACCTTGAAGACTTACATGCAGGCACATCTACTCTAGAATAACCATGAATGCAAACCAACATAAAATTATAAACTTACTTAACAGATTATAAGGAGGGTTTTTTTGAAGATTTTTTTTCTCTTCTTTTTTTTTTTGTAACTTAATACATCTTGACTGTGAACTTTGTAAATGACAGTATCTGACTCAGTATTTAACGGATGGACACCACTAGACCCACCTTGGGGGTGGGGGGCAGGATCTTTAGAAACAAGGTGGGCTACACAGTCCTGTGGCCTCCAGTTTTCCTGAGCCAGGGAGTATGTGAGAAGGGCTCGAGAACGCAGAACATGAGGCTCGGAACAGATTCGGGCATGAAGAGAATCCTGAACAAGGACCCTCTGAATGATGGGAGCCTGAGTTCAGAGTCGCCTGAGCTAAGTCTGAGGGTAACACTGGGTGGCCCCAGTGGAATAGGGGAGGAATAGAAAAACCAGAGCAAAGTGTCTTAACCAGGCAAGTTTATAGTGAAGGGAAAGAGCTGCCTTTCCTGAAGGGTACGTCCAAATGTAACCTGCAGAGACACGGTGTCTGCTGAGCCACTCAACGCCACCCCTCTAACCCTGTTCAAGGAATGCTGGTGAGGCCGACAGGTATGAGTGGGCATACCTGCCATGCCAGGGGCTGTGCTGGTGTGCAGGGTTACCCATGGGCATGGCTCAGCTCTGCCCCTGATCCAGGGGTTTTAAACCTTTAAGGTCCATAAAGAATCTGATTCCTGCTGGGCTCAGCGGTACAGGCCTGTAATCTCAGCTGCTCAGGAGGCCTGCCCAGACATTTAAAGAAACTTTATCTCAAAATGAAAAACAGAAAGAAACGTGGGCAGATAGCTGACAGGGCCCATATCTTGCATGCACAAGGTCCCTAGGCTTAATCTTTAGCCTTAGAAAATGAGGGGAAAATCAGATTTCTAAATCCTATGCATAGAAGTGATTCAGTGGGTTCATGAAGGACCCAGGACCCTGCATTTCCTTGGTGATGTCCAGGTAGTCTTGTATACCTTTGATCCACAGACCACAATTAGAAAAGCTTGGCTCTGGCTGCCCACCATGGGCCTTCCCTCTTTCTTGTTAGTAAGGGGAACACAGAATTGTGTGGCCTGAGTGGCAGCTGGCCTCTCTGTCACACTGACTTGCCTGACCAACCTTCTACCGATTATAACAAAGTTGTCGTGTACAAGATCCATGTCCCATGGTGTTCTTCTCTCACGAATCCTTCACAGCAATGCCACAAGGTAGATGCTATTACTAAACACATATCACTCATGCAAGAAACAGGTCTACCCCCAGGAAGCGGTGGAGCTGGGATCTGAACTCATCGCTAGCAGACCAGCAGAGCCCAAATGTGTATCTGAGAGGCTGTTTGGGGAGAGCAGATTCAGTCCTGCTTTCTCATTCTTAGGTGGGTGTCCTTCTCTAGTCCCCATCCTTGTGTTGCCCACCTTTCCCAGGCTCATACACCATTTCTCCAGAGGGCAGCATGTTCCATGCTTCTCTACCCAAGCTGCATTGGGTAAGTCAAGAGGGCAAGGAATCAGGTGTGTAGAAGCAGGAGTAATAGGTTACATTTATATGATAAAATCACCCCAATCCCTAGAAACCCAGAATGTGATCCTTCTTAGACATAGGGTCCTTTCAGAGATATATGAGTTAAGATGAGATTGTTAGAACGGCTTTCCCTTTGCATAAAGAAGGGAAATTTGCACACAGAGACATATACAGAAGCAGGATGTAAGGAGACACAGCCATGAAGGAGAGGGGGATGAAGCAGAGTTTTCCTTTCAGCCCTCAGAAGGAGTCAGCCAGACAACACCTTCCTGTTGTTTTCCCCACCGAGCAGCCCCGGCCAAGCCGTACAGTAGGAAGTCACGTTCTCAGTGCTTCCTCTAGGTCCTGACCTTTTGATGATCTAAACAAGGGTCAACACAGAGTGACAAGTTGGAGCAACATTTAAAATTTTCAACTCTGAGAGCCTTTCTGTTGTCTTGAGTATTGCTCTTGAGAGCACTAAGAAGGCCTGAGGCTCAGGAGGAAAGGACTGAAGAGGAGAAGTGAGGAGGGGAAGAGAAAAGGAGGCAGGAGAAAAGAACGGAAATTGGGACTATGGTAGCATTTATGAGTGCCAGTAATGACCATGTCGAGCTCATACAGCTCACTTGTGGGAACTTCCTGCGGCCAGGAAGCATGCCAAACACTGAGCTGTAGCAGAGCTAGGATCTGGAGTTCCCTGAGAAAGAGAGGCCATAGATGGAGATGTGGGTATCAGTCTCCTCTGGTGGCCTGCAGAGCACATGGCAGAGGTGCCTGGGGGTGATGCTTGCTTGAGCTGACATCTGAAATTCTGTCAAATGGAGGTGGAGGAGGGCCGAGGACTCCAGAAGGTCAAGCAGTGTGAGGAAATTGGGCTACCAAAGAGCCAAAGCAAGAGCAGTGTGGCTGGAGGACAGGGGAGGGGCTGTAGAGGAAAAGGGCCTGTTGGGAGATTTAGGTTTTGTTCTCATTTGCTTCTCTGTTGCTGGCTAAACACTAAAAACAATTTGGGATTATAGGCTACAACCTGTCTTCAAGGGAGACCAAAACAGGAACTCAAGGCAGGAACCTGAAGCCACTGGGTCTCAGCCTATAGACCCAGTGGCTTGAAGCGTGTGACTCTATATAAGGAAACTATCATTCCAAACAAGGCTAAAGCTGCTGGTGAAGGGGCGGCAGCACGCAGCCATGGAACTTGGATGTCAGCTCCAAACTTCCCAAGTCTGCATGACCATAAGGGAAAAGAACAGTGTTCCAGACATGGTGTGCCCTCAGCCGCGTATGCTGAAGGGTCCACACCCGCACTGCAAATCATTACTTTCCTTCCCTCTTGCTGTAACCAAATACCTGGTAAGAAGCAATTTAAGGTCTAAAGGGTTTATTTTGGATCCCAGTTTAAGAAAAATACAGCCCATCAAGGCAGGGACGGCATGACGAGCACGAGGACAGGGTATCTGACCATGCTGCACCTGTAGACAGGAAGCCAAGGGCGACAGGAAGTAGGGCCAGGCTGTAAAAGCTCAAGGCCCACCTCTGATAACCTACTTCCTCTCTCAAGGCTCCACCTCTTAAGGGGCCACACCCTTCCAGACAGCACTCCCAGCTGGGGACCCACTGCTCACATTCAAACCACAACAGACAGTTATTTGTGTCAGTAGATCCCTTAGTAAGCTAAGCAGCCAATCAGTGGTCATAATTCAGGTGACTAGACCTCACTGGAAGGGCACAAGGGTCCCAGGGACACAGCCTCTGCTTTCTGGGCTCTGCCTACAGCAGCAAGATCTGGTCCACATTTGGGGATCTAAATTGTTCAGCAAGGGCTGGGAATGGTGGGCAAAGTCAAGGAATGGCAGAGGTGGAAGGGAGTGACAGTAAACAGAAGAGAAAGCTGGTAGAGGCAGGAATGAAAAGACAAGTTGCTGAGTGGGGAAAGGCAAAGGCCACAAAAGCTAAATGTGTCTCATTCATGACTTTGTGTAATAAGGTGTGAGCAAGTGTGGCGGGGTACACCTGCAGTCTCAGCACTTGGGAGGCTGAGGTAGCAGGGTTAGCGTTCAAGGCCAGCATGGTCACATAGATGGAGCCTGTAGAAAGCAAAGAAAGAAAGAAAAGAAAAGGGAGAAGAGAAGAGGAGAGGAGAGGAGAAGAGAGGGAAAAGAAAAGAAAAGAAAAGAAAAGAAAAGAAAAGAAAAGAAAAGA
>NW_026596040.1:991809-1097461 GCF_907164565.1 Psammomys obesus | reverse complement strand
GAAAAGAAAAGAAAAGAAAAGAAAAGAAAAGAAAAGAAAAGAAAAGAAAAGAAAAGAAGAAGACAGGAGAGAGGGAGGGAACAAGCCCAGCTCGGATTTGCCACCCTACTCGGTGCCTGACTGCCTCTGCCACCTGACAGCACAATTCCTCCCCTGGGAAACTTACCAATGACGATCGTCAAGTCACCTGTCACAAAAGTCTCACTATAGAAAACTGAACGCAGTTTACTTGCACATTCCTTGTCTGCCACAGAAGGAGACACTGGAGATGGGCAAGCAAGGATGAATTCGTGGAGTAACTTGGGAGGAGAGAGAGCAGCCAGGCACTCGGGGGCGCCACTTGAGTTCCTTGGTTTCCCTTCTTTTCCTTCGCTGGCCCTTTCCTGACTCGAGGTTTTGCAACTGTGCCATCAGCCTGGAATGCTTTTCTTTGAGTTCCTCACATAGCACAGTGTCTTGTATTGTTTATTCTCAGCCTCAGGCCTTACCTCAAAGAGGCTTCCCGTTACTCTAGTCTTAGCCTGTCTCTCCTATGTGGGCTCACCCCAAGGAGTAGTTGTCCTGCCAATCTTTAAAAACATTGTTATTGCCTATTCTATTAGAACATAAGCCTCCCAGGGCAGGAACCAGCCCTTGTCTGTCTTGTTTCTGGCTCCCTTCCCAGGACCTAGGGCAGAGATGTCCAATGAATGATGGACTCACTACATCTCAGGAGTAAGAGAGCCAAGGCCTGGGGCAACAGTGAGATGTCCAGCCTGCCCTCTTCCCACCTTACAACTCCGTTTCATCTGAGGGCAAAGCTATGAAAACCGAATCCAAGGCCTGGTAGTTCTCACTGCTCTAGTTTGGCTGGCTTGATGTCATCTCTGCAGAGTCACTTTAGGGCAGTGTTCTCAACCTGCGGGTCACGTGATCCCTTTGGGGGTCGACAGACCCTTTCACAGATGTTACCTAAGGCAATCAGAAATACCAGATATTTACATGATGATTCATGACAGTAGAAAAATTAAGGTTATGAAATAGCAATGAAAATAATTTTATTGTTGGGGAAGGTTTCCACCACAACCTGAGGAACTGTACTGAAGGGTCACAGCATCAGGAAGGTTGAGGACCACCGAATTAGGCAGATCAAAGCCCATCCTAGGTGTGTAGCCTAGGAAGAGATGAGTAGCTTCGTGGCTGAGAGGCATCTAAAGTGAGTGAGTGATGTCAAGCATCCAGAAAGGGCTCGGGGACTGGGCTTTCCCCAGGTTGATGGGAATAACAGGGTAGCTCATATTCATCACCCAGTGTGTGTTATGTGGCCCCTGGACACTGGAGAAAGAAAGGACTTTGAGAAGGTGCTGCCTTCCCGCACCTTCCTCAGAATACCTGTCAGGGTTTGACACCGCAAGGGTGTGATTTGAGAACAGAGGCTGTGCAGAGCCCTGAGGAGAGAACACGTGGCTATCTCCGAGTCACAGGCTGGCTGGCCTGGCTTTTTGGAGTGAGTTGCATGGCACAGTGTTCCTCCTTCAGTTCAATTTTTATGTCTGGAAGAGGGACATTTCTAAATGGTAGGTGCAGGTTAGCTTCCAAGTGGCATCTTTCGAAAGTTCTTTCCAACAGTGAGATTGCTTATGCAGTTAGCTGCATAAAATCCAGTATCGTTCTCCCAGGCTAGTTGGGGCGGGAGGGGGTTGGGGGAAGCAAAACCTTCAGGCTCTGAGTAGGCCAGGGAGGTTTGTTTGTTTTTTTACAGTTCCCATTCTTACCCATCTTTCTTGAGTGTGGTCAGTGACAGAAGCTATAGGGTAGGATGGTCTGGGTTCAAATTCTGGATCCGGCACTCCATAGTTGTGTTCCCAGGCAAGTGAGGTAATGTTTAAGGCTCTGTTAAATAAACATTACAACAGCACGTACCCCTTATGGCTCCTGCCAGGCCTATGTGAGTTTACACAGGTGAAATTCATAGTGCCTGCCCAAGCTGCCTGAGAGTCAGATGTTCCAGTCTCAGAGGGTTAGAATATCTGAGATAATGCCCACGTGCTTCAGTACACAACGCAGAGACGGCGGCTAACATTTCCTCAACGAAGTGTGAACTGTTACCACAGCTGACAGAGTATGCAGGCTGGCTAAGTTTTCTGGAAATCTTCCTATGAACTTCTTAAAACATAACAACAGTAATAATAGCAATGGACCATGAAGGCTTCCCCTACCCTGCTGATCCTGGCAGCCCTGCCCTGAGCTTCGCAAAAGGGAAGATTATCGTTCTGGATTTTTCTTCATGTCAGGAACCTGCAACCAGCCAGCATGAGCTCTCTGAAGTGCTGAAGGCTGCAGCCCTGAGTGGATGCTGGTTACCCGACTGGCACACGGAGCTGTAGGTGTTTCCCCAACAATGACTAAGAACGTGCAGGCTTTTGTTCCTTTTCTCCTACACACACAAAATCTTCCGGTTTCCTACTCCAGAAACCATGGTTTGTCAACGCGGGGCCTCCCCAGAAATTATGCTCAGTGTCCCCTGAGGCTGGTGTTGGGTTCAGATCCCTTGGAAAAGGGTGACAAGGACTGCAGGGGCTGCTGGTAGTGGAAGGTTGTACAGCCATGCCTGCCTGATGCTCTATCCTCCCTGCTACTGACTTCAGCTATTCTTTCTGCTTTCCTCTCCGTGAGAAAGCCTTGACAGGGGGAGAGCTAGAGTCAGACTAGAGATACATGAATCAAAGTGAGGCTTTGCAAAGTGCTTTCACTTCCCTGCCCTGCCCTTGGGATAGCTCAGAGTTGTGGCTATGGAAACAGCAGGGGTGATCAATGCCTCAATGGTCTGACAATCGCTTGCCTTGCACCAGGTGACCATGAGCACATCACTTGGCTTCCGAAGAAGCATAGAGAGATGGAGTCTGGGAAGGGGTCCAGGCAGAGGTCTGGAGGAGGAGATGCCGGCAGCACCCACACCCTACTCAGCTCATCTTATACCCCTGAGGCCCAGGAGGTGATATGGATTCAAACCCGTGTGCTCCCGGGAGCTTTTAGACAGCTGCTCGCTGAAGACTGATACTCTCTAAAAGGAAGCTGGAACCCCTCCAGTCCCACTCTGGCCCTTCCGCTATTCCCCCACCTCCCAACTGAGGCCCGAGGGTTTAATGCACAGCTGGATCAGGGTGGATCCAGAGGCGTACTGTGCAAGCACGCAGGGAGGGCGTTTCTAAGGCAATGTCCCAGTTGTTTCTAGTGACCCATTGACCTGACCCTCCCTGCCTTACGCAGCCCTAGGCCAAGCCAAGCCTTTGGAGGGCGGCTTCACCTTGGGGTAGCTGGCCTGAGCCTACTGCGCTGGGTGGGAGGTTTGGATCCCACGCTGGATGGGCCCTGGGGGAGGTCAGGGGAAGGCTGGGCCAAGGAGAGCCTCATCACGTCTCTCCTTCACACTATGCAGCAGATGAGGACTGTGGGGACCTCTGTTCTGGGAACTGTCTTGAAAATCTCTTAACATGTCTTGGCTGTAAGATGGAAATCTATCTTGAACTGGTGACATGAAGTCTTTTCATCAGGCAGAGCAGCACTTATATGTAATCTTAGCACTTGGGAGGCTGAGACAGAAGTTGGGGGTTTGAGATCTGCCCAGCTGTATAGTGAGACTCTGTTCTGTTTGTTTTGCTTATTTAAAAAGCCTTATGGGCTGTGGAGATGGCACTACCAATGAAGTGCCTGCCTTTATCTGGATCCCGGCACCAACAAAGAAAAGCTGAGTACTGGAGAGCACATCTGTGACCCAAACACAGTAGCAGGATGAGGGAAATGTGAGTGGAGGATGTGAGTGGAGACAGGGGCATTCACTGGCTAGCCAGGCCTGCCCAGTCATTGAGTTCCAAGATGAGAGACTTCTCAAAAAAAATCAGGTGGAGAGTGATTGAGGAAGCCAGTTTTGGAGGCCTGGCCTCCTCTGGTGTATTCACACATACATACATGTGCACCTACCTGAACACACACAAACTTGTGTCCGTATGTATAGTACACACACACACACACACACACACACACACACACACACACACTTGAAGAAAACATCCCACACAAAACCGCAGCTGGAGGGAGGGACTTCTGATAAAGAAGAGGGAGCTGTCCATTTGTCAGTGGTGGCTGCCTTGACAGTGTTTTCCTGTCTCCAGATTCTTTTCTTCCTGGCCAGTCTCACATCCTGCTGGGCTGCCCTGGCTGGCTTATGTTGCTCATTATCTTCCCCCGTCCTCTCTTTATTCACCCCACCCAGGGGGGCTATTTTTAACCTGCACTGTAATGCTAGGGCTGAGCAAGGCACACTGCCTCCATCTACAGCAAACAAGCAGCCTGGAAAGACGGCCCTCTTCCCGGGGCCCTTCTCCCTGACCCGCTGCATCCTCTCCTTCTACATCCATTTAGCGTGTACTTCCTGAGGGAACCTGCACAGGCTACAAAGACTGAAGTGGTCCCTGCTCTCAAGGCACTTACATTCTAATGTGGCGGAAACAAGGGTGGGGTAAAAGAAAGAACACGAACACGCAAGTGCACACGCACGCGCACACAAATGCAGGTGTGTACCGTATGCCAAAGAAAAAACTAGTGACATCTGCAAAGATCTGTGACAGATCTGTGTTGGAAAAGCAACAAGGAAACCTTGCCCTGGGGAGACTGTGATAAACAGAGAAGCAAATGCTCTGGGAGGTGATGGGAGCTGAGGCCAAGAGTAAGCAGACAGATTCTTCTCTTCCTGGGGTGGGAAAAGCTTGGTGTGTTCTAGGATGTAATAAAAAGCTCAGGGATCGAGGCGGAAGTGTTCTGGGTAAGGCTGGGAGGTAGGAAATGAGCAGATGATATAGGGCCTTGAAGCCATGCAGACGTGAGGTTTTATTCTGGCTGCTGTGGAAAGCCATAGGGCAGTTGGAGGCAAGAGGCGATGATGGTGGGTTAAGCATTATTTGGCCCCTGGCAGGAGAACAGACTCAACAAGGAGATGGGAAAACTGAAGAGAAACGAGAGACAGGCCAGAAGGGCCATCCTAGGCACAAGCTGGCAGCTCCAATCTGTCAATCACTGAGCATTTTCCCTCCAAAGGCTGGCAGAACTGTATCCCACAGTCGTAAGACAGAAGGAAGGAGCAGCCAGCTGCCACATCATGGTGCTGAGTTGGAGCTATGAACTCCACGTAGTCGATTGCAATACAACTTTTATCTTAGCTTTCAAAGCAGAGTAAGCTTTTTGTTCAACACTGGCCCTTTGAGTCTTCTGGAAGCTGTGTGAATACTATTCTCTTTATACTGTGGTACTCTGTCCTTTACATTTTTGGAAGAGGTGTGAAGCCAAATAAGGCAAACACACATGTGTGTGTGTATGTGCATGCATGCATGTGAATATACACGTGTGTGTGTGTGTGTGTGTGTGTGTGTGTGTTAGTGCAGCTTAAACCTAGAGTCTTAGGTAATTGCTTTACCACTGAGGTACATTCCTCATCTTCTTTTCACTTCTTATTTTAAGATGAGGGTCTAACTAAATGCCCAGATAGGTCTTGAACTTGTGATCCTCCTGCTTCAGCCTCCTGAGTAGCTGGGATTATAGGACTACATCACCAGGCCCATCTCAAAGCTGTCATTCTTAGAGATTATGGATTTTGTGTGTGTGCTTTTTAAGCATGTTTGTGTGTGTTTCTTTTGCTGTGCTGCAGACGGACCTTGCCAAGGGCTCATGTATGCTAGTAAGCATTCTACCACTGAGACACATCTTAGCTCCACTACCAGATGTTTTAATATCTGCACAAAAGCGTCTTGAGGAAGGCTAGCAAGATGGTTTTGGGGTTAAAATCAGCTGCTGCCAAACATGACAAGCTGAGTTTGGTCCCCAGACCCAGGTGGTGGAAGGAGAGAACTGACTCCTGAAAGTTGGCCTCTGACCACACACCTGGTGCAGCTCCCCCCCATACACAAACACATGCACAAATAAAAAAAAAATGTGATTTCTTTTCAAAGTCCAAGAGGCACAATACAGGGTGTTTTAACAGGAGTACAACATGAGTGAATTTGTTGCCTTTTTCACTTTTAGGGATTTTTGTTGTTGTTGTTGTTGCTGTTTTGGTTTGGTTTCATTTTGGTTTTTCAAGACGAGGTTTCTCTGTGTAGCCTTGGTGGTCCTGGACTCGGTTTGTAGACCAGGCTGGCCTCAAAGTCACAGAGATCTGCCTGCCTCTGCCTCCCGGAGAGCTGGGATTAAAGGCGCATGCCACCATACCCGACCACTTTTAGTTTTTTTTATCACTCTTTGTTTTTACAGGGAATACTCAATGTTTTCTTGTTTAATTACTTTCTTCAATTAATGAGAATATGTCACTCAAATTATTTTGGGATAATTAGAGTAGTAGATTTTATTACTGGAAATGTAAAATAAAGCTTAAGAAATTTTAGGGAAAAGAAAAATATACGCATTATTGTTAAAGGATTAGTAATGCTGATTTAAATCTTTGCAATTTTGTCCTTGTATTTGTTTGTCTCTTTTTCTACCTACCTGCCTATGTCACATGACTAACAAATACATATCACACTATATTTATAGGCTTTTCACGTACTTTTTCACTCAATAAACCATGAACAATCTCCATCCTATTTAACAGTCTCCTGAAACAGAATTTATAGTTGTGGCAGCATATTCCTCTAGACCTTTTAGTGAGTCTCCTACCATTGAATGCGATCCTTCAAAAACATGTATGCATAGCTACCATTATGTTTGGGTTCTATACCAAATCCTATAGCCTGGGTGGCTCATAAGCGAAAGCAATTTACTTCTTGTGGTTCTGAATGTTGGGAAGTCCAGGATCCAGGAGACATCAGACCTAGTGCCTTAATACGGGCTGACTTGGTTTCCTGTGTAGCAGAGGGCTGATGGACCTCCGTAGCTCAGCAATCCCCTGCATGAGCCCCTCCCCCCCTGCTTGTGTCACACTCATTCGCAAAGGCCATCACCTCCTAATATCTTGGGGAAGGGGACTCAACATGTGAACTGGGGACACACAAACACTCACATGGTAGCATTCATGTTACCATTAAAAAGTACAAGAGGGGAGCACATTCCCGGGGCCCTTGGGGATGGGCCGGCTGGCGTGTTCCCTGCTGCTGTCCTTCAGAACAATTAGAACCTAGGATGTGTTTGAAGTTGTCCCATTTCTCAGTGCTGCTCATTACTCACATTTTGAGTATGCTCTTGGTGTAATTCTGCCACTTGGGTAAGTCAGGAAAAACCCCAACTGTGACTAAAATGTGGGTGCTGAAGTTAGGCCACTGGCCACCATCTGACCCCTCAACAGCTGTATGACTGCAGGCAAGGCATCCTTGGAACTTCTGGTCCCTGTGAATCAATGATAAGGACATTGTACAGAGCAATTTGTGAAGGGGAAGGGAACTTCATTCTCAGATTTGAAAAGCAACCCCCCATCCTTTTCTGTGAAAACCAAGAAAAAGGAATCTTAAAACCACTCAAAACACCCCGAATCTTGATTGTTCCTTTTCGTCATTTGGGACTAGGGGAGATGTTAAGACCTAAAACGTTAAAGATAGTGGTTCTTTTTTTTTCCTTCCTTACCAAGAACAAGGTTGGTTGGATTACAGCTAAATTTAAATAATTCCGTTGTTCACAGCTGCACAAAGAGCGTAGTCTTCCTTCCCGTGGAGCCAGCTGTGTTTTATAACTGTCTATCTTCAACTCTAAACAAATAAAGTAGGAAAAAAAAAGCAGGACTGTCTAGAGCCATCCTAAATGGCTCTTGGTTTTATAGAACAATCCAGAAATAACTAACTCTGCTGTGCAGACCGCAGAAAGAGCTAGCCTCACTGAGGCACTGTGGCTCGCTTGTGAACAGGCTGGTGCTGACAGGTACATAGTAGGCACTCAGCTGGCTGCACTGGAGACATGGTGAGGGCAGACACTTTTCTGACCGAGAGCAAACTGCGAAGGAGCGAAACAGAGAATTCATTTCATCTGAACATTGGCTGAGCCTATAGGGAGGGCCGGTTGTGGACAGATGATTACATGAACAGGTGGCATATGAGTTTGTCAGTTGGGCATAGAGAACTTTTCTTCTCGTAAATCATACCTCACGGCATCAGTGGGGAGGGATTTCTTCAAAACGCCACTGCAGGCACCGTGTGTAATAAAGCACTGCCAACGGCCAGGCCGAGCTTTCCCATTTCCGTCTAGCTACGGGAATGGTCCCAAAGTCTCAGTATGTGTAGCTGTGTCTGCTCGAGATCAAGACACAGATAACAGATCTTGTGGCATCACACTGGGTATGCACTTGGCTGGCGCTGGCTGTGTGCCTGCTGTGTGGAAGAAACCACACTGCAGGATAACCCACGACAAAATGGCTTTCCTTGGGGCTCGAGGGATGGCTCCATGGCTACAGTGCCTGCTGCACAAACAGGAGAACTTGAGTTTGATCCCCAGAACCCACATAAAAGAGCCAGGCCTGGTTGCATGCTCCCGTAACTCTAACACCGGGGTGAGGTGGGGGCAGAAAGAAGTGATCCTAGTCCGTGAGCGCAGCATTCAGTGACAGACCCTACCTTATCTTTGATAAGTGATAGCATGCATTCGAGCACACACACACACTAGTATCTGCTTGCACATGCACAGACACTATTACAAACTAAACACAACATAATGAGGTTTTTTTTTCCTTAGACTAGTACAAGTCTTGAAAAAGACAAGCCATAAACAAAGCTATGGTAGGAGAGAGTCTAAGCTCATTGAAATGACATCATTTGAGGTCCTCTATGATCTAATGTCACACTCACACCAACCCTGGACATGCCTGTTTAAACCCTCTGTGTAATGTCCTCAGGCTGGAGGGATGCCCTCTGTTTTCCCTTGGGCCTTTGTTCAAGGGATTCCATCATTCTGTTTCTACACATCCAAAGCCTATTTGTCCATCTGGCAGAGACACCTCATTTCCACAAAAGCTCCCTACACCACATTCTCAGCTCCTGGTTCTGGACTCATAGCTCTTAGCAGAGCCTGATACGGTGTTTGCGATTTAACTTCTCATTCACTCTCAAAGACACCAAGACTACCTTATTTGTCCTGAATCATCATAACAACGAAAATAGCAGCTCTAAGATGAGATTCTGCAATATATGCTTTGTTTCTGAGCCAGGTGCTGGCATGACTTGCTTCTTTAGAACAGGGTGACAAGCATGAAGAGCAGGAACCTTGGTTGCTCACAGGTACCATGACTGAAGCTCAGAACAGCCGCCTGACTTTGTGGATTTCAATCCAGGAAGCTTCAAATTGAAGCCTGCATCTCTAACCATGATCCCACCTCTGTTCTCTTGCTGTGTCTAGCCAGGTTTCTTATTCATGATAGTCTCTGCAAGGCAGCTCCCTGACAGGATAAGGAAGCCCTGTGCCACATCTCCAATGCCATGCTGTAAGACGTAGCCATGGAGACCTGACAAATGCCAGTGTTAGCACTGTTAGTGCCCACATCTTCCCTTGCACTTATTATCTAGGCCAGCGGTTCTAGTACATAGTACTAACCCTTAATACAATTTCTCATATGGTGACCCCCAACCATAAAATTATTTCCATTGCTACCTCATAACTGTAATTTTGCTACTGTTATGAATCCTAATATAAATATCTGTGTTTCCTGATGGTCTTAGGTGACCCCTGTGAAAGGGTCATTTGACCCCCAGAGGAGTTGTGACCCACAAGCTGAGAACCAACTTATCTAGTTGCCAATGGAAAAGTGAAAAGTTTTGAACTGGTTCACACAAGAGATTAGATGGTGGTGTAGTTAGTTCAGAATCTCTGGCTCTGGTGTGATTTGGGCAATGACATGATCCATCACAGAGCCCTACCCAGGCTTTCGTGTAGCTGTTCTGTCCAGGTGAGAGGGCAGATGTAACAAGGCATCACCTCTTCTTCCTCCCTCCTGTCTAGTCCTGCCAGCCTCCTCAGAATTGTGTGGCGTTTCTCCCAGGCCTGTCCCCATGTTTTACCCTGCTCAGATCCAGATAGGCCTGCTTTTGTGAGCATGAGTTGGTAGGTGGCCCTCTGTGGCATCCCAAGTCCATGGAAGCAGGACCAGAAGGGCAGTTGTGTTGGAAAAGTTAAGAAAGGGAGAGTGGGAGAGCTGTATGCACACAGCCTCCAGCAGGCCAGCCAGGGTGTTCCCTCCATTTCTTTCTGGGGTGAAGGCTGAAGGGTAGAGCCCTCCTGGGTTCCCCAGGGCTCCCCAGGCTTGCCATAGGTGTTGGTAGATAGGAGAGCCTATTCTGCCTCATCTCTGCCCCTTCAGTCTGTAAGGGCCTAGGAGGTTGGTGGCAGCTGTAGTCTGACTGTCTCTAACAACTCTCATGCTGAGACATCATCTCCACTGTAAAATATTCAGAGCTAAGACCAGGCAGAACTTAACGGAGGTGGTTGGGTCATGAGGGCCTTGAATAGCCTCATAGAGTGATGAGTTATTGTGTAATCTCTAAGGTAGGTCTTTAAAATTTGGTTTTGTTTTTCTTCTGTTTTTTTTTTCCTTTTTTATTCTTTTCCTTCTCTTTTTATTTTTCTCTCTCTCTCCTCTTTCTTTCTTTCGAGATAGTGTTTAATAGAAATTGTTCTCAAACTCACTATGTATCCAAGGAACATGACTTTGAATTTCTGACCCTTCTGACCTGGATGACAGGCATATGCCACTCACCTGGATTAGGCAGTGCTGAGGGTTGAACCCATGACCTCATACATGCCAAGACCATACTCTACCAACTGAGCTATGACCCTTGGCTCCAGGGTAGGACTTTCCTTTTTTTTTTTTTTTTTTTAATAGTTTTTAACATTTATTTACTTACTTAAATGTGTGCACATATCCATATGCACATATGTAGAACTCTACACATGGAACTTGTGTAGAGTTCCGAGGACACCTTGAGATACTTAATTTTCTCCTTATACCATGTGGGTCCTGGGAACTGGCTGGGTGCCAAAAGCCTTTGCAGTCTGGGGCTAGTGAGAAAGTCTTTTCAAGCCATCATTCTTCTCTGACTCTGGTCCGGTCTCTCTTGCCATCTGATGCCTTGTGCTGCCAGTTACTCTGAGGAGAGCAGACAGTCCCTGCTAAATGGGATCCCTTCAACTTGGATTTCCCATCCTCGGGAGCCACAAGCTAAGTAAACCTTCATCCTTACAAGTTACCCAGCAGGTGGCTCCATTTAGCAAAAGAAACAGATTATCTCTGTTTCTT
Source organism: Psammomys obesus (assembly GCF_907164565.1). Classification (NCBI taxonomy): domain Eukaryota; kingdom Metazoa; phylum Chordata; class Mammalia; order Rodentia; family Muridae; genus Psammomys; species Psammomys obesus. The sequence goes on along the minus strand of NW_026596040.1, from coordinate 1,086,225 downwards.
TCCTTGGCTTGAGCTTGGCTTGGCTTACTAGTCATGTGGGCATCTTGAGACGCTACCCTGTATGCCACAGCTCAGCTTAAGTGCCATGTTTTTGGAGGACACACAGACAAACAGACACACTGACTGATAAATGAGTGACTGATGTTGGCCAGTTTCATGGAGCACACCGTGCTTTCCTAATTCACTGATGCCATGCTGCTGGGGCCTCACAAAAGCTGTACTGTGCACAAGGCATTATGGGATTCTCTAAGGACCAGAAACAAGTATTGAGAAGATGGGGCTTCTCTGACGTGCCCCTCGGACCATCAGTTATATTCAGTTCCGTGGCCTCCCAGGGGCATATCCAAGTGTTACTAGCGAGCCAGTCTCCTCCTCAGGACCACGGGTTAAGGTTCTAGCTGACCTTCATTCAACAAAATCGGACCTTTATGACATTCCATGCAGCATGGCTAACAAAACCGCTAATGCAGGTCTGACTTTCTGCCCTTGGTTCCCATGCTGTGAAACAGGACAAAGGGAAAAGAAATTGCAGAAGGGGGCTGGGTGGCGGTGGCACACGCCTGTGATCCCAGCACTCGGGAGGCAGAGGCCAGCAGACCTCTGTGAATTCAAGGCCAGCCTGGTCTATAGAGTGAGTCCAGGACAGCTAAGGCTATACAGAGAAACCCTGTCTTGAAAAACCAAAAAGAAAAAGAAAGAAGAAAGAAAGACCTTGCAGAAGGAGGCCTCATTCCCAAAGACAAGGGTTTGCAGACAGACACTCTGGCTAGAGGTCAGTAGCTCCATCCTCACTGTTATGAAGCAAAGAGATGGACTAGTGATCAAGGAAAGAGCAGGCAATGCTTGGCTCCCCATGGACCTTTCCCAGGACCACTGAAGAGAAGCTTGTATGTGCCCTGGGAGAAGCCCCTGCAAGAGTCCCTGTTCCCAGAATGCTGTGGGTAGGGAGGACCCTGAATGTCTGCAGGGACAGGGAGGCTCTGAGACAGCCACTGCTGCCAGTGACATAAGGCTTTAATGACGATGATGAATGGACTCCCTAGGTAGAGAGAAGAAGCTAGAAGGAGAAGAGGAAAATGGGGGTCGAGGGATTACATCACCATCCGAGTTCTCACAGAAAGGTGTAAGGAACTCAAGACCCCCTACGCCTTGGCTCCTACCTACCAGGTAAAAGGCTTAACGAGCCCAGGGAACAGGGCCTGCCACATCTACAACACTGTGCGCCAAACAGCTACCCAGCACTGTAGCTACTGCTTACAGGATGCCCGTTTCCACCTCTGCCCAAAGGACTATAAGCTATAAATCATTTTGTGCACCACTGAGGAAAAATGTCCCACATCCTGACTCTGACGAAAGATTAGGCACCTGAGTGTGTCAGGAGCCCAGCCTCTTCTTCCACCCCATCCCAGCAATATGCAGGAGAGGACGCAAGGCTTAGCACAGCGGAGTCTGCACCCATGAGAGCTGGCATGGCCGGGGAACCACAGAACCTGGATATATCCTGTGCCCAAACTCCCTGCCCTATCCATTAAACCACACCGTCGTCGTTTGTTCCTCCTAGGCTTGTCAAAAAGAAACCAACCACCAAACTGTAGTGAAAAGGACACCCTGCTGTATCCCGTCCTTTCCCATCCGGGCTCACTTGTGCCTAGGCTCATTTTTATCTCAGGCTCCCTGGGATTTGTGCATCTGTCCTTGGGCTGTGGAGTCAGGCAACTTCTCCAAGAAGATCTTAGAGCTCTGGCTATTTGTTTCCTGGTTCATAAGCCTGGTTGGGATGGGTCTTTCTTTTTCCGACCCATCTCTTCATTTCCCAAACCTCAATTCATGATTTGTGCCAGATTTTATAGCATCATCCTTGACCTTGAACCTCACCCTTCCCACATCTTCCTTGCCTCCTCCCATCTCCCTCATCATCTTAACCCTTCAGCATCTCCCTGACTTCTTCCAAAGCCTTATTCATTTCTTAATCACTTCCTGACCCATTCATAGCTCCATCTCAGGAGAAGTTTCCTAGAATTCCTGCCTGTGAAGATGAACTATGTGGTGAGAGAGGTACAATGAAGAGATGAGGGGCAATTGGACATGCTGCCTTGCTCTCTGTGTCCCCTTGACCTCCCCCATTGACTATGGGTCACACACAGACAAGCACCTCTTGGCTTCCAGCTCCTGTCATCATCCTGTAGCTCTTCACTCTTCCTTGACCTTTCGGCTCTCCTTCTCCATTTTTCCACGGTGAAAAAAAAAAGGTAATTACCTCCAATGAAGGCTCCCCCATCTCTTTCAGACAGCCTTATTCTCACCCTTCCCGGCCACTGAGTCACCCTTTCCTGCCACACCTCTCTCAAAGCCTTCCCCGGGATGAAGAATGGGAGTTGGCACCCTCTCTTTCTTTCTCTCCTGATTTTACTCACTGCTTCAGAAAGACAATAAAACCCTGGCTTGGAAACACTTCCTAACTGGCCAGGCCTTTCTATTGGAAATGCCTGCTCCCTCCTCCACTGACCTTCTCTTCACTCAACCTCCCCGAAGCCATTCTCACCACATGCTCAACCCCTTTATGTGATGCCACCAGGAGGAACTCAGAACCACTCGCCATTTCAATATGTTTTCACCCCTTACTGCCATTGTTCATTTGTAGCATTGATGTGCAGTCTCTGCTCAGGATGGGTTTCCTTGCTTATATGTTCCCAGGGGCTACAGACATGCCTATGGCAATCATACTCTTCAGAGGTCCAGGAGGCCTCCAAAAGCATGTGCTGAGGACTGGGGTGTGGCTCAGTGGTACAGCATCTGTCTAATGTGTCCAAGACCCTGGGGTGGATTTTCAGAACCCTAGAACCAATTTAAAAAAAGAAGAAATAAATAAAAGAATTTCCAGTCACCACTGAGACTATGTGTCCACTGGAACCCCATGAAGGCTCAGCTGAGTCTTGTGTTAAGTATGGTAAACATAACAAAAACAAACAAACAAACAAAAAAAAAAACCTCCAGCTTCTTGAAGGTTGCCTTTAGCAGAAAATGCCATTTTTAAGTGAATAGTGTTGCCTACCTAATATTGGAATGCTGTAACTATATTAGAGACAACCTTTTAAAATTTTTGAGACAGGATCTCTTGTATCCCTGGTGGATTTCAGACTCACCTTGTAGCAAAGGCTGACCTTTCACCTCCTGAGCGCTGAAGTTATGATGCTCTGCTGGTTCACGTGGTGCTGGGGATTGAACCCAGGGCCTTCTACATGCTGGGCATGCACTGTGCTAGCCCAGCTACATTCCTAGCCCCAAAGTACTGAAATAACAGAAGGCTAGGAATTTAAGGAGAGAGAGAATGAAATTAGGGTATTTCAAAAGCAGCTTTCTAGAGGAATAGTCAAGGTGTTACAATCCGCCATTATAAAGTAAGCAACTCAGTGTTTTTTAGGCTATTTATAGAATAATGTAATTAGTGCCACTATCTAATTTGGAGACATTTCAAAAAAGATGTACCTATTAGCTACTATTTCCTTTTTTTTTTTTTTTTTCATTCCTTTACTCCCTGGCAATAACCAATTTGCTTTCTGTTTCCATGGATTTGTCTGTTCTGGACCTCTCATATACATGGAATTCCATGATACGTGACTGGCGTCTTTTACACGACAGTTCATCATGCTGTAGCATGTAGCAGAACTTAGCTCCATTTAATGGCTGACTAATCCATCACGTGAAGGCACTTCTTGGTTCCTGTGAGTAATTCAAACACTAGCAGACTGGTTTTAGGTGAGCATATGCCTTCCTTCCTCTTGGTAATATAGTCTTAGGTGTAGGACCGTTGGGTCATACGCTAGCCCATGCTTCCCCGTTTGAGAAACCACCAACCTTTTCCAAAGTGGCCACACTATTTTGTACTCTCAGCAGCAGCACTGTACAAGAGCCCAGTCAACACTTGTTGCTGTCCACCCTTTTCCTTGAAGTCCTCCTAGCAGGTGTGATGTGGTACGGGGCTTTAAACTCTGCATTTCTTCCGTGGTTAACAAGGTCAAGCCTCTTTGCATGTAGAGATGAGGGTGTCTGAATTATGTTTTTGAGGCAGGTCCTGACTGGATTTTGCGACATAATACCTTTAGGGCGTCAGGTCCTTCCATTAGCTATAGTTCCACAAGAGGAATGTTTCGAGAAAATGAAGCAGCATTTTCACCATTCCTTCCCACTCCACTGTTTATAAACTGAGTCCCAACCCTCTCAGGGGCCAAGGTGGCAGGCTTATCACTGTCACCATGGAAGAAAGGGGGACACCCAACAAAGAAGACAGTTGATGCAACTGCCTAGACTCGTGGGGCTTTGCACTCAGCTCCAGCAATGTGAGAAACGGCTTGCACTCATAGACCAGGATGAGGGTGAGGATGAGGCCTGGCAGGGACACACGTTGGTGTTCCTGCCACATTGGCAGGAGGCCAATGCCTACCTGCCTCTGATGCTTAGAACCAAGGATGGAGTTGTAGAAGAATATGATGGGGGTCGTCTTTAGCTGTACAAACATCCTGAGGAGTTGGGGCACAGCAAAGACAGCACCATCCCGAACTGTAGGTCACAGGGAGTGCTGAGGCTGAACGGGTACAGCAGCTAGCGAGTGGGTGTACTCTGACACTGTTCCCACATGTGGGCCAGAGGCCGCTGTGGAGTGACCCTATAGTAGGGGCAGGGGCAGGCCTCCTGGGTGGGGAGGCAAAAGCCCACAGCCAGAAAGAGTTGGTCAGCCAAGGAGCCGCCCTCGGCCCCCACACAGCCAAGAAAGACCGACAGCCTCAGTCTGAGTCATAAAGGCAAAGAAATGGGCAGACCAAGGCATGCAGCGGGCTGAGGCCTGGAGCAAGGGCCCCGGAGGACCTTCAGGAGGAACCCTGACTCCTCTCTCCCATCACCTCTGAGAGGGCCAGGGAGGGCGAAGATGGAGGAGTCTGAGGGACAACTTGTAGCCTAAGAGGACGATTGGCTAGGTGTATTTTTGGCCACCTAATAGCCTGAGTACAAGAAACAGCAGCCATGTTCTACAGGGAGCCCAGAGATCTGATTTTCACCAGCTGGCTCAGGAGCTAGTCGCCTGCACCTCGCTAACGGGATGGCATGTCTAATTAGTGTTGATGTTCTCAGCCATTTTCAGGGACAGCTGGAGTCAAAGGAACATCTAAAGCCAAAAAGAAAATACAAATTAAAAGAGAGAGCTCTTCTCTCTGACCAGCAAAACCAGCCTGATGTAGGCGTCTTTATTGGCTCTGTGACCACTCTTTCATAAAGCCACTTAGAAGCATTTGGCTGGATCATGCCTCTAAGTGTCAGCCACCAGCAGCAGCCTCCCTGGCTTTTGAGACCTCGCTTTGTCCCAAACCCTGGGCCGGCTCCCCCCTCCGCAGGCAGATATAGTCATGCATACTGCATGGACATAGGAACTGGGGCCCTGATGAGTTTTCCCAGGATCTGGGTAAACGACTGGGCCAGCATTTGATTTAGCTGAAGAGGCTGGGTGCTTAACTGCTGTGTATACTGTCTCTCTCTGTTATGCTTAAAAAGAAAAGTGTCATCCATGGAGCCAAGTAAGAGTTAGTCCTTGAACACAAATACAAAACCATTTGTAATGTTCGTGCTCATTTCACACACACACACACACACACACACACACACACACACACCCCAACACTCAGCCTCGAGGCCTCAGCACTGCTGGCTTTGTAACGGTTCCTCACAGGCGCCCTACTGAGCTCAGCTCACGTGTTTCTGCCATGCCTGCGTGTGTCCATCCATCCAATTTCTCATCTTCTCAGTTTTTAACTTAGCCTATGCCAGGCATTGGCAACCCAAATGGCCAGAAGGCCTGCCCTGAGGAGCACAGTTAAAATAAAAAATCTTCCACCCCTCAGGAAATAGTACAGACAGATACCAGAAATGTGGCTTTCTGCATCCGACCCTTCTCTTCCTTCTGGTCTCAGTGTGCATGTCACTCTTCAAGAACTTTTGCCTGCTGGTCTTCATTTTTATTCCTACTTGGTCCCTTGATAGTGAAGAGAATGTCTTCCAGATGAAATCTGTTTTTCTTTTTCTGTTCTTTAATAATGGTGGTGGTGTTGGTGGTGACGGTGATGGTCGTGGCGGTGATGGTGAAGTGTGTGTATGAATGTGTGTATGTGTGTATGTAGCCCTGCGCAGTGTGGTCCTCTCAGTGCAAGGACCAAGGCTCATCACAACTAGTATCCATCTCTGAGGCCTGACTCATCTCTGGTACCTGGTCTGTTGCTTGAATAAATAAAGGTTGCTGGATTCATTCAAGCTGAGCTGCAAAGTTTGGGCTTGGCCCCTAGACAATGAAAACTAAAAAGAGAAATCTGATCAAGGGTTAGGCACAATCAGACCTGTGGTTTCCAAGGAAAAGGCTGGCAATGCTGTGGACTAGGTAAGAGGAAAAAGAAGAAGAGAAAAAAACTGTGGAATCAGCTTGCACTGGTAAGCTGAGAATTCGCTGGCCTGAACCATGACAGTGGTGGCAAGGAGGGACATGTTGATAGGTACCAGCTTGACAGGATGCCCATGAATAGTCAGAGACAGGGAATATGGCGACATCTGCACTGTGTGCAACTTTGCAGATATTCCACTCCCATCAAGCAAGAGGGTAAAGGCAAGAAGGGGAGGACAGTGGTGCTTTCAAGTTGGGCAGGACCCCTCCCCTTCAGGATGACCACAGTATTTTCTTAATGCCCTCCTTAGGCCTGCACACTGCCCAATGAGGCCTCCGGGAGGTGGTGGGAGCTGTGACACTAGGGGGAGGGGCAGGACAGGATCGAGGAAACATGGTTGACTCTGGGGTTCACAGGGGCACTCAGGGAGAACACACATATTGGTAGACTCCCTCGGACAGGGGCCCCGGGGCTGCCACACTTCAAAGAGTGGCTAGAGGGATAGACGCCAGGGCAGGGCCTTAAGAGAAAGGCCCAGAAGCCAGAGTTATTGGAGACACCAGAAATGGGAGAATCTTCTGGGGGTAGGACTCAAAGTTCTGGGCCCACTGTGCTCAGATGAGAAGCTGAAGGGAGGCGAGCAAGAGAGGCCTGGGCGAGCTTGTTCCTGAGATAATTCCACAACACTGCTCCAAAGATATCGTTTTCTCTACTCTTAAATGCTCATATGTCTGCCTATCATTTGCTCCGCTTAAATAACCTGCTTTATCCCTGGCTGATGCATCAGGGTTTCCCCTCCTACACGCAGCTCTGCAGCGGTTTTCACAGTGCCTCTTAGAGCATTTGTGTGAGGTGCTCTGGAGGAGAAATCCTTAACGCTGGCCTTGCCCACCACGCTGCCCACATAATCATGCTGTTTCCCGAAAGGGCTCCTTACATTTGTCCACTCTCCCATGAAGGACTGGGGCTGCAAAGTGCAGGGGAGAAAATGTACCCCAAGGAAGCTCATACGTACTGAACGAAAACAAGGATTTTAAAGTATTCCAACTTGACGACTGCTCTGTCTCCTTTTTAACAGAGATGTAGGCTGAAGGTGAGGTATTTATGAGAAAGTAACCTTGGTTAACCTGATAAGCCACGGCCCAGATGAAAACGCCTCTCAAGGACATAAAATAACAGTCTACCCTCTCAGTGCGATTATCTTCTACACCCGGGCAATATGCAAAGGAGACACTGACTCCTCGTGGCATTTTTAAACTGTTAAGAGTGTGCCCTGTTATTTGTTCACAGATTTTAGCGCCAGCAAAGGTTCAAGTCCATTAAAATGTTTTGTGCATGTGACAATATCCCTGGGATTTGGTATTTAACGCGTGAAGTCATCAGTTTAATTATATTTTTACAAGATTATCTTTGGCAAGAGCAGGGAAAACCTCTCTGTTCCCTGCAGAGAACACAAAAGCATTCACAGGAAAAAAAACAAAAAAGGGCAAAAGACCCCTGTGGAGGCAGCATAGTAGGCTGAGAGCGCCCTCTTCTGGTCTCAGTCTGCACTGCACTAATCCCAGTTCAACTGGCACAAAGCAAAAGGCAGCAGCTCTAGCTTTCCAACCAACTCTAACATCAATGAACCTTTGATTTTTCTTAAGCCACTGAAACCCCAAGGTGTTCCCTTCTGATACCTGTGCTGTATTATTAAATACCCTCCTTAGATCTGAAGTAAGCCATCAAAATTCCATTGTGATGAAGAAAATCTATAACTTTGGATATAAAGGAAGTAGATCTAGAAATCAAAGCAGAATGGCATAATTCTGCACACTACGTATGTGAGCAAACATACCTAGGACTGAGGTTTTCTGACCACTTTGCAAAGTTGGCAGCCTTGGCTTTCCTGTATTCATCTAGTAATATTTTCTGAGTACCTACTGTGTGGCAGGAAATGTGCTAGGAGCAGGTGGGCAAGCTGTGAAAAGTGCCACTTTGAACATTCTGTATGCTAACAAGGCAGGAGTCTTTATTGTGAAGCGCTCAGAAATCTACAAGCACCTGGAGCCTGGGCGGTAATCTGCTCTGTGCTGTAACTGTTTAGTTTAGCTAGGTTAATCTTTTCAGTTCAGAAGTGCCTTCCTTCTAGCATCAGCCCCCCCAGGGACCATGCTCATGGTCTGTTGTGATAGGAGGGAGAAGCCAGCACGAAAGAAAACAACGTTTCCAAAGAACTATTTTTCCTGGAGCTCCAAGAGCAGAGCAGGGAATGTGTGGCTACCTGGCACTAACTCCATAAATCCTGCTGGGTGAGGCACAGGCCTGGAACTCTCTGCTCCTGCCTCGTTGCCTTGCCCTGCTCCTCCTGCTCTTCCTCCAGGAAGAAATGGAGCCTTCTCTCCTTTCTTTCTCATGCAGGGGTACATCTGCCAGATAGAGGGATTCACCCAGGCCACGCTAGCCTGGCCCCAGTGTGCACGGAGGAGATAACAGTGTGGGCAGATGAGCTAGATAATACCATGCAGGAGAGCCATGAAAAGTGACCCAGGCAAGACCAAGGTCGGTGAGGAACCAAATTCCATACAATGTCCAGTGTGTGTTCATCAGCTACTTCTGCCCATACTTCCCCTAGACTCCCACAGGACCACAGAGGGGCAGAAATGCTCCAGATTCACAACCACAGTACTGACGCTTCTTGGAGAAAACTGTGTGTCCTAGTCTACAGCCTGCAGCTCAGCGAGCTATTGCTCTCTCCAGCATCAGTAAACTTGACTCTTTAAGAAAGCCACCGTTTAGCCAAGCTGTGGTGGTTGTACAAGCCTTTAATCCCATCATTCAGGAGGCAGAGACAGGCAGATCTCTGTGAGTTTGAGTCTACAAAGTGAGTCCAGGACAGCCAAAGCTACACACAGAGAAACCCTATCTCAGAAAAAATGAGGAGGAAGAGGAGGAAGAAAGAAAGAAAGAAACAAAGAAACAAACAAACAAAGCTAGCTACGATTTTCTCTAAAATCAATCCACTTTCCAAAACATCTGGAAGAGGGACTGTGTTTTGTATGGTTGTTTCATGAAAAGTTCCAATATTTCAGGTGCCCTTTCTGAAGCCACACTGTTCAGTTAAACCCAGCTCATGCAGTCCAACTCACCAAATATTTATTGAGCTGAGCACCGTGTTAGGAAAAGACCTAGACGCCACCCTAAGGAACCACACAGGCCTAGAATGAGACACAGCAAACAACACTTCAGTGCAGCCTGGGTAAGCGCAAGGAGAGGTTGCCACACCAGGGAGTACTTCCCTGAGGAGTGACTGTCTGGAGGGACAGCCAGATGTTAACTGGAAAACTACTCAAATAGAAGGCCCGCTGTGGAGGAGGGGCAGGTGGCGCCCTGCAGCTTTAATGCCACATCTGGCTGGGGAAGGGGAGAGCAGGTGAATTGGCTGTAAGAGTGTTCCAAGCACCAGAAGAACGGAAAGGTGGCAGGAGGCCACAGAGTCTTAACTGTATCGGTTCCTCATCACTGTGACCAAATGACCTGCCGAGAAGCAACTTAAGGAGGAAGGGCTTTGCCTTGGCCTGGGGATTAAAAGGGGGTATAATCCATCATGGCGGCAGGGGCTGAGGCAGCCAGTCATATTCTGTCAGCAGCCAGGGAGCAAAGAGCCGACAGGGGGTGGCACACGTCCTTACACCATCCTCACCCCATCACCAGGCTGAGCCTACAGGGAAGGACCCACTAGCCAAGGTGCTTCCGTTCCTCGGTTCACACGGATCTGTGGGCACCAGGCCAGGAGGTCTCAGAAGCCGTGGAAATTAGCCTAAATGTCTGTAAAGGTAACCGCCAGCTTTTCTGGAGACATTCCTGAATGAATGACTGGTTGGCCGGCTGACCACAAGATTCAAAGAAAAAAAAAATCCAAGAGTTTATCCTGAATACCCAAAAAAGGGGAGGGGGGAGGGGAGGGTGGAGGGGAGGACAGAGCGTTTCCAGAGAGGACCGGCTATAAATGGAAAACTGCACTGACTGAAGGAAAACAAACTGTATTTGATGTGAACCCATTTTTGACTCTGTCTGGAAATCCAGGGCAGAAGGAAGTGGAGGGGACAAGGAGTGAGCAGACGTACTCAGGCTAAACCGCCCGCCTCTGGAATTGGGGTGGACTGGTGTGTGTGTGTGTGTGTGTGTTCCTACGTACTATGACAGGGCCGTTGTGAAAGGCACCAATCATATGGCAGCCATCCAGATACAGACAGACCCAGGCTCCTGGAGTTACACATGCTGGCCCAGTATTGGCAGGGAACAGGGCACGCAAATATGGGAGGAGCAGAGGGGAGGCTCTCCGGGCATGTCTGCTTTCTGAGAGCCGTTGTGCCCGTGAAGAAGACAATCCACCAGGGTGAGTGGTTCCTAAGTGTTCATTGCTCTCTCTGGAGTAAGGCTGGCAGTAATACTCCAGGCTGGCAGCTCCCTTTCCACAGCACATCAGGGAAGCGCTGGTCATTTCTGAGCATCACAGTCCTCTGACTCTCTCATCAGAAAAGAAAGGCACCCTTGTAATTTCGACAGCCCTCCATCAAAATATTGACATTAGTAAGAGGCAACTTTCGGTGACGGAGGGGAGCGTGTTTACCTTCTTGGGCGGAGCACGTCAAACACAGTCATGAGCCTCACAATGATGAGCATGGGCCCAGAAGATGACAAAGCCTATGGATGTTGTGACTGTCTTCGCTTACCCAGGTAGCACCTATGTTGTTTGTGTGACAGAGCAGCCTTGGGACTCATTTCTCTCATACCATGTCCCAGCTGTGAAATGAACATCTTGTCTTACGATCTGAGGTCAGAGTCTCTGGGTTGAAGTCTTACCGAGGCGCCCTCCTGGACATGTGGCTCCTGGGCTTTAGTCCTCATCTGTAAAGTGAGACTTGTTGCTAGCACCCACATCATGGGCTTCAAAAGGGCCCTTGCGAGAGTAGCTGGTACAAAGCACTCACTAAATATCCATAACGGCTGTTACTGTGGAATCTTTCAGCTTGTGCTCCCAAGTCTATTAGCTAGAAAGAAAAACTGAGTCAAGTTATAAAATGGTCACATACTAACTATCAAGAGTTCAGGGGCCAGGCATAGTGGCAGACACCTTTTATTCCAGCACTTGGGAGGCAGAGGCAGGCAGATCTCTGATTTTGAGACCAGCCTGGTCTACAAAGTGAGTTCTAGGACAGCCAGGGCTACACAAAGAAATCCTGCCTTGAAAAAAAAGAGGGGGGCGTTCAGGCAAGAACAACCATATATACTTTGTTGAAGCATGCCTACACTCTCAGCACTTGGGAGATAAAGGGTTAAAAGTCCAAAGCCAGCCTGGGCTGTCACAAAGAAGCAACTGTAGGTGTCTCTCCACCATTTCATTTATAGGCCATATAAGAGTTCTGGGTTAAAGGTGAGAGAGGTGGGTGAACATTAGAAGAAGGCAAAAACAGATAATGGGTCTGAAGACAGAGCTCCATGTTGAGAAAATGGAAAAGGCTGCCAGGGGGCATAAAGAGGGGCTCACAAAACAACTGAGAAGACTCCATAAGAGCGCCGTCTCCTTGTGTGCGGGACGAAGAAGCAAAAGTCCTTCCTCACGACATTAAGTGAAGCCGCAGAGAAGGCAGGGGAATGGGAAGTCCCTCTGCCCAAAGCTTGAGTGTGGGATGGGGGTGGGGTGGGGACAGAAACATAGAAAGTTATTCCAATAGGGAAGAGAAAGAGCATGGCTCCTCAAGTCTGCTTGGCTGGTGATCACTGTACTAAGAAATCACCTAAATGCCGGCCGAGAAGGCCCAGAAGAGCCAGCAGCAGTTCACTGAGGTAAATGAGAGTGTGCCGGGTGCTGTAACACAAGGAGGCAATTGTGTCTGAGTTAGCAGCGATCCAGAAAAGGCTGGGTGCGCAGATGGTCTTGCTGGCTTGACCCGTTTCCTCAAGAGTGTCGCTGCCTCCTGACTGTTCTGTGGCCCTGGAAACAGGTCGCTCAGTCTGAGGGGCAGCCCTCCTCTGTCCCACAGACAGAGCAGCTGGGCTTGCCAACATCATAGCATTTATCCCTCGGCATTCTGCATTCCACTGGATCACGGCTTCTGAAACTGAATAGGCTTACGAGTCACCTGAGGTACCTCAGGAACTTCAGAATCAAGGAGGACCCTTCAGCAGTAGTGGTATCAGAATTGACATCTGAGCAGTGAGGAGGCAGTAAAGTTCAGGGAATAGTGTTAGGGGCGCAGGGAACAGCAACTGTCTGGATGCAATCTGGGAAGGCAAGGAAAGCTGCAGTATGAGCAGAGCACTGTGGGCAATTGGGGAAAGGAGAGCCCAGGCCCTAAGCACATGTCCCATCACTGAGCTCCAGCTTCGATAAGAGCATTTTGAAAAAGCAAGGGGACACAAACTATTTCAAGAAACAGGAACACAGGAATTGAAACCAGGTGGCCCGGCTCCTGGTGGCAGTCATGGAGAGGAAGGCAGAACAATGACAGGTCATGGAGACAGAACTTGCTGAGGAATTGGATGAGAAGAGGTGAAATTCTCTCTTTGTTCCAGGCTGAGGCGCTGGGAACTTTTGCTAAAATTGGAAATATTGGGCAAAGAAGAGTTTGGGGAACTGACAGTTCCACCACATAACAATTAGTGCTCCAAAGTGGACAGCTTCCTCTTTCTCCTCGAGTCTCCCAGTGCTCTTCCTTACTAAGTAGTGAGCTCTGCCCAGCGCACCTGCCACTCCTAATCATGTATACACATCAGCTACCTTCCTCCTCAGATAACCAGCCTGACTTGTGCCTGTGAGGACTCCGATTGGACTAGAGACCACATAAAGTGCTTGCCTAGCATGCATGAATCTCTGGGTTCAATCTCCAGCACCACATCAAGCCAGGTACGGTGGAACATGTCCGTAATCTCAGCTCTTGAGAGGTAAGGGCAAGAGGATGAGGAGTTCAAAGCCAGTATCAATTAGATAGCAAGTTCGAGGCCAGCCTGCATTACAGGAGAGCCTCAGCAAACAAAAAGGCAGCAAAACCAAACCTGGATGCCAGGAGGAGTGTGGCATGGGTACTTCTGATACCAGCGCTGGAGAGGCTGAGACGGGAGGGTGAGAGCTCCGGGCCACCGTAGGCTCCACAAGGAGGCCCTGTCTCAAGAAACAAAACAGAACATCTAGGCGCATTGTTTGTGACATTCCTATCTCTCCCTGTGAGAATTATTTATGCATGTTAACCCCCCGTGGTGGTTAAAGTCCTAAAATGCGGGGCTTAGAACCGCTTTCTGAATTTGTTTCGACAGTATCTCCCGTGCTATATAGAAATGTGCCCAGCACAGAGTAGGCTCCACACTCTGCGCTGAGTGAGGAGGCGTGGTCCCGAGGTCACTGTCAGCTTAAAACACTCACTGGTGGTCAAAGGGGAGAGCTTCAAGCCCTTCAAACACTTGAAGATAGTTGTGCTCCTGGTTCTGTGTTTAGAGCATGCAAAAATTCTAAACAGATGTATGTCTTGACGTGTGTACAAGCTGCTGTAGGCAAACAACACCCTTACTGAAAAAAAATAAAAACCTGTTAAGGAACTCACTTTTAGAAATTTTATTTTTCCTGATAAAAAAAAATATTACATTTGTAGGGTTTTGTTTTTGTTTTTTACTGTTACCAGGCCACCCCATCCCCAGCTCTTACAGAAGTAGACGTTGGCTCACTTCAATTTCTACCTTTATGTATTAGCATTCTTCTAGGGCCCTGGAACCCAATGCTGAAGCCTGATACCTTATGCCCTGTGTCCATTCCGGCCAGGAGACCTCACGAAAATCAGGTTGATTCATTCTCACGTATTACAGGCTGTGCTGGGTCATGGATTCTGAAAATGGAAAGAAGCGGTGACAAGCCAGATATCAGGTCTCGGGGGCTTGATATTAGCAAGCTGACAGATTTCTAGAAAATGACAGACCACTTGAAAATGGAGAATGATGGGCATAAAGGGAGGCCGGGCTGTGGCCTGAGCTCAGGAGGACATTAGAGGAAGAAGCTGACTCCGGCAGGCCAAGCAGCATGTAAATGGAGAAGCAGCCACGGTTGTGGGGAGAGGATGGCAAAAGAACATTGCCAGGGATGGCAGCTACCACCGATGGCATGCCAATCGCCTACCACATACCGGAGTAAGCATTTTCTACCAACTTTCATATTAACTTATGTCAATGACCCTGGAGTAGAGATGCTTATTTTACTCATTTCACAGATGAGGAGCCTGCAGGTGCAGGGTGGGGTAGGGGTAGGGGTGGTAACTCGCTCAGGGTCACTGACTTAGGAACTTCACGAGCCGAGGACCTGACTTCACCCTCCCACCTTCTGCTCTAGACTCAGGGACATTCGTCCCATCAAGGCTGCCATGGCTGAGGAACGAGCTGTCTCCCGACACCCCAGAGAGCAAGGTGCTGAGTGCTGAGCTAATCTGGGAGTGTAACCGAAAGCCCTTCTGTGACCGAACTGTCTCAGAGCAGATGTACTCATCCGTCATCAGGAATACTCACACCATTGTGTCCAGCCCCACCTACAGGACTTTTTTTTTTTTTTTTAATTGTCTGCCCTTCGGTCGTGAGTGAGTAACGCCACTTTCCATTTTAAGCAGGGAGCTTCAGGAGATGAGCACGGGCGTAAGCCACGATTTAAAGCTGCGCTGCCTGGGTAGTTACTCACTCCCCTCAAGGGGTGGCTGGCTCACACCCTCCCACTCGGGACACTGACAGGGAGGTCTGCCGAAGCTTGAAGGCAATCTGGATGCCCCAGAGTGAGACGAGGCGTTGTGCCAGGGTATGCGGAGGCCGGTGGCTTGGCTGCCTCTCCACCTGAAGCGCTGGCTTGCCCTGAGTCCCCTATGTATACCAAGATTGTGTTTACTTGTACTTTCGTGTGGCGTCTCCTGAGGGCCTACTATGTGCTGGGCACTCTAGTTCTCTGCTAGAGATTCCATTAGCAGCTGCACAGCTCCCTGTCTAGAGAAGAGAAGCAGCCGACTATAGTAAAATGTCACAACCAACAGGTAAAAATGTATAATCTAGAAGCCCAGGGAGGTTTGGGGAACCAGGTGCCATAGGCCTGAAAAGCATGGTAGACAGGAAGAACAAAGAATTGCTGGCGGGCTTTCTGAACTGTAAGCAACCAAAGCAAGCTGGAGAGAGAAGCTTGGAAAACCTGGGGTTACTCCAGGGGTCACCGGGAAGGCACGGCGGCCTCAAGTTACAGCGCAGGAATCTTCCATGCAGACACGACTTGTGTGTGTGTGAGGTGTGGGGGGAGAGGGGGAGCTGAGACGGAGACAGAAAGAGGGGCTGGGGGTGTGTGTGAATAATGGAGATGGGTGGGGCTGAAGATGCTGGGCAGTCAAGCCGGATGACAAATGTCCAGAGAAGCAGGTAGAAGTAGGGAAGGTGGAGAGGAAAAGGCTGGCTCAGGGATGACCTAAGACTTTCTGAGTCAGAGAAGCCAGGAGGCCCAGCTTAAAGAGAGCCCCGCTTGCCGAGGGAAGCAGGCACCAGGCACAGCCAGGCTCCCGGGGGATTCTTGGCCAGAGACGTTTTCTAATCTCTAAAGGCTCTGCCATCTCTTCAGGAAGCCAGCCTCGTGCCAGCAGGTAAGGAGAAACTATGCCCTAAGCCTTTCTTTGTATTTCCATGCTCCTGGGGCCGTTCCAGAGGGCCCAGTTCTCACTGTATGACTCGGGCTTACAGAGCCAGCTCACTCAGAGCAATGTTCCTCGTGTGGTATGTGGGAGAAATGAGGAGAAGCCAACGAGCATGAGAACAGCCGACCTTGCATGGCTGTGCCAACACAGACTGACAAGCATTGTCTAATTCCCCACTCTGAGCACACCTGTTGGTTCCCGGATGAAAGGCTCATGCACAAAGGCTGATGACTTGGCTAAGATTCTGTGCTGTGCATATCACTGAACAGGGTACAGCGAGGATCTGGCTGCCCACAGCTGTGTGTTGGCAGAGACATAAGGAAATGAGGTTTAGATGATGACAATGACCACTTGAAAGGAAGACTCTCTTCTTTGCTAAATTAAGGGGTCCCTGAGCAATCACCTCCCTCATTTGAACCTTAAGGTCAGCTACTGAGAAATTTCAAGTTTCATTCAGACCCTTGAGTGAGGAAGTTTCAGCACAGACTCAAGGCATTAGCTTCTGAGCTAGCCAGGGGCACATCCAATGTTTTAAATTAATTATTAAACTTTCTCTGATTATATAAGAAATATTCCTAATAAATAGTACATAGAACACAAAAATGAAAGAGTAGATACTGAACAAATAAAGCGTTACAGGTGTCTGCTCAGTGCTGGCTGTGGCCACGTTTTGAGGGGTGTATGTATTCTAAAGAGAGCATTGTGTGTACATATATGCATGGATATAAATTGGAGTCTTTCCTTCCGGTCCTATACATCGGCATTACCTTTCAAAATCACAGTTCTTAGTATCTGGAGTCGTTAATGCCTGATTCGCTCTTTGTCCTTAAGGAAGACTTGTGCACTAACATACAAGTTTGGGCGTCTACTGAGTGAGTATCAGCGAGCAGAGCATGCCAGGGACAGAAACCAGATCTAGTTTATGGGAAGGAAACGGAATTAGGAGGCAGGCGCATTTTCATTACTTACTAATATTCCTCCCTGGCACACAGTGCGAGAGATGCGAGCGTAAGAACACAGCTCACAATGTGCAGGGCATTCGGTTATGTGACAAAGACGCAAAGCAGAAGAGCAGCTTCTAGAGCTAACCTCTGCGTAGAGTCTTCATTCTGACCCCATTTTCGTCTTCCTTGGCCGAGGGGACCCTCCCTCTTTGCCAAGGGCAGCACATGTGCATGGGCTCTTCCAGACAGGAAGGCAGAGTGGTCTTCACAGGCTTCCAGAAGCAGACCCCCCCAGAACTGACGTGGCACCAGAGGCAACAAAACCAAGTCCACTCAGCTCCTACCGTCCCTTCTTGGCACCCCATGTGCCGCCTACCTTTGGCTCCTCTTCTAAGCCATCAAGGCAAAAATCCTGTCTGGTCAGGGGACCTATTGACTCCCTCTCTACATCGCAGCTCAGACATCTGTTTTGTGTTGGGAGCCAGCAGCCTGGAGTGCCGCTTGTTTGTGTGACATCGCTGCATTGCCAATGCACTCCAGGCTGCTTGCCTGTGAATAGTCTGACCCTGAAATAGCCTAGAGTGAGGCCCACGGGCTTCAGTCAGGCCTTTGCCCCCATTCCCAGCAAAGGGGAGAATGAATGTGGCCTCTGCTAATAAGTTACACTGAGGGAGAACTAGTACGTGCTTCTTTTCTTTCCTTCTTGGTCTGCAGCTTACCCTTTTCTTACCAAGTTATTCCCTGTCCTGAGTCAAGGTGATATCCCTGTCCAGTACAGCCAATGGGTGCATGAACTGGGAAGCCAAGGGTCTACTGGTTCCTCCTTCAATGGTAGATTCACTTATTTACTGGAAAAGAGCTTCTTTCCTTTTTATTTATTTATTTATTTTATTTTTTTATTTTTTTTTCTTCCTGTTTTTCCAGGACAGAGTTTCTGTTTGAAGCCATAGCTGGCCTGTAGGCCAGGCTTGACCTGCTTCTGCCTTCCGAGTCCTAGGATTAAAGGCACACAACACCATTGCCCATGGCCTTCTGTTATACTGGGTTGTCCTCTGCTTTGGTCTTATTTTGCTGTGGTTTTGTTTTGATTTTGTTTTTGAGACAGGGTCTTATAGCTCAGGCTGGTCTTCAACCTCCAAGTGTGGAGATGATGCCTGAATACTCAGAGTTTGGGGATTTGTTTTTCCCTATTTCATTTACTTTTAGATTTCATTTCCAAAGGATACAGTTATACAATACACAAATCTGCTTTCAAAGTCCATCATTTCCTACCAAACCCTTTATTCTACTTTTTAGCTCTATGACATTCACTAGATTTTCTTTATATATAAACGAACACGCGGACAGTTTGGATATCTAGAATATTCCTTTGCCTAGAGTTACTTAACTTCTCAAGATCCTGGGTTTCTGTTTGTAAACCTGGGAATGATACTTTGTATGTGTGATACTATATGCTACATTAATCATGCGATCTTATGTGTGATGTATACAATATACTCCAAGTAAATTAGTTAATTATATATTCTTTAAGAATTTTTAAATTATTTTTACTTTTAGCACATGTGAAATTATTAAAAATAATGTAAAATTATTTTTGCATTCTAGCTGAATGGTGAGTGATAATTGTCTTTATATTTTCAGTAATGATATTGAGTTTCCATTTAAAATAAATTCCAGTTTAAACACTAATTTAACTTCAAAAATACTAACATTATGAGACCCTACCTCAAAAAAGTATGTGTGTGTGGTAGAAGCCATAGCTCGGCTGGTAGAGTGCTTGCCTAGTATACAGAAATATGTGGGTTCAATTCCTAGCACTATACATTTGACATGACGGTAACATGAATGGAAGGTCAGCATTGAGAAACAGAGGCAGAAAGATCAGAAGTACAAGCTTATCCTTGGCTACTGTGTGTGTGTGTGTGTGTGTGTGTGTGTGTGTGTGTGTGTGTGAAAGCTTTTTGTTTCTTCTCCTAAATCTATGTCTAGTGGCTGACGATTGAGTTCCCCTTCTTAGCAAGCACTGGACCCAGGTTTCATCCTAGTTCATCGGGAAAATTTAGAAAAAGGAAGCTGAACATATCTAGATTATTTCTCAATTATTCAGGACAACACTTTCTCCTTACGCAGGAAACAAATCCCCTCAACGAAAGCTCTGACACGGTAGATGTAAGCAATGAACACTCCCAAATCAGCCAGCAGACATCTCAGCACAAGCACAGACGCCTGGTGTTTGGGAAGGTTGGGACACAATCCCAACGGCTGTGTCCCACCACCGTGACAGGAAGAGATGCAGCTGGTCCCCACGAACCCTTCTCTTTGTGCCCCCACCATCTCCAAGTCTTAACCTCCACTGGGATAGCTTGAGCACTCTTTACCAGAAGAGCCATCTCCGAGCGAGGTCTCCAGCCCCCAAATGCCCTTTTTCCATTCTCTCACGTCAAATCTCTTTCTGGAACAGCGATGCCTCCAAAGTGTTATACAGAAATCCCAATAATCTAACGTAAAGAATGCCTGTGAATATTCACGGAACATCTAGAAGCCAACAGTAAGGAGCCAAGTCTATGGGTGAAATGAGGGACTGAGAACCGATGCCGGGCCCTTAGGACCGAAGATTCACAGGAAGGGATGGTGGGAGACAAGTGCAAGTGCCGGGATAGCAACGGCACATGAGAGTATAATGGTTGCACAGACGCCAGGAGCGGACACACACAGGGTGCTATAGGAGGAAACTGTGACTTGGAGCCTGTAAGGGGACAAAGTGGAAGCAGCATAAGCCCCCAGAGGCCTTTGCGCTATTAAAAGGTGGTGTCTATTCCTGCAACCCCTGTGACCAGTGGGCTATTTGAGTTCCCTGCCCACTGTGGACTAACAACTTTTGGAAACATGACAGGTTCTTGTTGATGGGGCTCCCAAAGTCTCCTCCAACAGACAGGGCAGACTTAGACACAGGTGGCTTCCTGTACATCCCTCACCCCACCTACCAAGTCCCCGCACACCCCCAAGCCCTCGAGGGCTGATTCCTCACGGAACCCCGCTGCCCATTCCCCAGCCTCTCACACGCCGTCCCTCTCTGCCACCCATGGCTCAGCAGGGGTGAGAGGTGCCCACGCACCACTGCAGATTGCCTTGGCCACGAGTTCACACTTTCCTATTTTAATTTTTGTATTGTGTGTATGGGGCGGGCCCATGTGAGTGAGGGTGCTGTTGGAGTCCAGAAGAGGATGTCATAGCGTCTGGCGCTGGAGGCCCCTGTCGCTGGGAGCCACTGGAGCTCGTTCCCATCGCCTACAGTCCTCCTCAAGGGCAGCAGGAGCTCTGTCCTCCAAGCCATCGATCCAGCCACTTTTGAAAATGAAGAACGAGTATTTCAGGCTAGTACGTAGCTCAGAGAGCACTTACCTAGCGTAAGGCCCTGAATTTGTTCCTCAGTGATCCCTGCATGAATGCATGCCATAGGAGCTGACTTTTCTCATTTTCCCCTCACACGTAGTGTCTGGTGAGTCACAGCCAGCAAGCGTTTGTTGAGTGAATTAACGAACAACAGTAGTCTACTTCGAACCCATCTCTTCTTCATCTCTTCATTCTGGTAAGCTGGATTGCTTTCTGAGGCACGGTCAGTGGTTTTAGAGAATGAATAGGATTTCAGGTTGGCTTTATCAGTCAAAATTCTCCTGCCTGGATTTATAGCTGGGGGACTAGAAAAGCTCGCCAAGCATTGGTTCACGAGAAGACTGAGGCAGCACACCCCCCTCTTCACCAAAGCATGTGACGCAGGATGCACACATCCTCGTCCTTCCAACCAATATGACTGTACTCAGTGCTCTTTGCGATATGATTGGTTCCAAAGGGTGTGTGTTCACCACATACGATGAGGTACGTCGCTACATGTGTAAATGTAGTCATTTCTGCCGTCCGTCTCATTAGCACACCCACCTACCACCCCCCAACGGCTTTCGGGTGTTTAGTGAGCCCTCAAGGGAATACTGTTATGACTTGATCCTTTTGTTTTTTAACTTATTTGGAAAACGTTGGAGTCTTTTTGTCCTTTGAGATGGGGTTTTGCTCTAGAGGTCAGGCTGGCTCTGAGCTCATTACCTGCCTCACCCTCCTTGGTGTTGGGACTGAGCAGCGAGGCAGCTGACTGTAAGTTAAAGTTTGTTTGTTTCTTTGTTTTCTTTCTTTCTGAGACAGGGTCCCATGTGGCTGAGGATGACTTTGAACTCAGAATCCTCCTGCCCCCACCTTCCAAGGTCTAGAAGTATGGGTGTGTGCCACTACACTGGTTTCAAATGATACTAGGAATTGAATTTAAGACCAAAGGGGCTGCAGCCTCAGCCCCAAGGACGCGCTATCACTGACTATTGACACCACCCTGCAAACATATCTGTCAACTTACTCATCCTCACTACCCAGACTATGGGCTCACTATCCTCTTATTTCCATTCGCTATCAGCAGGTACCACCACTCTCTGTCTCTATGAATTTGACTTGTTTTAAACATATGAGCAAGATCTGTGCTCTCTGTCTTTCTTCACCTGGCTTATCTGCTTAGATAATACCTCTAGGTTCACCCACCTTGATGCAAACGACAGCATTTTCTTCTGTTGTTTAAGCAAAGAGTAATCCATCTGTCGATAGACATCTAGGCTAGTTCCTAACCTTGGTTGCAACAGATGCTAGGATAAAGATATCTTGGCTGCAAGAGATAGGCGGAGAAAGCTGCCTGTTTAACCTAGAGATTTCAATATATTCAATGGTGGCGAGATTGCTTGCCATTTCTTCAGGTCCAGTGATTTATTTAGTTTATTTTATGTGTTTGAGTGTTTGCCTGCATGTATGTATATATATCATATATATGCCTGATGCCCATGTACACCAGAAGAGAGCAGTGGATGCCCTGGAACTGAAATTCTGGATGGTTGTAAACTACCAGATAGGATTCAGGAACTGATTCCTGGTACTCTGCAAGAGTAGCCAATACTTTTAACCACTGAACCATCTTTCCACACACACACCCATCCCAGACCACTATTAAGTTTTTCTTATATATTTTTTCCTAGTAGCTTTATAGGTTTTGGTTTTATACATAAGATGTCAATCCATTTTGAGTTGATCTTTGTATATTATATGAGCCAACATATTTATTAAACATGTATTATATATCAAACCTGTGTGAGAAACTGGGAATAAAAAGCTAAGTAAGACAGACAGGGGTCCTACCAATAACAGAAACAGCCAGACAGCAAGCATGAGGGTTGCTCTCATTTTGAGGGAAAAGCAGAAGAACCTGTCTTTCCGAGAGAGGGGGACAGAGACAGGGATGGTACACAGAGGTCCAGGCCAACAGGAAAATAAGATCAAAGGTGAGCATGATGCTGGCAGATTTTGGAACTGGAAGTTCACTCTTGTTGGAAGCCACTGATAGATGTGGTGCCATGGAACTCTTAAGCCATCTGTTTTCTCTTAATACAAAGACCAGGACATCTTAGAAACCAAGCAGGTCCCCAGGAAACAGCTAGAACATAAACACTGCAGGTGTGCTCACCATCAGAGAATAGGGAACTCTTAAGCCATCTGTTTTCTCTTAAGACAAAGGCCAGGACATCTTGGAAACCAAGCAGGTTCCCAGGAAACAGCTAGAATATAAATGCTGCAGGTGTGCTCACCATCAGAGAACACAGCCGGAACACAGTAGATTCTTCATAGCCATTTGCAGAATAAATGAAAGAAGCCAGGCAGGTGGTCTCAGCCATATTCTCTGGCATCACCAAGTGGCAGAGGAGCTAGAAGTAAGGAGGCATTTGGAGCGCTGGCTGTACCCCTCCTAGAAATGACAGCAGTTGTCAGAAAAGCCAGAGCAGTGTGGCTGGGAAGGCAGGTCTTGAGATCACACTCCTCTGCTGAAGGACAGGCTGTCTGTCCAGGCTCCTGCGAGTGGAAAACAGGCAGAAGAAGAGTGGGCATTGGTCCCAGTGCCCAGCCTGGCACAAGATGGTGAGCTGGCTCCTTTGCTGCATGTCATCGCCTGAGCTATCGTGATGTCTCATTTCAGTCAGCTGCTTAACATCCGAGTTCCATGTTCCTGGAACATGCTGTCACCTTCTCAGAGAAGGTGCGTGGACTGATGTCCCCAAAATATTCTGCTCTAGCAGCTGTGAAGACCGACTTTGCTCCTGGCCCCCACCCATGCATAAGAGGCCCCTTACCTATTATGTGGGCTTGTATCCTACCTGACCACGACTCCACTCAGCAGCCAGTGACCTTTTAAAACTTGCAAATCTGATGATGTCACTCCCCAGCCTACCTTGTCTGGTCTTTTCCCACAGTCCTGCCAACAAATGCCCACAAGGCTCCAACCAATCTGCCAGCTACCCTAGCCACAGCCTTCTCTCCTCCTCCATGATGAACTTTTTATTTCCACTACTGAAATATTCTCTTTCTGGACTCCGTACTTTTGCACATGACTTTTTCTACCACCTTTTAATATAAACAGCCCTTTCTCCAGGACACCCTGCCATCTCTCAGGTTCTGCAGGTCGCTTGTCACACGGCTCCCTGAAAGCCTTCCACTTCACTGTTCTAACACCCAGTTCATCCAGAATCCCTGTGTTTTTCCTACTGGCACCAAGAGTGCCTCACTATGTATGTCTTATTCTCTACTACTTTTCTCATGCCTGGTACACTAGTTGCTCATTAAATGCATGTTGGGTGAAGGAATACACATTCACACTCTTGAACCCTTGGAAGCAGCTTTCCCAAAGAAAATGAGGGTAGAAAGAAGCTGAAACACAGCTATATTATCTTGTTTCAGTGCTGTCATTTCATCTGTGATGGACTTGCTGCTTGTGTGCTGTGGGTAGGCTTTAGTTAATTCTTCAGAACTACTTTCTGGCTTAGTTCAGAATAGTCTGGGCCTTTATAGTAGGCCCCGCCAAAACAAAGCCTCCAAGAAAACCCACAAACATCAGTCCCTGTCCAGGTGCCTACACATGGACAGCCTCCTGCTGTACAGCAGAGCATGAGTGAGGAACCCGCCCTCCTCTTGCCCTGTGCTCTGTTTTGCTTTCTCCCCCACCCCCCAGTGGCAACAACAATTATTCAGTAAAGGAAATAAGAGCAATGGAAAGAAAGAGAAAAAAATAAACATTGAAATGGGCAGTGTTCCTTGGCTACTGCTTTAAAAAAAAAACATGGAGTAGATTTGGAGTTATTTCAGTGACTTTGTGAAATGAAAAAAAAAATCAAGTTTGTTCCCCTTCGGCGGAACCACTTTTCTTTATCTTATATAAAGGAGAGTTACTGAGGCCCAGAGTTCACACAGTGAGCTATGTACTAGAGTCCCTTGGGGTAACTCGCTACTCACGGGCTGCCAAGCTTACTTGGCCCAGTGCATTAGAACTAGGAGAAGGGACTCCATCATAATTCCCAGGAAGATGGGCCACATACAAAGGAAAGCTCAGATGTGAGCACCATGGTAGGCCCTGTGCTGATAAGAGGAGAGGCAGCTGGGAGAGGAAGCTTAGATCTCCCAGGAATTCCAAAGGCAGGTCCCAAAGATGCTGAACCAAGAAAATGACACACATCGGACTATGACAAGCAGAAAGAGGAATGCTGCTGATCTGCCTTCTAGTACAAGTGGGAAGTTTATTCACTTAACACTGCCTGAACTAAACCTGGTAACAGGGACTTGTGGCAGGTACATTAGGAAGGCGATTGTGGCAACATGATTCATGAGGATGCCATGTTTTCTCATGCAGCTCTGCCCTCAATAGTCAGGGAGATTCCCCACATCATAGGTGGATGTAGCCCCATTGTCTATCCTCCAATTCTCTGAAACATTTTCATCAGTTACCAGTTTTCTGAAAACTGCCTCTGCAATGGGTGACTGGCAAATGTTACCAAGACACACGAACAGCACTGACTTGGACCCAGCCTCTGCCATGTTTCCATGCAGATCAATGTTTACAGTTTTAATACAAAAACTAACAGAGGAGCCCAGTATCATGGCATAAAACTTATAAACCCAGCACTTGGGAGATAAAGGAAGGAGGATCAGGAGATCTAGGCAAGCCTCTAGTACTCAGAGAGTTCAAGGCCAGGTTGGACTACATGAAACTCTGTCAAAATAAAAATAATGGAAATTAATTCTGGAAGAAGTAATCATATACCTTAAAATATTTTCATCATTATTTATACATATATTCTAATTTTCCTGTCTTTGCCTTATATTTAAGGCAACCTACGTGAATTGTCTAATTCCTGCTTATTTGTTGAACTAATACAACAAATCCAAAACTTGGCCCTGTTTCCCAGGTATGAGGTACCATATCCCTGTGGTATAAGAGAAGACATGTGACTCAGAGATGCTGCTATAGTAAAAGAAAGCCCCTGCCAAGTCTTTGCATGTTTTTGCTACTCAAGGAGAAAGTGCTTGCTTGGGATCATTCTGTTTCTAGAGCCCCAGAAGAACAGCTAGTCTATTTGTAACCCAAAGCAGTCAGTAGGCAGGACACAACCAATGATATGATGAGTCAGTGACACTCTTCTTTCAAGAAATTTACGGCTGACTTTGACTTTTGAGCAGTTTTTTCAATTACTCTCTGTGGTTAGTCTCCTTTAGATAAGGAAAGTTAAGTTCAACCTGGCAAGTTGCAAGTAAGGGGCTGTGTAAGAGAGCAGGGGGCAAGAAAGCCTCACACCTGTGTTAAAGGCAGTGAGAGAGACAAGAGCTCCGGGGAGGACAGAGCCTCCTCTCCTGGAGGATTATCCCAGCAGCTTGATTTCTTTCCCATCTTTTCATTTTAATGCACAAACAATAGCATCAAAATAATAAATGAGCAACTGACTAAAGTAATGACCCAGCCAGGGTGGGGGGCAATTTCAGAACGGAAATCTGAGTCTGGCCAGATAGATTCTGCTGAGAGAATGATTGAAGAGAGAAGCTCCTAAAAGTAGATAACATTTCTTTGTAATGTTTGCCTGGAGGAAAGGCATCCTTTCACAGGAAGAAGCTCAAATCCGGTCTATTTCTGTAGGAGCATTTCAAGTGGTCAGTCGACTTATTTCCTGTGGTTCCCAGGAATTCTGCAGCAGACTCTCAAGAGGATGTTGGAGATAGGGCATGGGGACTTGATGGAGAGAATCAATAATTATCTCTATATTTGCCTCTTTTTTTTATAAAAACAATCTAAGGGAAAGCCACCTGCCTCAGAAGTGCAAAGTTCATTACAACAGAGAGTAGAGTTGGACATGAAAATCCTTCAGAATGGCAGTGCCCTTGGGTCAAGAATTTGCAACATGAAATTTCATTTATCTGCTCGTTCTCTGTCCTTCCTCTTCCTCATCACCCAATAATCATTTGGGCTAATCCTGGGGGGCCAAGAAGGAGGTGAAAAGCTCTACCCTCAAGAGCTTAGTGCCCATGAAAAGAGACACATCAAAAAAGAGCTCACAGTGAGGGACAGATAATTAATTACAAGTGTTGGCAATTTTAAGGAAGAAAAGAACAGGAGGCTCCAGAGAGCCTGGAGAGATGGCCCCATGGTTTAGAGTACTTCCTGCTCTTGCAGGGGGTCCCAGGTTCAATTCCCAGCACCTACATGGTGGCTTACAACCATCCATAACACAAGTTCTATAGGATCTCTTCTGACTTCTGCAGATCCCAGGCATGAACATGGTACACATAAACATGGCAAAATACCCATACACATAAATATTTCAAAAATTGATGAATATATTTTTAGAGAGGGAAAGAGAACATAGAAGACGAGGGGCACTAAACACGCATGGTGAGGTCAAAGAGGCTCTCTGAGGAGTGGTACTTCAGTCATCATCTGAAGAACAAGTAGAAGCCAGCCAATGGCTACTGTTGGGGAAGGACATTGCTGGAAAGGAAACAGTTTGTTGGAAGGTTGTATGGTGAAGACCACAATGAACTTGGGATCCAAAAGTAGATGAAGAGGAGGGTGGAACGTGGGAAATGGTAGTATGAAAATGTCCTGGGCCACATAACATCATACAGGCCAGGCCAGGATTTAGATTTTGTTTTATAGAAATGCAAAATTATAGAAAAATTTAAGCCAGGGGATGACCAATCTGAAATAGGTTTTTAGAGCTCTCTTTCTTTATTATACTGTGCATTAAAAAGACATAACAAATCACATAAGGAAAGTGGGCTCAGATGGGCGTGGTGGCACACGCCTTTCCTCCCACCACTTAGGAGGTAGAAGCAGGAGGATCTCTGTGAGTTTGAGGTCAGCCTGGTCTACAGAGTGAGTTTCAGGACAGCCACTGAGACCCTGTCTCAAAAAGAAAGAAAAGGAAGGAAGGAAGGAAGGAAGGAAGGAAGGAAGGAAGGAAGGAAGGAAGGAAGGAAGGGAGGGAAAAAGAAATAAAAGGAAACGGAAGGTGTGGTAGGCCAGTGCAGGAATGACAAAGGAGATAGTAACGAGGTGTACATTTGGTAAGCCTTAACACGAGTCAGAGTTTCATCGGTATACCTCAGAGATGTCAGACAGAAAAAAGGCTGGGCCTGAAGTAACATGAGGGAAGCCATGCTGTGGATGGACTAAGGAATCATGCAATATTTTGTAAATAATTCAATGTAATGGAGACAATATTTATATTAAAATAATGATGATGATGAAGAAGAAGAAGAAGAAGAAGAAGATAAAAAGACAGTTTGAGTAAGATTGATTAAAATATAATGTGAGCAAAACAAACCTGATATGAAACCTTGTCAGCTGTGTAGTGTTCGTGTGTGCCTGTGCCATATACATGTGGACAGGTGTGTGTGTGCAGTAGTGAGACAGACAGTCACAACAATCACTAGTCAGTGTGGCACAGTTAGGCCTAAGATGAACAGGGCTGTGAGGAGAGCTCCCTCAGATGCAGGTAGTGCAACAGAATTTCAGGCTGAGAAGGTGGAAGCCTTCTGTGTGTTGATAAGGGTTTTCTGTCAACCAAACTCTCCACACTTATAGAAATCTTATAGTCTAAGGACTAGCCCTATGGAGGGCAACGTTGAGAAGCAGCAACCATCTATGTATTTATTTCCTATAAGATCAGATCTATAAGAACATCATACCATTGGAAGTTCCGAATAGAAGAATGAAAATACCGGGAAATGTTCTGCCTTCTCTCTGCCCCACTCTACGGGCCTATCCAAAGACAGATTTATAGAACTCTAGAAGAGGCCCTGGAACTTGACAAGACCAGGGAGGATGCAGGAATGTAGATCTCTGGCTGTCCAGGGGAATTAGGCACATAAATATGGCATCAGAGAGAAGACAGGAGACCCTTTGAAGCCTCTCCTTCCTCCCTGTTGCCCAATATGTTTTCAAAGACCAACAGCTTAAGTGTCTCCATTTTTTTTTCTAACAGCCACACCCAACACAGTGGTTTTTTGATCCCTAAAACATGAGAGGGATAGTGGATGTTGTAGAAGATAAATGGCTTTGGAAGGTCAGATAGAAAAACACAGACATGAGGAGGGAGACCAAGAGTTGGAGGGCTGGGCGTGCACTGTGCTTTGAGCCACGCAGCCAAGCTTGAGTAACCTTCACTGAAAGGCCTCTTCTGACAGACGGGTGGGCAGTTGAGGCTGTCGGTACCTACCTGCCCTCAGCATTTTCTAAGAAATGGCGTCATGACCATAACGTGTACCTTCCTGGAGACAGGAGATACCAGGGCACACTTATCTCTTAGGTTAGCTCTTGGGCATGAGATTTTAGCTCACTTCCAAGATATTTCATCCCTTATGCAAAGCTGGCCATTCCTTCAGGAGCTGAGGTGATATTGTTCTCCTGCTGTCTCTTTCCCCTGATACCCACTCAGGAGCTCGGCTATGTGGGAACCTATATGTGGAAAGCTATGTCACAGGATCTTGAGATCCACTGGCACTATTGAAATTCAACACAAATGGAAAAATAGCCTTCTGGGAACTATTCATATGGGATGGAAGAGAGTTGGTAAATACAAGGAATTGCTAAAAATAACCAAAGTCCTTAAAAAGAATGCCAAAGGGAACAAGCATACCACTGTTCTAAAGCAGTCCCCACAGAAAACAGCCTTGGAATGCTTGCACCCAAGCTCTTTTGTTCCTGCCCTTTTGGCTGTGACACCCACAGGGTCCCTTTGCAAATCCTGGGCCTTGGCTCTGCCACTGGCTCCCGGCCTGGAGTATTCAGGGCCCAGATTGGGCCTCCCTAGCTCTCTTTCAAGGTCCAGAATAGACTGACACATGAGAATGATCCATGGGTATACAAGCACTTTAAACATCAACCACGCGCTGGCCCTGCCACCCACTCTTCCACAGATGCCTAGATAGCATCTGTTTGGCCAAAACATGGGTTTCGTCCTTTGTTTTCATAGTGTTTTGAGTGAGCCAGGAATATTGAAAATGCCCAACAGTCAGGTGATGTTATGAACCAATGTCATGGGGATGAGAGCTTTACTCTCGACTAAGACACAGGTTTACTTTGCTGACATGTGCAGTCCTTCTGCGGCAGTTGTCTAGGGCTCAGACAAAAGGAAGAGTAGAAAACAGTCCCCAAGGAGCTTCTGAGAAGCTCATTTGCTCAAACTGCTCCATGAAACTTCAAGTGCCTTAATAGTTTAATTAAGACTCAACCCATCAAAGCACAGGTGCAATGAGCAATGCAGTAATGGCTGCCATCTACTGAAACTCATCATGTGACATGTCCTGCCCTGGCCTTCTGTTTCCTTACGGCACTGTTATAAGATTGGCACTCTCGGTTTCCTTTTTTATGATCTGCTGGAGACGGAACCTAGGGCTACATGCTAAACATGGCCTTTACCACTGAGCTATATCCCCAGTCACAGGCAACCCAAAAGAGGAACAGAAAGGTCAAGTAACTTGCCAGCCATAAAAGGAGCTAATGACACCACAGAAACCAAAATTCAAGTCTCAGGCTGTGAAAACGCTCCGTTTGTGAGGCATTACCAAACTTCTAAAGTCAACCCTTTCCAAAGTTGGTTCTGGCCTTGCCCCGCCTCTTTATCATCATGGCAACTGACCAACTGGAAGCAGCCACTCCAGCCCCATGGGAAGGGACAGCTGTCGGGGGCAAAGACTCTGTGCATGAAAGCAAGCATCCCTTCTTTGATGCTGTTCATGGGGCCACACAAGTTACAGAGGCTGGCCAGGCACAAAGAACAGAGAAGGTGAAGGGTCACCCAGTACAAAGACCATTTCTTCTCTTGATCACACTGAGTGCATGATTACAAGTATAGATTTCAGCATCAGAAAACCCTACATTCAGATCTTAAACTTTCCACACTAAAATAGGACAGGATGCATTTCTGGATTGAAAATATCATTCTATTCATATACTGCCTTGTTAAAAAAAAAAAGGCAGGGTAGGCAATGCCTCTCTAACAGAATTTCTTTGAGAATTAATTAATGTACACAGCATGCTTAGGACCACGCCTAGTACACTGTACATGTGTAAGAACTTTCACTGTTTATGGTTGTTGTCCAGGAAGGATGTTGGGTAATGCATGGAATGGCAAGCCTTTGGCTCGCCCAAACAGATAAGAAGCACACACTTCAAAAGACTGAGTTTGAAGAAGATTTCTAGGTCAAGATCGGATGGGGGTAGGTGAAGAAAGACTCTGCAAACACCATCTTCCAAAGGCCAGGGAAGTCAGCTGACTTGGAGAAAGGAATGTCCTTGCTGGGCCCGTCCTCAAGACTGTAAAGTTGCTCAACAGATTAAAAAGATTTTTGGAGACACATCAGTTAGAGGAGGTTGAAGGAAGGAGATCGAGGGCTGCAGAACCCCTGCAGAATCACTTAACACTTGGCCCTGAGCCCCGGCTTTAATGCATCAGTCCGCAGGAAGGATGTTTCTGTTTAAGATGTGCACAGGTCTTCAGGACACTCTGGACCAGAGCGGGCCATTAAAACTCAGACAGAACCAGGGCCAGCAGGGCCCATCTCTGCACCAGGCAGCCTCTGCTTTTTGTCTCCTTGTGGATCTGTTCTCGGCAGGCACTTAAAAAAATGTCTGACCTCAGGCTGGATGATTATCTTATGGCGAGGAGGTGTTTGGAGGGTGAATAAGCCAGACTACAGAGAAAAAGAGATCTCAAATAGAGGGAGAAATAAAAGCTGTTGGAAGTGACCCTGGCAGAGGAGGGGTGCATCTACCCCTCTCTGTTTCTGTGGAGATGTGTACGGGCAAAGGCTGAGACTGCTGCCGGGTGATGTGATGATGAGATGACAGACCGGCTTCTTGCCAGCTGTACTTGGTCCAGGAGAGAATGGCCTTCTCTGGAGCCTGGCTGAGACCAGCAGGGCTGGTTAATCCACCTTGAGGGCAGAAAGCACAGTGGCACATGCTTTTTAATCCCAGCACTCAGGTGGCAGAGACAAATAGATTTCTGTGAGTTCTAGGCCAGCCTGGCATATGTAGCAAACTCCAGGTCAGCGACAGTGACATAGAGGAACTGTCTCAAAAGACTTTTTTAAAGCAGTTGGGAAGTTTCATCTGTCACACAAGTTGTAACAACCCCAATGGAGTGTGGGACAGGCTCCTACTCAAACATGATAGCAATTCTACAGTCACGCAGACAGATGTTCACATGAAATGAATAAACAAGAACCTGGAAAAGGCTGTAGAGAGTTTAGCTACAACCTGAGTTATGAAAGTCTTTCTAGTTTCATAAGATTTGGGGTTGGGGACTAAGGACTTAGGGCTTTTTTTTTTTTCTTTTCTCGGTCTAAATTCCCAGGACATGTACAGCATTCTCTCCGTGGCATATGATGAGCAGAAGTGACTAACACATGAAGTATGCCATCTTGATCTCCCTCAAGCATTTGGTTCTGGAAGCCCAGGAGCAGTCCATGTCCAGTAACTTGGGAACTCCTTGGGATTAGAAAGCTCCTAAAGAAGTGGAGAGGGAAGGGGGTGAAGTGAGGATCCATGAGCAGGAGCTGCTGGGCTCAGCCCCCAGTGCTGAAGAAAATGGAGGAGAAGGCTTTTTAAACTCTAGGCCTTCTGTCCTCCCGGACAACACAACCTTCGACCCTACAAACTCACAGAAAGCTCATCACTGTGCCTCCTGGCCATCAAGCAAGGAGTCTTCTACCTGTGGGTTTTGACCCCTTTCAGGTCAAATATCGGATATCCTGCATATCAGATATTTACATTATGATTCATAACAGTACCAAAATTACAGTTATGAAGTAGCAATGAAAATAATTCCATGGTTGTTGGGTGGGGGGGAGTGTCACCATAACATGAGGAACTGTATTAAAGGGTCACAGCATGAGGAAGAATGAGAGCCACTGCTCTAAGCAAATGAGGAGACAACGTCACTGCATGTTAAGTGAGGATGGAACATTCCAACCTAGCAGAAAGCGACTTTGCAAACACTGCTAAAATACCTCTCTAGATGCTCAGACTCAAGTTCATTCAATTCTAAATCAACAGCGTGAGTGTGTGCACAGTGACGGTCAAGCTAGCAACACCCAAATGCTCACAGGTTCCCTAGGGCCAGGCTCAGCACTTTAGATGCACTGAACACAGTGACTCAGCACAACAACCGAGGCTATGGGGAAAATAAGGAACTGTGAGAAGGAATGGTTTGCTAATGAATATCCAGCAAGATTTGAACTCAAGCCAAATGGTATGGTAGTAAATCACAGAGGTAGGAGGTGAATAGAGAAGAAAGGACAGATTAAAAAAAAAAAAAAAAGACTTTTAACTGGGATAGAATTCATCATTTTTCCACCTCCCTTTTCTCCTTCCAGATCCTCCCAGGTACCTTCCTTCCAACCCTTTCTTTGTCCCCACCACTCAAATTTTTCTTGGATTATTAGTGCTATATACACATAGTTGTATATTAGTGCACAGATGCATAAATATAATTTGTGGATTGGTTTCAAGGCTGACCACTCTGCAATGGAGAGCCAGGAAAGGGGTCCATCCTTGGGAGAGGGCATTTCTCCTCCTAGCAGTCATTAGTTGTCTGTAGTTCTTTGTCTAGGGTGGGACCCCTTGAAACTTTCTCCCTTTCATGTTAGCATGTCCATTATTGCCATTGCTCCAGTCTTGTGTATACAGCCATTTCTATGGCATAAGCTCTCTCACCAGAGCTCATTTCGAGCTACTAATGATGGTTTGACAGGTGGCAGTATGATTTCTGCCTGGGCTATAATGATCTTTCAGGAATCTGAAGGATTCAACTCCTGCATACTCTGGTCAAAGTCCACCCCACAGCTGGTCCATAGTTTGTCAATGATGGAAAAACAATTTTAGCTCATGGAAGAGAACTGGCTTGGGGACAGCAGTCTGATATGCCAGCTCAGGCCAGCCAGCCAGGTCACACTCAGATCCATACAGAGCACCAAAGACACAGCAGGAGAAGTGAGGAGGGCTGGGAACATGCTGTCTCTCTTCCCACAGTCAAACTTTCCTTTACAGAGAATGTGCCTGCCTCAGGATGCTCTGTGGCAGAAATAAGGAGACCCGGTATCCTTCCTCCGGGCACTATAATCATTTTCTTGGTCAGATAAGGAGGCTAGCCTTGAAGGTTCTGACCCTTGGCCTTCTGGACTCAGTAATTTTAATAGTATTGGTTCTGAAGAAGTAAGCAAGTAATCTTTGCAAATGGAAACAGGCTTTGGGGCCTGTTTCTAAGAAAGGGTTTTCCTGTCTAATGTGATTGCAATTAAAATACATGTAAGATTCTTGGCTCAGCCTCTGTCAATATCTGCAGGACCGCACCTGCTAATTAGGCCTCCTGATAACATGCTTCCATCAAGACAGACAAAGATACTTGCCAAATGCTGGAGGCAGAAGGAGTCAGCAGCTTCCATCTCAGAGCTTCAGAGACTAACGAAGCAGGCAGTCAAGAGTGTAGTTAAATTGCATTCATTCACTCACTCTACAAATATTTGTCAAGGGCCCGTTAGGTGCCAGGCATCTTGCCAGCCTCTGGGATACCATGGTGAGCAAGACAGACCAGTTTCTGCCTCCATGGAGCTCTCAGTCCAGTCACGAAGGGAAATATTAATTAAAAAATCAGGAGCATGAAGGTGTAATTAAAAAGTGATAAAAGATCTCTGAAGGAATGGGAGGTGGTCCTGTGAGGACTGGTGGTGCCTGATTCAGTTCTGGGAAGTCACAACAGGCTTTCTGAAGAAAACTGATGACTGAACTATGGTCTGAAGACAAACAAGCAGTTAACCAGGTAGGTGGGACAGAGGGAAAAGGAAAATATTACAGACGGAGGGAAGAGGATAGACAAGCAGCCGAGGTGGGAGGGATCTCTAGGAAGTAGAAGGCAGGTTCGCAGAGGATGCTGGATCAAAGATGAGGCAAGGGCAAACAAAGGGGTCTCCAGCAGGCCTGCGGGCTGTAGCACCATTTTGGTGTTTACCACAGAGGCAGCAGGAATCCCCGGAGAATTGTGACACTGGAACACAGGTAGCAGTGATAATCAGTGCTGCTAGAGGAGCCCAAAGAACCAACATCTGACCTGCTGTGTGTGTGTGTGTTGTGTGTGGACGGGTGTCAGGAGGTCGAGGTTGGGGGAGTGTGTCTACACAGAGCTTTCTGGAGGAGGGAATGCGAGCACTGAATTTTTGAAAGGTAAATATGATTAGGCAGGCTACAGTGGAAAAGAGGGAGAACCTGGTGCTGTCAGGTTTATGTTAAGGCCTGGAAGAATGTAAGGGGGTGGAGCGTGAGCAGGTATAAAAAGGGCAGTAAGACAAGGCAACAGAGTTAGGCAGAGCCCAGATCATGAACGCCTCACAGGCCGTATCAGGGATCTGCACTTGGTGCTAAAGGCAGCGGAACACTATGGGGTCAAACATCTTTTAGAAGGAACATTCCTCAGATTTCTGAGGTGGGGAGGTCAGGAGCAGCAGGGCTGAAAGAGGTGGCCAGAGGTGGAAGTAAGCAGTACTGCCATCCAGATGAGAGCATGCAGAGGAGGAGAGAGAGCTGTTTGGGAACTTTAAAAGGTGAGAGAACCTTGTTACCATCTGATGGGTGGGCGTGGTTTCCAATCAATCAATAGTCTGATAAAACAATGTTTCAATTGGATCGAGTCTTGGTTCTGCAGTCCTCCTAAACATACCACGGATCCCTGAGAACAATGGTATTGACTTCTTGTTAGGCAAAGATCCTCTCAGACAGTTACTCAGTTAAATGTGGTGGCCATACCCTTCCAGCACCTGCACCCTTGTTCGGAGCCTTTCTCTGTTGGTGCTATTGTCCAAGAGGACTTATCAAAGGATCTCAACCATCGTTGTGGAGTTACCATCCTCTTGTTCTTTTTTCAGTTTTACCCTCATATACACTGAAGCTGTGTCATCAGATACGGAAATTTCTAATCTGTCTGTTGACTTTTCCCATTTATCATTATGCAATGATTCCTTTTGCCTTTAATCATTCTTTCTACATCAGAGTTATTTCATCTCTTATCAATGTAGCCAGGCCAGCTTTTAACTTTTTATTATTATTTGTCTATCATGTTTGAAATCTTAAAATGCTTATCTGAGACAGAGAGAGTGGGGTGTGTGTGGTTATGTTTGTGTGCATGGGCTTGCACAGGCTAGAAGACAGCATTGGGTGTCTTCCTCAGCCATTCTGCACTTTGTTCTCTGAGACAGCGTCTCTCATTGAGCCTGGAGCTCGCTGGTTCAACAAGACTGGGACTGGCTGGCCACTGAGCCGCAGGGACCAGGCTATGTCTGCCTCACGCGCCCTCAGATTACAGATTATGGCACATGGCTTTTTCCCAGATGCTGGGGATCAGAATGTATGTTCTCATCCTTGAGCACCAGGCACTTTACCGACAGAGTTCTCTCCCAGCCCTTTCTCACAGCTCTTTCCCACATCCTTAGTTTAGGCTGGCCTTGCCTGCACCCTCTCCTCTAACCTATTACCTCACACCTACTTAAACCTCCCACCAGCCAGCATCCTTCTTTCCACTTTTACATTACATATGCTCTGCTACCTTCCCTCTTCCTTAAAGCCTTTTTGTCCCCTCCCACGGACCTCTTTCTAGTTGTTTAGTTTCTACACATGCTCAGGCTCACATAAATATACATACAGAAAAAAAAAAAAAAAACGAGAAGGTAGGTTCTCCCTATGAGGGAGAATACAAAGTCTTTCTGAACCCTGGTGACCTTTACTTAATGTAATATTTTCAAGTTCCACCCATTTTCCTGTAAAGTTCATAATTCCTCCTTTCTTTATGGGTACACAAAATCCCCTCTGGTATATGTTCATTTTCAATATCCATTCATCTGCTGATTAACATCTAGGTTGATTTCACCTCACAGCTATTGTGAATGCAGCAGCAGTGAACATGGATGTGTGAGTGGCTGTATCATAAGACACAAGAATCTTTTGGTCGTGTGCTCAGGAATGGTGTAGCTGGGCCTTACGGTAGTTGTATTTTTACTTTTTTGAGAAACCTCTACCCAGATATCCACAGTCCTGCCACGGTCTACATTCTCATAACTAAAAGTCCTTGTCAACATTTGTTACCATTTGTTTTCTTGACGATAGCCATTCTGACTGGGGTGTGATGGATCCCAAAGTAGTCTGAACTTTCATTTCTGTGATGGCTATGAATCGTGATCAGTTCTTTTTTTTTTTTTTTTAAAGAGACCTAGTAGGGTTTTTTTTTAATATTTTTTAATTTTTATTTTATGCACATTGATGTTTTGCCTGCATGGATGTCTCTGTGAGGGTGTTGGATCCTGGAATTACAGACAGTTGTGAGCTGCCATGTGGATGCTGGGACTTGAACCTGTGTCCTCTGGGACCCAGTGCTCTTAACCATCTCTCCAGCCCGGTGATCAGTTCTTAAAACAGTTGTTGGTCATCTGTATTATTCCTACTTTTGGGAACTCTGTCTAGTTCCTTAGCCCATATTTTTCTCTTGCATAATTTTTTGAGTTTTCCATGTATTCTAGATATTAATTTTCTGTCAGCTGACAAATAATTTGTCAGCTCACAAAGATTTTCTCCCATACATAAGCAGCCTCGTCACTCTATTTTTTTTTTTTTTTTAGGCTGAGTCTTGCTGTACTTGTCCACCGTGTGCATGCCACTAAAGCTGGTTTATTTTTTACCCTTTCACTTGAACCATTCTGCATCTTTATATTTTAAATGTGTTTCTTGTAATCAGAATATATATGTGTACATGGATTTTTAAAGCTCCTATCACTAAGTAACTTAGTCCATTTATGTTTATTGTGGCTATGTATATATTTGGGTTGATTTTGTTCATCTACTCTTGAATAACATTTTGATTTTTCTATTTGTTTTTGGATAATTTACATAAATGCAGTTTTACTTACTCCACTTTATCCTTCTCACCCCTACTAGCTCTTGGCTGAAATGCATTTTACTTACTGTTAACATTTAACATATACATCTGACTAAATAAGATATAAAGTGAGCTAACCTCTTCAGAGGTAGTACTGAGGCTTCTACATGATTTCATTCATAGGGACATGGACAGTATACGGAACTCGAGCTGAGTCCTGTTTTATACATGGTAGGCTTGAGGACCACGTTAATAAAAATCTTCAATGGCCTGATGAAGTTTGCAAATACGGTTCTATGTAGATAGTCTCTGTTGCATAAACAGCAGCAGGGGTTAAACAAACCTACAGGTGTCAATGTTTATCTGTCCTTTGTTCTCAGAACCAAAAGGTTTTTCCCTCAGCAATCACCAGGGCCACACTGAGTACAAATGCTTCCTGGGAACAGCGGGATTCCCAAGAGTCACTTCCAAAATCGTCCATATGTCCAGTTTCCCATATGTCCATATGTAAGTCTCCAACAACGACTTGAATTCTCCCTTACCCAGCCAGTTCACCTTTTCCTCCCTCATCTTCCTCCTTATCATCTCTGAGATTTAACAAGAAGAATTTATGCCACATATGGAAGAGAATTAAAAAAAATAATAATAACTATCTTAAATAAAGCTGACCCAGATTACACCAGGCTTCAACTAGTTTAATAAAACCAGGTGCTCTTATCTCTAACAGGTTGGGTCACATTGTTACACTTCCCAAGTGCCTTTGGAGTGTTGTGTTTGTTTAACCCTTCAGAGGATTCTGCACCATAAGATGGAGTGGGGGTCGTTAGAGGAAACAACTCCCGAGCAGATGGCATGGCCACCTTCTCACACCCCACTTGTGCACACCCAGAGCTGTTCAGTAGATATTGTTATCTCACGTGGAAAATGGCCTGAGTTCCCAGGCAAGGATATAAACTTCCCATTGTTTCATGTGTCTGGTCCAGAGGCCACAGATGACTAACTTTGTCATGGACGTTCAGCTTTAACAGGGACGTTCGTTCCAATAGCTTTAGTGTTCCTCTCACTTTTGTGCCACTGGCAAACCAAGAAAATCATCTGTCTTTTCTAAAATCTCACCAGTGTCCCAAATCCCGGAGCTGGCTGGGTGCAAAATGATAGAAGGGAGTTCCTTGACTTGATCCTCTCCATTTCTTCACAGAAAATGCTCTCTCTAGATAGCCACTAAAACAGACAATAGTGATGAAAAGCAAGGCTTGCAAATCTACATGATGCTTAATGCCTGATTTCACTTGGTTAATAGATTCATTTATGAGAGCAATTTGTGTCAACCCCCAGGGACCTGCTAATGTTGCTGCCTTATGGCTTTGCCATGCCATATATTTCCTTTCTTCACATCCTTTAGCAAACAATGGATTGGCCAAAGAATCCCAGACTTCTCAATTCTTAAAACATAGATAAATTGTAAATAACTCCCTCCTCACACACACACACACACACACACATGGCTATCAGGTCCATATTGATGCCAGGCTTGATTTAAGTAGTTCACATGTGGCTTTCAGCATTCAGGCACAAAGGTGAAGTAAAGGGTTAATAGAGGGAAGCATGTGAATGGTGTAGCCATCCTGTGACTGTCCCACTCTCAGGAGGAGCAGGCAGAGAACAGAGAACTGTGTGTACTTCAGTTCTGAGTTCTGTGTTTCAGAAAAAAGGCCTCCTGAGGACCTGCTGAGTTGAGGAAGGTTCTGAGGGGATGGCATCCAGACTGCATGGCTTATACATACATGTAAATGAGAACATTAGTATAATCCTTAGCCAGAGTTAGTACCTCCAACCCCATCCAGCCTATTTGTTCATCTTCATTCCAACCGATGGAGGCAAAAATACGGGAAGTCAGCGACAACTCCATGCTTAGGACTTTGAAAACAACCTAACAGCACTCCTGGTTGGGACTGAAGAAGGAAGGCCATCCTTGACATGTAGCTGGCCCACATCAGAGGAAATGCAAATAGGAACAGACCCTGACACAGCAGGAAAGTTCCTCTCTCCTAAGATTGGCATTACCAATGTTAGCCATTAGAGTGCAGTTATCATTTCCTGTAGAGCAAATTAAGCACACAACTTAAGAAATATTGGGGATAAAAATAAATGAAAAGAAAAACCCACCATATGATCTCTTATTTACATTGTAAGGAAGGGGAATCTGCAAGCTAATAGAGACATGTGAAGTTAGTCAGAATTCAAAGAGCTATACTGCCTTACAGCAAAGGGGATCCAGGAGGCTGGGGTGTAGCTCAGTGGTCCAGTGCATATTAAATTAGTGTAAAAGGCTGGGCAGTGTTGGCACATGCCTTTAATCCCAGCACTGAGGAGGCAGAGGCAGGTAGATCTCTGTGAGATCGAGGCCAGCCTAGTCTACAAAGTGAGTTCCGGCCAAGGCTACACAGAGAAACCCTTTCTGGAAAAAAGAAAAAAAAATAGTATGCAGGAGACTCCATTCCCAGCACTTCACAGCCGGGGGGGGGGGGGAAGTAAAGTGATTCAGAAAGAAGTAGAGTGAGGAATGGGAGTGTGAGTGAACAACTGAAGAGAGAGGAGGGGGAGGTGGGGCAAAGGGACCGGAAGCTCTCGTGAAAAGGCAATGTTTTGAAAATATCAAGAACTTGAAAGAAAAACACGACGTGCTGTGCAAGGTAGATCCTCCCTCTGCAGCTCATATAAAACACTTTCTGTCTCTTACTGTATTTTGTGGCAAGAACAATGTGGCACCATTTTGTTAAGGAGTTTGTGACAGTCTGACTCTAAATGTAGTTTATATGTGTGTTTACAATGAGGGGGTGCATCTTGCAGACACATCCCCAGCAGCCGCTGAAACTGAAGTCAATAACTGGCCTGTGGGATGAAAGAGTCAGGGAATATACCAGGTACACTAAATGTCAAAACTGAGAAGAAAAAAAAAAAAAGGTGGACACTCCCAATTCAAGCTCTAATTCTGGTCACAAAGACAAGTTATCCAAACTGATGCTTTGGTTTATAATCGAGTAGACTCCCGTAAGTACTCGGGCAGGACTCACTAGGGCATGGAATGTGGGGCTCTGACTGGTCTTGGGAGTCCAGGATGCCACTGGTGTGAGTTTCTTCTGGCCTGAGTAGCTATGTGGAACCCTGCTACAGAGTTAGCAGGGGACAGATGCAAAGGACGTTGTTGGAGATAGATGTATTTGGATCATGATGGCAGGTGCGCATTTGATGCAATGGGTGAAAAACGCACTTATGGCCACAGTACTTCTGTGAAATCCTGTAATCTTCTCATAGCATTTAAGGCAAACTGGGGCACTCTGTTCACTGACTCATTTTGAGACTTAGCTTCTTGTTGTTGACCTTGCACAAGCAATGTAGCCTCTCCTAAGCTTTGATTTAATTTTTTTTTATAATGGAAGTATTAGCATCCACATTAAAAGTTCATGTTAAGTTAATAAATATTATCTTCCAGTGAAAATGTTATTGGTGATGATGACCATTGTTATTATAAGACCACACACACACATATATGTATGTATGTGTATATATATATGTATATATGTATGATTAACAGCTATTCACAGGTGAGGCCCATCTTAGCTCCCTGCTTCTTTAAACAAAAACAAAAAAACAAACAAACAAAAACCAAAAAACTTTTACTGTCTTTGTAGTTAACAGAACTTTCTTGTCCTACATGGTTGGACCAATAGATGAGTTAAATTTTGTCTTTCACTGATTTTGTTTTCTCCAGTGTCAATAATCGATATATTTTACACCAACATGATTTCATACATAATGGATATAACGTTAGAGGTTTATTAACTGTTTTGTGATAGGCTCTGTTATAAGTACAGCTCATACTAGAAAACAATTACAATAAAGAGGTCTGGGTACTAGGACAGACCTGACTTCCCCAGGTCATAAGAGACTCTGTGGAAAACTATGAAACCAGCAGTGGCCGGGCACAGCCTTCAAAATGTTCTGTCGTCTCAGACAGTGTCCTGGGGGCAGTGCTTGTGTTTTTAAACTGTTTCAAGCCCCTCTCTCTGCCTCCTTCCCTTTCTGCAGCAAACTTAGAAGGTCTCCAGACATCTTAATCTTTTGTTGCCCCTGCTGCACCCCTGATTCATGGCACCCACTGCCCAGGCCACCTGCGCCCTCTGCCCCACACTGGCTTGGCAGTACCTACTCAAGACTGTGTGAGGGTGGCAGGCAAAACCTCAGCCTCGGCCTCCTGGCTTCTGTGGGTCAGCCAGACCCCAGGTGTTATTTTGGTACAGCTTCAGTATTTAATTTGAGGATATGTGTGGACCAGAAGGAGGGACCAACACATAATGGTTTTCCTCTTGGCCAAATGATTAAAATTGAAGTTCTAAAAAAAAAGAAGAAGAAAGA
The DNA here is from genome assembly GCF_907164565.1 of Psammomys obesus. Classification (NCBI taxonomy): domain Eukaryota; kingdom Metazoa; phylum Chordata; class Mammalia; order Rodentia; family Muridae; genus Psammomys; species Psammomys obesus. The sequence goes on along the minus strand of NW_026596040.1, from coordinate 1,044,442 downwards.
GGAAAAAAAAAATCTAGCTTGTTGCAAGGTTGTGTCCAATTGGGAAGAGAGAATTGGTTGGAAAAATCTCTCCCAAGCCAGAGACCATTTCTTTTCTACCACCAGCCACTCACAGCCACTCACGGGTGGCCGGCATGGTCCTTCCCTTCCTGAATATGTCCATCACACCTTTCCTGGAAGACCAGTCTACAGGTGTGTTTAATCTTTTTCAGCCCTAAGAGTACCACACGGGTTGCCACTGAGCCATGGCCGAAGGGGAGATCACAACCTTCACGGCCCTGACCGAGAGGTTTAATCTGCCTCCAGGAAACTATAAGAAGCCCAAACTGCTCTACTGCAGCAACGGTGGCCACTTCCTCAGGATCCTTCCCGATGGCACAGTGGATGGGACAAGAGACAGGAGCGACCAGCACAGTAAGCACCCACACCTTCCTGTGTCCTCCCTAGTCCAGCATGGGCGGAGGGCAGGAACTGGGTATGGCTACCCACTTTTCAAGGCTCTGTGCAGGCAGAAATCATTCAGAAGTAAAGTAACACACCTACACCAAAGGGCTAGCTTTGGAAGACAGGGAACTGAGGGCTACCACTTAGGTACTTATTGCTAGCTTCTGGAAGGATTCTCGGCTGACCTAATATAACCTTTGCCAGAGTTCAATCACTGCAACTCTCCCCCGCCCCAGGTTCTATAAACTAACAAAAGATCACGACCCCCCCAGCCAGACAAGGGCCTGGCCACCCCATGATGGGAAGAAGCTGATGGGCGGGAATGGGAAATCCTGCACAAAGATATGGGCTCAATTTCAAGTCAACAGACTCTCCAGGTGATACCTCCACCTCTGATCTGGGCTTGATTTGAGAATCCTCCAGCCACGGCCTAACACATCATAAATTATGCAGCTTTCCCGCAGGACGCTGTGCAGATGTGGCTGGCTGGCTGTGCTGTGCAGAGTCATTTTCCAGACACTCCTGGAGCCAGAGATGGGAGCCACAGAGCCACGGGCTGACAATTCTGGGCTTTCCCAGCAGTCTGGCTTTCAGACCACGTTGATAAATGGAGGCGTGGCGTAGGGGAAAGAATCTGCCTGACCACGACTTCGAGCACGTGCACACAATATTAGGTGCCTGCGTTCTACCAAGAGTCAGAGGTTCCCTAAGCACCACTAGGGTATTAGATGTCGTTGGGAAGCCCAAAGTCTGATCTGATTCCCACTCAGAGGAGAAACATCCTCAAGAGCCAAACACACTGCAGGCCTAGATAGAAAACCAAGAAGTGAAACCAGGGGGCGCAGGAGAGGGCACAGGTGAAAGCCAGGTCCTCCGGGACCGGCTTGAAAATGGGATGCGGACTGTCGATGTGGTCGCTTGTGCGTTGTTTGTTCACTTATCCCCAGTGCAGGCACCAAACTTGGCAGACTCGGTGCCATCGCTCAGTGCCATGGCTTCAAGGACACCCCTCCGTGCATGCTCAGATACACATGTAACTGGAAGGGGTGAAGGTTTTGTCCCCTCCTTTCCCAGAAGGGGAGGTGCTCAGGCTTCCGGCTGGGGCCGACCTATGATTATGATTTGGGGGGTTTGTTTTGATAGCTTGTTTTCAAGTGGGCCTCCCACATGTTTTCCACTCCATGAAAAATAGGTACCAGAACAAGCCAAAATTAGAGATTCAAGAACATTCAAAATAACCAAGTTTGGGCTGAGGCTGTAGCCCAATCGGCGACATTTAAAATGGATACGGTGTCACACATCCGTAATCTCAGCACTCAGGAGGTCTAGGGAAGACTAATCAGAAACAAAGTCACCCAACAGCTGCACGGTTTGAGGGGAGCATAGAAGAGAGACCCTGCCTCACATAGGGACTTGGATTTTTAGTTCATTGTATCAGACATGGTACATAATTCACAGTATATGACCCACACAACCCAGGGAGCAAGCTTTAATTTCTCTTGAGTTTTAAGTGTTTCTATTCAGTCTTATCAATTTTCTGAGCTAATTTAGGTGATCATGGTGACATGTTTCTTAAGGTTTGCTTAGTTCTTGGAAACCTTCAACTTTGCGGTAACAAGGGGTTACAATTACTGGGTTTCTGGGAAAATGTCATATGCTTTCTCTGTGACCATTTTGTCATGAGCAGTACTGGATGTCTCTGGGTGTGTGACACTGGGACAGCTTGTGATGGGGTTTGGCTATAGGCCTTGTGCTGTCGGAAGCCCTGGGAACCCAGAACAGCTCAGTAGGGGAGCTGTAAGGAAGAGTGCACCCCAGAAAGGCTGGGCTATTTGTCGTATGAACTTGGGCACAAACTTTCAGGCCTTATTTTTCTGATTAAAAAAAGAGAATACTGATCACAGGTTTCTTGGGAGAGAAGTAATACAGTAAGTGTTCTGGGCACGGCTCCTGCCTGGCCCAGGATAGCAGTTCAAAACATGCTGGCCAATATTGCTGTCCCATTTGGATTCGACAGATCCACTGCAGTGTATGGACTTGCAACGTGATGCTAAGGCCCTTCTTCACCCCACAAAGGGCTGGAGTCTAAACTCAGGGCTTTAATTCAGAACTTCCCTGTCAACATTCAAAGTAGTTATATGAGCTTATTGTTTGCTTTCTCTGAAACTTAAGAACAAGGGCCAAGGGGACAGAAGTCAATCCTGAGGTAAACAGGCAGCAATCTGCCTTGTACTGGTTGAAACCACAACAGACAATCCGCCCACCCTCTGCAGTCAGGGCCCTGGAATGCTGGTACTCTTGTCCTGGTCTGCCACTTTCTAACCAGACAATTAATATTCCCTCTTATTTGCATGAAGTGCTCTGTGAAAGAAACTTCAAGCTGTCCAGCCGATGATCCTTCTACTCCCCAGTGTCCCCAGAGGCCTAATTTTGGGCATCTTTTACTCTCACGGAGACTCAGCTTCCTCCCCTGTGGAATGCTGGGAGTGCTAGCCTCACTCTATGTCTCTCATTTTTGCCAATCACAGAGAGCCTCCAGGGCAAGGGTGAGCTCCCTGAGTGTGGTTCTGTCGCCCTCTTCTGCCCAGTGGTGGCATTGCTCTTCTGAACCTCAGGCCTCCAGAATCAGAGTCAGCTTTGGGCAGTGCGGAGTGGAAGCCCTGGCGAGCCATGATCCACACACACAGTCTGCCAAAAGAAAGTTTGAGTCTTTAATCATTAGTCTGAGCATGATGAGAGGCTGTGGGGACAGGCAGAGCCATACTCGAAAGCCTCCTGAAGGAAGGGCACCCCTAAAAGCCAGCCAGACACTTAGGGAAATCATAAATCCCACAAGATAAAACGTACCCAGGAGTCCCTCAAGACAAAAACAAAAACAACCCTCTCCTTTCACAGTGTCTCTTTGTCCTCCACGAGCTGATGTGCTGTGAGCAGAATGAGGAGATTGCCCAAATTTGTCTGTCTTCCCCTTGGGAGAGACAGTTTCCAGGTGCCTTACCCAAGGCATCAACTTCTAGAGGTTGCTGTGTGCTGGCTTTCCTAAAATAGACTAAAGTAAAATGTCTCTTCCCGATTCCTGAAGGGGTCGGGGGAGTCTGAGCGAGCCCGTGTCTTCACCAAGGCTTGGGGCATAGCTGCAGGCAACTGTCCGCACATGATGTAATGCTGGTTACCCTGCTGCCGTATCCACGACAGACCAGCAGGCAGTGGGGCCACAGATTCTGGAGCCCTCGGGGATGCCGCATGTGAAAAGATTGCTTTTGACAGCTAGCCCTGAGAGACAAGGAGCTGAGTGCCCATTTTGGACACAGAGTATGCACTTCTCCTTGCAGCTGGACTTCTGCATTTACTTCTGTGGTTATTCACTGGGCTCCATCCCCATCCCCACCTCACCCCCCCACACATGCAGGATCCCCTGAATACAAGGGCTTTGGCTCTTGATGCTGCACACTGCAACTCTGGTGTTCGGCGTATTGCCTGTCGCCAGGTTTGGTGGCCAGTAAGCCTTACCTGGATGAGCCACTGACTTGTATTGTTGGCAGACAAATTTAAACCCGACGGCATCTCCAGAAATGCCTGTCAAGCACTGATACATGCCAGGCCCTACACAGATGGTCATTTCCAGCTAACAACACCCTCTGAGGTCACTAGTCACCACAGTGCTGAAAACCCTAAGGCTAACAGGGTGTGGCCTCCCAGCAAGCTTGTGGAGCCTATCTCCTCTATTCTACTCCTAGCCTGCTTTCCCTGAGGATCGCCTCCTCCCCGATACTAACACCATGACAGACCACACTTTCACCTCACAAACTAAATACATTGGTGTACTAATCTATTATGTGGTGCAGACAGACAAGGGCTGTATTTACCAGATCCGTGTCTCCTTGTGGCAGTTATGCTTCTTCTATATGCCTCAGTTTCCTTGCTTTGAAAACAAGAAGGCTAACAGTTTGTCTGCCTCATGGAAAGTAGGAATGTGGAAGGTGACATTTCTAAGAGTGCCCAGCGCACTTCCAGTCACCTGAATGTTCACTGGACCTCCTCATCTAACGATCTGATAGCTAGCCATGAAATAAATGTTAAGCTTCTTCACAGAGCTGCCAGTGACTTTATGTCCCAGCTTCTCTGAGACTGTCTCAGATGGAGCTCCTGAGACCTGGCATAGAGCCTCACCCTGCCCAGGCCTTAGCCCAGCAAGCTCTGCCCGTTTAACTCCCCTGGCACAGAAGCCACCAGGGCAAAGACATAGAGCTCTATGCCTGTCTGCTCTTCCTGCCAGTTTCCTTCTTGGAGAAGGCATGCCAGGACTTACTCTGCCATGAGACTGACAGCCGGAACAGCAGCTGTAAAGAAAGGAAGGGCACACTCCTGAGCATCCCAGCCTCCTTGTGGAACCCACAAGCCCTAGGCCTCCCCAGGACACAGGAAAAAGACTTGAGGTGGGGGAGGGTGGGATATCCTCGGCACCACTGGCCACACAGATGGAAATGTTCTTCAGCGGAGTGTGTGCCAATCAAATATTTATAAATCTAGCCACATCCTAAAGCACCAGGGGAGTTTACTGGTCCAAAGGATCTTACTGCATCTCCATGGATGCAGGCAGACCACACTCCAGTGAAACCCCTCCCTGTATGCTGTTTGGAGGGAGTCCAGACTTCCGCTGTCTGGTCTGATGGGACTCCACGTTTAATGGTAAAGGCATTCTATTCCCCACAGTTTGGACTCCAAGTCAGACCAGCTTTTCAAATAACCACATTGGGGAGGTCTGGGCCCTGCTGCCACCGCCAGGGAGAGGGCCAGGCCTACAGGGAGAAATGCCCTCCCCAACAGGATGCTTCAGATTGCCAATGTGGTGTATCAGCCTCCTGGGTCTCCGAGTCTAACCCAAGATCCCTTATTTGATTATAAAGGAATTCTTCTAGGGAAACTACAATATACATATGAATACACACACACAAATGTGTCAGTCAGTCTCTGAACTAAATAAAAAGTTCCCTGACTTTTTTCCACATGTTAAAAGACAAGACACCTTCACAAATGTTAGCAAAAACTCTTTTTCCCTATGTGCACGCACACACACACACACACACACACACACACACACACACACACTCAAAACCGCTGGAATTTTCCCCCTCCAGTCCATTTTCCCCCCTTCTCTGTCTTTAATGTTTTGCAAAGCCTGGTTTGTGGTTACACTTTAATTATAAACTCCACTGACATAAAACAACCTGGCTGGGTTCTGAATGATGCTGACCTCACTCTGAGTAAACACAGCCGAGGACGGGAAGTCTCCAACCCAGAATAAACTGGGCACGTAATCTCTGTGGCCTCTCCCTGGGCAGCAGGCATAAAGGGCAGGCCATGCCACACACGAGCAGAGCCCTCCTCTCTGGCTTCCTAGTCCAAGATACCAGCTGTCACCTTAGCTTTAAAAATGCCTAGTGCCGGACAGGAGTGGACATGGGGTGGGAGCCCCAGAGCTCACCCCTCTTGGCACTACTAGCCACCTTGGATTCTTTTCCCTTCCTTCTGCTCCTAGAAAGTAAGGGATTATGTGACTCTCCATGAACAGGCTACTGTTAGGACCTCAAGGAAGCTTATGGTCACAGATAGGAAAACAGACGCCAGCTATTCCTAAGGCATAGGTCGCCAGTGCCCAGGCGGAGGCTGGGGGAGCCACTGGAAAGCTGGGCTCCTCTTCAGGAAGGGGCTGTAAGCATGCAGACACCACAGGGGGATGAAGAGTAGGTAGGGAGCACAGGAGCCAAACCACTAGGGCAATTTTTGTCTGTTTCAAGCTGATATTTATGTTTGGTATTCTCAAACCAACATGCTTTAACATCCATGCTTAGCACAGATGTGGTCCTGGGTTCGATGCCCAGCACCAAAAACTAAAACCAGAAACAAACCAAAACTTGAAGCACCTAGAGATACAACCCTGTTCTACTGAGGACACTTATGGTCATAGATCCACCAAAGCGTTGGAGACACTGCTTCATCCTTGCCATTCCAGTACTCAGGAGCCCGAGGCAGGAGAATCATTGCAACTACCAGGTCAGCCTGAGCTATATAGTAAGTTCCAGTCAAAAAAAAAAAAAATTTTATCACACAAGCCTTTCCCAACCCTCTTCAAGTCAATTTTTATAAGTTTCTGAATTTCTCTAAAATAATTTCCTATCGACCACTAGATTGCCTTCAGAAACTTCTTCCCTGTTCTGCTAAATTGAAATTTGTTGTCTCTATTTCAGAACTGAGTTAAAGAAAGTAGTCCTCTAGCCATGGGCTTTGTTTCCCAATAATAAGCAACCTGGAACAGCAGGGCCGATGTCCTTCCCGCTCACAGACAGCAGGTTCTCCCTCCCAGTGAGGGCGCCACTGCTCTGGAGACTCACCTGGTGGCAAGGGCTGAATCCCGTTCCCCTGCCTCCAGACCTCTGGGTCCTAAGGACACTCACTTTTTATGGAGACCTGTGCTCAAGCCTGAGATGAGTCACAGATCACCTCAGAGGTCACCAAGAGCAAAAATCAAGTCTCCGGGCCAGTAAGATGGCTTGGGGGTAAAGCGCTTGCTTGCAGGTCTAAAACCTGAATTCATTTTTTGTTTGTTTGTTTGTTTATAGAACCCATGCAAAGGTTTTGGAAAGACAGAATTGACTCCACAAAGTTGTCTTCTGACTTCCATACTCACATCATAGCATGCAAGCCCCCTTCCATACACACGTCGTAAATACACAAGAAGAAAGGAGAGAGAGGAAAGAAGAAAGGAAAGAAGGAAGAAAAGGAAAGGATGAGAGTCTTGGAGAACTCTGAGGGTCTGTCCTCTGCTAGGAACAGAGCTTTAAAACATTTCCTCCCTGGAAGGCAGGAAGGGCTGTGGGTGAATCTTTGATGAAAACTTTGTAATAGCACATGTGTATGTAGTTAAAATACAAAAACATGCACTAGATACAGACCAAAGACTAACAAGTGCCATCAACCCAGGATCCAGAGACAGTTGCAGAATGATTTTATAGAAATAGAAAGAGCTTGAGGATGAATCAGACCCTCCCTCTATAGGTCCCCAGCCCCCGTTTATTTTTCAGCCTCCCCTGGCAGCTACTGGACACACCTGGCTGAGGATTACGTTTTAAACTTTGCCCACATCTATTCATGAGCTAGACACACAAGCTCATGCTTCTTACAAAGTTTTTTTTTTTCAGCAAGGATTCATTTATTCCCCTACAGTTTCTTTGCTGTATGTTATCACCTGCTTTTTCTAGAACAACAAAGGTGGGCGAGATGACAGTGAGAGAGAGCGACCATAGGAAGGTGATAGGTAATTGTACTTTTTACTCTTTCATCTGCCTTTGTTATGGACATGCTGAGTCATAGGCTTGTGTGTCTGTCTCCCTAGTCCTGTGTAGACAAGCCCTGAAGGCAGGGAGCATGTGTGGCACCGAGCACAGATTTCACCGCACACGGATATGTGCACATAAGGCACTGAATTACTTTTGATCCTTGCTCCTCTTCTGCAGGAGGAAGGAGGACGTGCCGTGTAGCCATCCCCTGCCTCTTCTGAAGTCACGCTTCCTCCCCCCTTGATCATCCCAGTAGCCGGCAGCTGAGAGGGTGGAGGTCTACAGAACTAGAATGGGGTCCCCACCAAAGGGTTGGACACCCAGTCACTGACATGAGCAGTGCAGGCTGGGCGTTCGTTGTACCTTCCGGTCAGCCCCCGCTCACAAAAATATATGTGCAGGAAACTCGGCCAGAAAGAAACCCAGCGGGACATCCTGGAGAAATAATATTTATAGAGGAAACGCTTGAGTCGAGACGCTCACCGGCATACCATCCTTGGCCGAGGGCTGAAGTCATATGCCAGGCAGGCCCACAGCTCTTGTTTACCTCTGCGAAGCCTTTCCAAGGCCACGATGGGATTTCACAGGAGGAAAGAACTTGCCCTCACCTAGCCCTGTAGCAAGAGAAAGAACTAGCAAATTAAATGCTTTAAAAACAAGCAAGCAAGCAAGCAAACAAACCCTTCCTCACTAAATGTGGTGTCGCAAACCTGTAATTCTAGTACAACAGAGGCAGGAGGATTGACAGTTCAAAGTCATCCTTGGCTATATAGCAAGTTTGAGGCCAGCCTGAGATACATGAAACCTTATCTCAAAAAAAGGAATCTACCATGGGATCCAGATATTAAACTCAGGTCACTAGGTTTACATGACAGCAGGTTTTGCCCTGATGACCCATCTCACTGGCTCTTCCAATTTTTCTTCACAGAATTACACAAACATCTCTACTACTTTTGATTTTTAAAAAAGAATCTCCCAGGCTCCTAAGCATAATTATTCTATATCCAGCCTATTCCCTGTCTGGGCATTGGGCTCCCCTAATCTACTCATTGTATTTATGGATTTTTTAAATATTTATGTATTTACACATGTGAGTACTCTATTTACAGGTATGCCTGAGTGACAGAAGGGGGCATCAGATCTCATTACAGATGGTTGTGAGCCACCATGTGGTTGCTGGGACTTGAACTCAGGACCTCTGGAGGAGCAGCCAGTGCTTTTATCTGCTGAGCCATCTCTCCAGCCCCATGTATAGATTTCTTATTCTGGGCTTTTCATACAACTCCAATCACAAAACATGTGGTCCTCTAGGACTGCTTCCAAGACTCACCTATGTCATAGCACATACTACAACTGCATCCCTTTGTATGGACACACAGTGCCATTCTGCTCCCTGGAACACCACTACTATCATTCTTGGCCACATGCTTCACAGACTGTCAGGTCTGGGAAGACATGGAACCCAAATACCTACCACTGGGCTCAAATGGGTTAAGTAGCCTGAATAATGGCACCCCACCAGTTGAAGGCAGAGTCCCGCCTCCAGCTTTATGCCTGTCATCTTGACACCATTAATTCCAGAAAATGTGTTGGAAACACAATTCAAACACCACAGTTTATTGAGGATGGCTTGGCAAAACCATCTCTGTCAACATTAGCCTGATGACATTCACTCAACAGATACCAACTAGACCCTGTGTGTAGTACAGTGTGACAGGAGACACTGGCAACTCAAGGAGTCAAGACAAGACAGACAAAAGTCCTTCCCTTCCTTTCTTTCTGCTTCCTGGATAAAGCTCTAAGTAATAAAATAAAATAATCACATGATGAGTATATGAAAGGAACAAGCAAGTCGGTGAGAAAGGGAGGGCATGGGCACCCGAGAAGCACAGCCAGGACCAAGGATTCACTGGCACAGTGTCACAGCCACTTGAGAGCTTCTTTAGGAAGGTATTTAGGCAGAGGCCTGAAGGAAGAGAGCCAGCCTTGTAAACACCTGGAGGAAGAAGGTGCCAGAGGCATAGACTGTGCAAAGATCCTTAAGCACAAGAGAGTTTGGTGAGGGTTAGCTGAGGGGTGACAGCTCAGCCCGGAAAATGCTTGCCATTCCAGCATGAGGACACAGGGTCAGTTTCCAGAATGCATGTGAAAAGGCTGGGTGTAGGGATACACGCTTGTAACCCCAGTGCTCGGGAAGACAGGCAGCAGGCAGATCCCTAGGCTCACTGGGTCACAGCCCGGCCCAATCAGAGAGCTCCAGGCCAAGTGAGACATCCCATCTCAAAAAAACAGGTGGATAGACCTTGAGAAAGAACATCCACAATTGTTCTCTTTTCATCACACTCACATGTGCACACACACACACATACACACACACACAAGAACTTAAAGTTACATAGTAGAGCAGAGTGAGTGAGTGATCTGAGCTGGAGAGAAGAGCTTCTGGATATCCTTTGGCCTGTTGTCTCAGGGATGACCAAAGCTAGGGAGACTGGCAGGAATGGAAGCCAGGGTCTCCCAGCTGGCCTTCCTAAGATTTCAATAGACTCTGCTCACCACAGGAAGGTGGAAGAAGTCTTGAGTCTCTACAGCAGACTTCCGAGGATGGAGAAGTACATCTCCTAGGGATTACATAACTATACGGCCCTCATGTGTGAACTGGAAGATGAAGAAAGCAAGGTACAAGGGGGAAGCACCAGCACATCCATCAGGAGGTGGCCAGCTAGCAAAAAGAACAAGCTAGAGGCCAGAGAGATGGCTCAGCAGTTAACAGCGCTGGGTGCTCTCCCAGAGAACCTGAATTCAATTCCCAGCACCCACAGGGCAGCTCACAACTGTCTGTGACTCCAGTCCCGGGGCATCTGACTCCATCTTCTGGCCTCCAAGAGTACTGCACACAAGCGGTCCACAGACACACATGCAGGGCAAACACTCACACACATAAAATCTCAACAACGGGGGTACAGAACTGTGTGAAAGGAACTCCCCATCACTGTTGTAAGGGGGAGCACGTGTGTACTCTGCAGTCCATGCATATGCTCTCTCTAGAAGAACACACACTCGCCATCTCTAGGAGTGGCTTCCTGTGCGCTTTCCACTTCCCAGGAAGAAGCTTATGTACAGGAAGGGAGGGCCAGGATCTCAGACACGGATGCTGCATACCCATCACTGTACTGAGGCAGGGTAGGAAAGGGGCAAATGGGCCCACCGAGAACCAGCATCACTTCTCACTCTAAGTCTGTCAAGTCTGCCACCCTCTGACCCGGCCTCACGAATTCTATTCATTATGAATAGAACTGAAATAACCCCCCACATACCTCTTAACTGTATTTCTCCTGTAACAACCCTGACCCCTGCCTGGACCGTGACCACTGCTGATCTACTTTCTATACTTTAATTCTGGACCTCTCGCTCCGAGGCATTAATGACAGCTGTGACCATATGGAGACTACAGAAATTGTCCAGAGGAGTCTGGAATTAATTGTAGCTCCCAGAGATGAACCATCAACGTTCCTCACTTCCTAGGTGAAGAGGCCAAATAATAATTATCCATCGGGTATTAGCCTCTGATGCGTGTCCAGCTCAACCCAAGGCACTTTGGTAGTATGGACCAGAGCACATGCTGGTCTCTGTCTCAAGTGACTCATAATCTTTGCCTTTGGTCTTATGGCATCTCTCGGCCTAAGTTCCAGGACTTCTAGAAGCTGCCCTCTGCATTGGAGGATGCCTTGCACATGCTTGGCCTCTGCTAACGAGGGCCAGTAGCCTTCTCCATCCCCTCTAGGTGTGATGACACAGGCAATTCCCCAGGCTTTTCCAGGGATCCCTTGTGGAAGAAAATGCCCCCCCCCCCAGTTGAGAACACTACTCTTGCCCCTGTATTTATGGGTTAATGGGTAATTCCTTCCCCCATCCTGAGCACGTCTTCTCTGTCAGGGCCCCATCTGGGATGCCCTGGAGGTTGAGGAGTTCAGTGACCTTCATTGCGGGTGCGTCTGGACACCCAGGAACTCCCTACTCTCTAGGAAATGAACCGTCTCTGGGTTTAGAACAGTAAGGATCAGCCAGCATGGCCCTCTCTGCCTCAAAGGTGTGGCCCATCCAGCATCGTGACAGCTAAAGCAGCTGCCACTGCCCACTCTACCATACTCCAAGGACTCTGGGGCAGCAGAAGCAGGGAAACCAGTATCACTTCTCGATTTAATTATTTCCCTTCCAGTGACAGGGACAGACAGAGGAACTGGGCAGGAACGCACAGCGTAGATGGGTGGCAAGCCAGCTCCCGTCTCTCTTTTTCTCCGTAATGTAATTCCTTTGGATAGCTCTCTCTAGACCAGAAACGAGGGGAAACTACTGTTTTTGATTCATGGGGGAGAGGGGAGCACAGCCTCGAATAAGCAGAAATTTCCATGGCTGACTGTTCTGGCTGCAGGGAGACTGGCAAACGCGGTGTTTGTTGATTTTTTTCACTTGTGTTATTTTCATTCCAGTTCAGCTGCAGCTGAGTGCGGAAAGCGCGGGCGAGGTGTATATAAAGGCTACGGAGACTGGCCAGTACTTGGCCATGGACTCCGACGGGCTTTTATACGGCTCGGTAAGTATGAGGCTCACGCCTCCAGACTCGGCCAAGGCTTGAGGTTTCCAGAAGTCTTGTTACACGGAGTGATGCAAAATGAAACACCATCAATTAGTCTCTTTGTTGTTTTTTCCAGTATGATTCCTACCCTCTGCCCTGCCTTATTTTAGGCACAGACATAAAAGAGCTTCTTGTGGTATTCTCTCAAAATACTCAGATTGTCATACAGGCAGAGAGGGAAGGACGGATGATTGGTACTTTGGTAGCCTGCCGGGCACTCATTTCAGAATACCTAATCCCACTTTATTCGTTCACTCCAAAAACGTCCCTTGAACTGAATGAGGACTATGTATGTCTCTCACTGTCCTGCCTGCAAAGGGGAGGGGCATACATGTGTGTACAGGAGCCCCAGAGCAAAACCTCGGGTGCCATCTACCTTAAAAGAAAAAAAGACAGGTCCCTCACTAGCCTGGAACTTGCCGAGTAGACTAGGCTGGCTAGCCAGAAAACCCCAGGGCCTGCCTAGCTTCCCCTGTCCAATACTGGGACTAACACACACCACCATGGCTGACTTTTTAATTTTTTTTTTTAATGTAGGTACTGGAAACGAACACCAGGTTTACTGTGTATCTCCCACGCCTCTTAATGCTTAAAAAAAAAAAGTGTTGTTTTTTTTTTTTTAAGTTACAGTAGGTTAAAGTTAAAAAAAAATTGCATTAAAAATTGAAGATACTCTCTCTCGTTCCAGAATCATCTAAAATGTTTCTTTTTTTAAATTAGGAATTCAATTCAACATTCCTCTGTAGGTGCCGACTGGCCTATAAGGATGAATGAGCCATGTGGAGAAATGGCATCTAATTGTTCCTTTGTAGCGAAAGGCTTCCTTCCATCTGCTCCTTCCCTCTTGGAGCCAGAGTCTGGTGGTGGTCTGACTGTGCGTAGCTTGTCTTAGTGGGAAGGGGGAAGAAACAGAGGCAATCCGACTGATACCTTTGGGTATCTCTGCACCCAGAACTATACAGAGAGGGGTAAAACCATCATTCAATGCTTTTGGACTCAGTGATCCCTTCTCTGTATCCGAGCATTTATGAGAATCCTGCCTGGAATCTGTGACCCAATCCTCCCCTTTCGGGAACGTGACTCCTAGGATAAGGCAGTCTGTAGGGCAGGTTTAGTCTTGGCTGGCCTTCAGTGGTATCAAATTGCCAAACCCGCACAGGCACAAGAAGCCTCTTGGGTGGGAACACAGCGCAGCATTCCCGCTGCCCACTAGAGGGCAGGAGATAGACTCCTGCCAAAGGAGGTGACGTCAGGTGGTTGGAGTTGGGCACTGACTGCTCCTGCACAGAAAATGGACTTTAAGGCAGTTCTTCCAATCGGCCATCAAATCGATCAACTGATCAACCATTCCACCCTAGACTCACAAATGAAGCTCAGGCCTCTGTGAGGAGTCGTTTGTCCACTGGAGCCCTGTCTATAGCAACGGACAGTACCTACCTCATACAGACTGTCCAAGGAGACTGACCGCACACGCAACTTGCTCACCAGCTTCTGGTACCTAGGAGACACTGCACTGGTGATGTCTCTGAACAAACGATCAGCTTGTGAGCCCCACATCCTCACTATGTCTTAGAGATCATGGCCCAGATCTAGGCTAGAAGCATTCTAACCTATCTAAAAGCTCAGCCTCACACTCTGATCAAATTTTAGGTGTTCATCCATTCTAATTTGGATTTGCGGTCTGTGTAAAAAGGGTATTTTATTTTTAAAAATTCAGTTTGAAACACTATAACAAAATATTAATATACTTATCCACAGGGGTGGTAAGCGGGTGGGTTTACAATACACTAATGGCTTCCTCTTCCTGTAGTTTCCAAATTTTCTACGATGAGTGTATGTCACCTAAGTGACTGGAGGGGAGAGCGTGCTTAAGTATAAAAATAGAAACAAGCACAGCAACAGGCATGATTCATGAGCAGAGGAACATGTCCCCAGCAGGATGCCGAGCGTATAGCAAGTACATACTAGATAGAACCTCTGAGGTGGCTGACCAACTCAGCCCTGACTCAGCCGCTCTGCATGCCGGCTGCACCAGTGTGACACAGAACGACAGGTGCGGGACGTGACCAGCCCCACCTTCATCACTGCATGCAGGCTTGAAACCCACCTAGGGCCATCATGGGGTGATCCTGCTTTTGGGTCGTGACAACCCGCACGGTCTAACATTATCTTCTCCTTCCTTCTGTCTCAGCAACGTGCCCCAGTGCCGGTGTCTGGACCGAGTTCCTCCAGAGGCACAGTCACTCAATTAAACACTATTATTTATATCCTATTCTGTTCCAGGAGGTCCACAATGTCTCACCCAGGTGTCATTTCCCTAGACTATAAATGAATTCAAAGCCGGACGCTTCCTGTTGCATGGTTCCTTGCTAATAAAAGCTAACTCTGGGGCTGGGGTGGAACTCGGTAGTAAGCTGTTTGCTTAGCAGGAATCTGGCTCCTACCCAAGCAGGAAGAAGGGAAGAATTCCGTTAACCTATCTCTAGGCAGTAAGCAGCCATCGTGCAAACCTCCGAGTAGAGAGGGCGGTGCAAGACCAGAAAGCCTCACAAGCCTCCACCTCTCAGCTTGGTAGCTCTTCCACCCCAATAAAACAAACATACCCGCACATAAGGAGCAACAAATGGTCTGATTATAAACCAGAAGAAAGGGAGTCACAGATCAGCTGGGGGTGAAGAGAGTCTACAAGGATCATACAGCTTAGAAAAGGCACAGTCAGACATGGCAGGTCAGCAAAAGGACAGTGTATGGCATAAGGCTTTTCAGATAGTTGCCTTAAATCCAAACTGAGTATGTGTATTCCAAAATCTGGTCCAGTAGAAGTTTAAAGCATTGGCTTCTCTGCCTCTTCATAGAGGAACTGTAGGTAAAACATCAGCTGATCACCACTTCCAAGTAATCATATCATTACTATGCTTGGGCTATTTCAATAAGCCTCCGGCTGTACTGGATTCTACCGTTAGCAGGGAGCTTCATCCCCTCTCCTGATGCCCTTCACACAGGCATGTACTGCCCCAAAAGCTAACACTTTCAAAACCCACCCTCAAAAATAGGACTTCATGTTCGTTCAGCCACCTTCCAATGGGAAAAGTCCTAGAAGTGACATTGCTGGATCAAAGATAACACATGTTTTGGGGTTTGAAATATAGCCTGCTGGTAGGGTGCTCGCCCAGCATTGGGAAGGCTTAAGTTCAATTCCCGGTACTGGAAAATCGAGAGGGAGAAAGGGAGAGAGAGGATTAGAGAAAGTCACAACTTTAAAAAGAAAAACAAACAAAACAAAACAAAGCCCAGCATACACATAGGCAACTAGGGGAAGTGTTGATTGGTTACTTGATCAGTTGGCCAGTTGTTTGACTGGATGATTCGTCAGTTAGTACAGTGCCAGAGATTAAATGCATGACCTCGTATGTGCCAGGCAAGTGTTCTACCACAGGACATATTCCCAGCCCTCGACAACTGTTAACAGTTCATGAATACCCTCCTTTATCTCTTCACACATGCAGAACGTACAAGTCTCTATGTGACTTTCTTTTTATTATATATTTGTTTATTGTGTCGTGAGGCAGGAAGGCAGGGCAGAGGCAAACGTGTGTCATGGCACAAGTGTGAAGGTCAGATGACACCTAGTGGAAGATGGCTCTCTTCCACCACGTGCACACATGGGTCCCTGCAGTCCAAGTCAGTTCGTTAGACTTTGTGAAAGGTGCTTTTACCTACTCAGCCATCACCTCATGGCTGCCTTGCGATTTATTTATTTGTTTGTTTATTTTGATCTTTAGAGACAGGGTTTCTCTGTCCTGGACTCAGTTTGTAGACAAGGCTGGCCTTGAACTCACAGAGCTCTGCCTGCCTCTGCCTCCCTGGGTGCCGGGTTTACAGGCGTGCGCCACCCAGCTGCCTCGTGGATTTTTAAGGGTACAATCCATGACCAGCCTACATGGTTCAGTGGAGGGTGGCACTGTTAAACCTAACAACTTAAGTCAGATTCCCAGGACCCACAAGTACAACTGACTCACACGAACTGTCTTCTGACCACCACACGAGGGGGCATGTGAATGTACTTGCGTGTGCGTGCGTGTGCGTGCCTGTACATACACACAAACTAACTGTTCTGCCCGCCCCCCTTGGTTTTTATCCCTTTAGCAGACACCAGATGAAGAATGCCTGTTCCTGGAAAGGCTGGAAGAAAACCATTATAACACTTACACATCCAAGAAGCATGCGGAGAAGAACTGGTTTGTTGGCCTCAAGAAGAATGGAAGCTGCAAACGCGGTCCTCGGACTCACTACGGCCAGAAAGCAATCCTGTTTCTCCCCCTTCCGGTGTCTTCTGACTAGAGGAGTCTGTTCTGGGTGCTCCCTGTTTTGGTTGACCCTACGGTGTTCCCTTGGCCATTGGCTGCGCTAACCCCAGCCCACAGGGCCTGTCTCTGCAAGCAGTGCTTCTAAATAGCCAGTTCACTTTTCTGCTGAGCCCTTCCCCCACCCCTAGCACAGTTTGGAACAGAGAGACCAAATTGCTTCTAGGGGACAACTGACCGGCCAGTTTAGGTCTGACTTTGGATACCCAATTGCTTCGGGGGGCACCAGCTGCAAAATGGACGTCATGATACAGAGTTGGGGCCACATGAAGCACCCAGAGGGGTCTGAAATGCTCTTTCCCTGACTAAGCCCTGGTTTGGAGTACCCCAGGCACCTAGCAGGACTACCCTTCCCCCTAGCAGCACCCCACAAATATTAGTAAAGAAATGATGGTAGTGAGGCCGGAGGAATCCCATGATAGAAACAAGCACTCCCCCACACCCCGAACCCCCACGCACAGACAGAACTTAAAACCAACAGGGAAGGTGGCATTTCCGTGGGCAGCCTGGAAGCATGAGGTTTCAGCATCCAGTGAGAAGGCAAGGCTCAGTCGCTGGGAGTCAGAATGAATCCACAGCCCAGCAGTCATCACCAAGTTACCAAGGAGACCTCCACAGCCAGGGGAAAGTCCTGGAAATGGTTTCTTGAGAATGGCAAGCACAGGGATCAGCGGTTTGAGAAGTGGGTGTAGGAGCAGGGAGAAAGAATGGATGCTGGCCTCTGAAAAAGGAGATGCTAGACAGGAGGAGGAGGAAAGAGAAAGCGAGACCACGACACAGTGTGCTTGGCCACCAAGAAACGGGCTGTGGGATCCCAATATGATGGTCCCCACATCCTACATGCGTACAGATCACGAGAATTTGGTGTGAATGTGAGACCTGATTTGGTTTGGCTGGCGTGTGAGTCCCGTGTTTTGAAAGGGGCCCCGGGTCTCACAGATGCTGCCGGCTTTCCCACCATGCTTTCAGGGGAAGCCCCAGAGAATGTTATTCAGATGAAGGTTGCTCAAACCTCACCCTCCTTCGCCTCCACCACCTGGGTTTCCCTGACCATTCAGGCAGCATCCATAGTAGTTAGGCATGACCTCAGGGCACTTTGGCCCAGTGCCTATAAAATGCACACTTAGATGGCATAGAAGCCGTACTGCAAAAAATCTGCTAAACCTCACCGATAGCTTTTCCCAAGAGACCATTTCTGTTTCCATTATTCCTCCAAACAGGCCTCCTCCTTAAAGTAAACGTGGCCCAAGTGGCCAGCAAATCAGAAACACTATTCATCTCTGACATATGACACAAACGCCGTGAGAAGACCTTTCATACATACTACATTTCAATATACTGTGAGACTTTGTGTTTTTGCCGCATTTTACATAGCTTTAAGGCATTAAATGGATTTGCATTCAGCCACAAAGAATGATAATAACCGCATAGGATGTATAAGCTACTTGGTTATCTAACACACTACATTTATTCATGAGACTTTCCTTTTTTGTCATCTGTGCTTTAAAAAAAAAAAAGATTATCTAGGGGCTGGTGAGATGGCTTAAGTGTGTGGTTAAGAGCACACACTACTCTTGCAAAGAGCAGGGGTTCATTTCCCAGCACCTGTATCATGATGCTCAGACCTGGTTCTAACTCCAGCTCTGGAAAACCTGATGTCCTCCAGGGATTCTATATGCACATATACAAACTCACACTCAAGACATGTATGCATACATAGTACTTTCTAAATATAAAGCAATGCTATGGTGACTGTGGATTAAAACTGATGACAGTGTTCCCTTGTTTGACAAGGACCTAAAGCAATTATTCCCTGAAAAGAAGGCCTTAGGACTATACTGTCATATTTAGGGTGACACTCAAGAGTTCAGAGTGCTGATGGAGGGACTGAGCTGAGTTACCTGACAACATGGTTAATAATAACATTCTGCCAATAACATTAAAGGTGTGGCGGTGCACACATTTAATCCTAGCACTTAGGAGGCAGAGGCAGGACCTCTCTGAGTTTGAGGCCAGCCTGGTCTACACAGTGAGGTCCAGGACAGCCAGGGTTAGAAAGAGGGAGACCCTGTGTTTAAAAATAATAATCATAATAATCATAATAATGCTTTTTTACAACAAGATGACTCGTGACTTTTTAAATCTATAATATAGATAATAAAATTCTGTTTTGCTTTAGTGAATCCCAGCTCACTGGGGGATAATACAGTATGGCTTACCATGTCTTTGTATGAAGATTTGAAGACTTGGCCGGTAGACGTATAGAGATGAGATTTACTGTGTTTAGAATGGTCCTAGTTTTTATCATATGACCCAAACTCAACTGTAACACTGACCAAGATAAATGAAAAACCACTGCCCACGGGTGAGATGGGGTCTGAGACTCCAAGACTGACAGCAATGATGCACTTGGTAGCCTTCACCACCAACCCAGTCACAGTCCGCGCCTTTGCTCAACAGATGCTACGGCCCCAATGTGTGTCAGGCACTGGATAGGGGGCCCAGGGGATGACGTCTGTCAGGTATCCTCTCTCTGGGTGTGTATTTGTAAAGAGAGATGCTGTAGATTAATTCCTTTAGGTCAGGTCAAAACTCAGACTTCATAGGTTCCTGCTGAATCAACAGTATGTCTAGAAACACCCCCCCCCCAATGTTAGATAACCCCCCAGCAAAGCGATAGAAGACAATTCTTGGCAAAGCAAACCCAAGACTTTAGCGTTATCCTTGTGTCTGCCTTAGGGGAGTGGACTAGTTTCAGATCGGGGGGAAAAAGGCTGTCGGATCCTGCAGAAAGGGAGCAGCAAGCTGGTCCCTGTGCTGTTTGGAACAGCAAACATTCCGTTGTGCGCTCTCCTCCAGAACTGTCTTGAAGCCATCTGCTTGTTCCGTGCCTCTCACATGCACTCAAATTCCAAGCTTACTGTGACAAAGTGTCCAACCCTCCTTGCAAACTGTGAGGAGCATATGGGTTTTTGACGGTTTCTGACACAGTGGGGATGGAGCTGGGCGTTTCCCTTGATGGCCAGCAGTGTGTCCACATACACTAACTGGTATATCAGCTGCTACTGAAGACGAGGCCCCTACTTTGCATTGAAGGCAGTGGAGCCCAAGTCCGCAGCTCTGCAGAGAACACTGCCTAAAGCAACCACGGTCCCTGGCTACAAAGCAGGCTCTGATGAAGACGATGCCTGGATGTTTGCTCCGAGCCCCCACTGTATTACACTCTGCACCTTATAGATATTAATAAATGTTGTGTTAATGGGTAACACGTTTCTGGGTTTCTGAGCATCTCCCTGTGGAAAGACATTGGGCATCCCTGAGGTGAAATCCAGCATCTCTGAGATGACATCCGGGATCCCAGAGGAATCAGCTGTTTCGGTTCCACTGTCATCTTACCGTTACACAGGAGACACTGTAGGCTAATGAGAAAAAGCAGAAAGTTTCACCTTGTTTGGAAACAAGCAGTGTGAGGAATTTTCTAGGTCTCTGGAATGGGAATGATCCAGAAATCTGCTGTCACTCAGGAGCTTTTCTTCCCTTGCACACAGCATGTGAGATCACACCACTAGTGACAAGGTAGCAGGCTTCTCCTTAGGCAAAGATACTATGAACTAGAAAAATTAAGGAGTTAAAATTTTAGGTGAATGTCCAAAGACCATAGACCTTTGTCTTAAGACCTCTGGTGTGAGACTCAGGAACAAGTGCTCTGTTGCCTAGCGTATGGCAAAGTTAGTGCTCTCACTCAAGTGCTGCCTCTGTCAAGCACACACAAACACGTGTGCACTCATTCGTGAACACATGTGTACACACGATCATGGACCACCTAGAAAAATAACTGGTCGGGGCTGGAGTATAGCTGAGTGAGAGGGCATCCCCAGCAAGCTAGAGGCCTGGGTTCAAACTCCGGCACCACAAAAACCAGAAACAAGACAGCTGTGATGTGTACTCACTCTATAACGACAATCAGTCCCTCCGTCCCCTTCCAATGTGGCATTAAGTACTGGCCATTAGACCCAGTGGTTAATGATGTTTGCTGTGCGAGCCGGGCAAGCCGAGTTTGATCCTCAGAGCCCATGTAAAGATGAACGGACAGAATCCACTCTACAAGGCTATCCTTCTGACCTCCACATATACATCATGGCATGTGTGCCTGATGATGATGATGATTAATAATATGTAAGTTGCCTTAAGTGGTACTTTAAAGCTTTTTGGAACTCTCCCACACCGTGCCAGAACCCAGAACATGGAAACCCTTACACATACACACGGTTCAAACACAATTTCACAAAATGTATGGGGTACATTGTGTCCTTTCTGTAAACTAAAAGGTACTGGTCAAGCACAGCTCAATTCCAGACCAAAACTTTAATGGGTCACAACCACAATTTGAAAAATGCTAGCTTAAAGCAACCATTCTCCTTTCCAAAGATGAAGATGCCCAATTATGATTCTGTGCTGACTGTAGTGTTTACAGAGTGTGGCTCATTCTTGAATAAATAGGACAAGGGGACATCCTGTGACACAGGCACCATCTGTTCTAAAGCCCAGTGTGTCCTCTAAGCCATGAGTGATGCAGAGGGAGCAAAATGATGAGATGTCCTGAGCATCCGCTGCAGCCTTCCAGGACAGGTCCAGCGTATTTCCGGGAATCCTGGTGACTCAGAGCCACTTCCTCTTCCTTGACAAGTTCCACACTTTGAATCTTAAGGTTGTCCCCTCCCTGAATCCCACAGGCTTTATCTCTCTAATCTTTCTTGAGCCCCAGAGTCCCAGTTCCTTACCATTTCTATGAAATGCATAAATGGGTGGAGCCAGGAAAAAGATTATAAACCTAGTAGGGGCTTTGAGTATCAATTTCTGGAAATGATCTTCTCACCTCTTATCTACCTAAAACACACATTTTTTTTTTTAACCAATGTGGCTCGATCCTGAGGCAAACACCACTGTTGCTAGAATGCAGCCTGTATACAGAGTTTCAAATTCCCACCTCTGATGAGCCAAATTTCAGAAGGCAACTCTGTGCCTTTTACATGTTTGAAGGGGTATACTCAACTACAAAGAGGAAAACAGAAGTGAAGTCATCACTTTCCATGCCTATAATGGTGGAACTCCTGTTTGCTGAAGGGCTGGGGAGAGGAACCCCCATATCCAAAGCAGAGGGAGATTATGGTATTGTCTACCATAGCAATAGCGATCCGTCAAACAACAGCACAAGGGTGTCTCCAACCGCACTTTTCATAAACCTACAGGATTTTTTTTCTTTATTCGTTTTTTGTATGTGTATGTTTGGTCCGCATGTGTGCATGTTTTGGGTGTGTGGGCAAACCTAGGGGGTTATTGTGTTTCCCCGTGTAGGGGGCATGCGTGCATAGGCCCCAGGTTGTCGTGGGAAATCACCCTCCACCATATTTCCACCTCAGTCACTGAGGCAAGGTCTCTCCTCAACCCTGAACTATGGGATGCACTGAGCCTTGCGAGCAGGCTTGTTTGGGGGATGCCCGGTCTCCACCTTCTGCAGCTGGCATTACTGCAAACGGACCATCCCACTCATCTGGCATCGCTGTACGTTCTGTGGATTCAAACCCCATCCTCACACTCTAACCACTGAGCAATTCCCCCCGCCCCCGCCCCAGCCACAAAAGTTGTTCAGAGCAATCATGACACTGTAGGGAGACTGAAGGCCAAATGAACTGTGACGCCTGTGTAATCTCCATTTCAAAGGCACTAACAGTAATTTCTTTTACAGCCATTAAAATGACATAATTTTCTTCCCAAACCTGACCCCATGCCCCAAAGGGAACCTCCTTTTGTCATTGCACATAAAACCAATTCTAAATTTACAGCATGACTGCAGGCATTGGGGATGTGAAAACAGGCGGACACACTAACTCTGTTAACATTCCCTCAAGCTTCGGAGAACTGTGCTAAAAGAATGATGGAATCTCGCTGAAACATTGGTTCCCCTTTGTGACTGACACAGTGACCATGACATGCTACACCGTTAGCTTTACACTCTAGTTATTAAAACAAGAAACAAGGTCATACGCTGCCTGAAGCCAGACGGGGGCTGTTTCATCCAATCCTATATCGCAGGACCTAATTTGGGTGTCTTCTGATAGGTTACAAATGTTTGTGATGTGGGAAGGAGGTTATTTTCCAAATTGCTTCCTCCTCCTACCTCATCGCACCACACGGGCTAAATTTACATACACAGCAGCTAAACACTGGTGTCCATTTTATTACATAAACAAGCAAAACCTCACCCTGTCCTAGCTCTGCTTTTCTTTCAGCCTCAATGAAGGGTTGGGTCCTCCCTGCTGCTGGGAACTCTATTTGGTTTAAGGAACTGATTCTCTCGGTCCAAGTGTTTGAGGACGTGAATGTAGAAAGGCAATTTAGGCAGAAATAGACTTCACTGTGATTTTCACATTTCACCATTTTCCTATCAGAGGAAAACAATGTGTAGGTCTGGCCCAGCGATACGTAAATATAAGATGTTAGATTCTCATACCCATATGCCTTACCCAAACAAACAAACAAAACCACTTTCTTCTCGAAGCAGACGAAAGGAATGTTCTTGTAGAATAACTTCTTCTGTGTGAGGTTGAAAAGACAGGATTTTTAGGGCCCGGAGACACCAGCTGTGCTGAGCATCCAGCGGTTTCCTGTGGAAATGCATAGGAAACCCTATGACACTCTCAAAATGGAACAGCTGCATTAAGGCCTGGACAATGGCGTGGGTTTTAGAGTGGGCCAAGCCTTCTCTGACACTACAGACAGTCCAGGAAGGCTGTGAAGGGAGCGCAAATAAAATGGAAACGTGGTGCTTATGTAGCTGAGTGAAAAAGAGAGCTGGGGTTTACAATCGCTTGAGGATGTGCGCGACACGCAGACCTCTGGAGCAAATCTGAGAGGGCAGAGGGCACCAGTACCATCGACCAGAGCAGGAAGCGGAAGCACCTCCCGTGATGGCGCACTAACGCACCCACTTATTAATCATTTACTGTCTGTCTTCAGATGAGTCAGCGTTCAAGCAGGATAATATTCACGTCGATACTATGAACAGGGAGATTCTAATGGCTAAGCGAGGTGAAGAGATCTCTAAGGAATACTGGAATGAAAGGTGCAAGGAGAAGATACTATTCCCAGGGCGGAAGAGAGGAGTTCTTACTCAAGGGAAGAGTGAACTTGAAATGGTGTCCTCTCAAGGAGGAGATGTGGGCTGTACTGGAAAGGTGTGTCTGCAGCCCACTGAATGGTGCTTTAGGAAGTTTCCAACTGAAGTGCTGATGAAACTCTCCAGATGGAACTTTCTGGAGGCTAACAACTTCCCAAAGACTGTGCGCCACCACGTCTCCACGGTTACTGCACCCAGCAAGAAGCACCAGAACCCAGTAAAAACAAAAAACAAAAACAAAAACAAACAAACAAAAAAACCCTTCCCTTACAGCGTCCCTCCAGCGCCCTCTAGTGGCCAGCCTCACAACACTGGTGGAGGAGAAATGTTTGCAGAGTCCTGCTCCGGTGTCACAAAGCAATGAAACAAAGAGTGTGGCAAAGGAGCAGAAAGGTAATAAATGGACAAGGCATAATCACAGCTTATACTCCAGTGGTCCTCAACCTGTGGGTCTCCGGGATCTCCGCGATGTCCTGCAAATCATATATTACATTATGATTCACAACGGTAGCAAAACTACAGTTATTAAGTAGCAATGAAATTATTTTATGGCTGGGATCACCACAACATGAGTAACTGTACCAAAGGATGGCAGTATTAGGAAGGTTGAAGCCCACTGTTATACACTGTGGTAGATCACAAGTATTTGAAGATTGAAAAAGAAAGAAAGAAAGAAAGAAAGAAAGAAAGAAAACATAAAGTGCTGGAGAAAAAAAACCCTGTAGTTCAGTGTTCTCAATCCGTGGGACATGACTCCCTTGGGAGTTGTACATCTGACATTACATATTCGATATTTACATAATGATTCATAACCGTAACAAAATGGCAGGTATGAAATAGCAATGAAATAATTTTATGGCTGGGGTTCACCACAACATGAGGAACTGCATTAAAAGGTCAGAGCACTCAGAAGGTTGAGAACCGCTGCGCTAGATGAAAGTGTTGATTTGCGGGGGTAGGGATTTCTTCAAATTAAAGAATGTTACTGGCAAGTTGGGACTATGGTGATACACACCCATAGTCCCAACACTTGGAGGACTGAGGCAGGAGGATCGTGAGCTCAAGACTACATAGTGAGACAATGTTTAAAAAAAAATAATAACAAAAAGCTATTATCTGTCTAATTCCTGGAATCATCTCAGAAGAGCTGCCAATGAGTTCATCATTCTGTCTTCAGAGATTAGTCATCTCCTAACTTAAATCAACCTAGAGGTTGGAGAGATGGCTCAGCTGTTAAGAGCACTTGTCACCTTTGCAGAAGACCTGGGTTTGATTCCCAGCACCCACGTGGTAGCTCACATGGAACTCTAGTTCCAGCCCATCTAACGTCTTCTTCTGAAACATACTGAGAACGGTCCCCTTTGATCAGGTGTTTGAATATGTGGTCCAAAGTTGGTGGAACTGGTTGGGAACAACTAGGAGGTGTGGCCTTGTTGGAGGCAGGGTATCACTGAGGGCAGGCTCTAAGCTTTCAAAAAGCCTTAGGCCTTTCCCGGTGTACTTTCTCTGCCTCCTGCTTGTGAATCAAGATGTGCGTGCTCAGCTGCTGCTCCAGTGCCTGCCTGCCTGCTGCCATCCATCCCTCCAAGACAGTCATCAACTCCCATCCCTCTGGAGCCACAGCCCCAAATAAATCTGCCTTCTATAAGTTGCCTTGGTCATGGTGTCTTACCACAGTGATCAAAAAATATATATACATCTATATGCAGGCAAAACACTCATTATACATAAAACAAAATAAATAAATCTAAAACTTTTAAATCAACTTAGATCAACATATGTTGAGGAAGACTTTTATTGAAACCACACTGCCAGACGGGAAATCTTGGCTATTCCATTTACTGGCTTTGTAACTTTGGGAAAGTTAGATGTAGTTAATCTCCAGAGTGCTCTTAATCCATGGATGTTTCCAATGCCTTCTCAGTAAAAGGAAAAGAAAAGTCTATCAACATCATAGGTAATGGGAGAATTAAATGAGATGAAGGCATGAAGGCCTTTTGAAATAGTGTGTCCAGCACAGTACAAGGATTAAACAGACATCAATTTTACTGTTTTTAGAATAAACGTGCTTATATATGGTGTGTAATAAGACAGGGCTAAAAAGGGACCATTTCGATTCTTTGTCTAGGGATCTTGTTGACAAGTTTCATGAGTCCACATTTGAAGATGCTAAACTGCCAACAAGCCATGTGAAAAAGACATGAGAATCTTAGCTGACCTCATGCTTTAAAAGGCCTAAACAATGCTCTTTCTCATTGTAGGCCACAAGGTAGTTCGTCCACATGTAGATGGTATATCTCAGTGTAAATGCTGCTTCATAAGTGGAGTTTTCCAATTTATGGAAAACTCGGGCAGGGGGAGGTTGGAGATATAGCTTGGTGGTAAAGAATTTGTCACATTCAAGGTCCTAGATGTGATCCTTCAGGCCGCAAAATGAGATGAAATTAAATATTGCCAGAAAGTGGCGAAACTGGCTTTTAAATTAAGGTTTAATGAATTATAACAGTTTACTAGAAAAAAAAAAAAAAAGACAGAAAAACAAGCAAACAAATTAGGTTTATTTAGTCAAGAGAGGCCAGAGAAGGATATACAACTATCTTCAGATAGTTCAAGTACCATTTGTTTTCTCCGATCTGGAGAAATGAGAATTTCTTTAAATGAGAATTAGCAAGGAAATGGCTTTGATTTAATAGGAAGTTTGCTTTAAAAAAAACAAACAAACAAACATGGGCTGGAGTGATGGCTCAGCCGTTAAGAGCACTGGCTGCTCTTTCAGAGGACTGGGGTTCAATTCCCAGCATCCACATGTAGGTTCACAACCGTCTGTAACTTCAGTTCCAGGGCACCCCACACCCTCACACAGACATACATGCATGCAAAACACCAACAAACATTAATTAATTATTTTTTTTAAAAAAACAGCGTTTTTGAGGCAGGGTCTTACCATGTAGCCCAG
The DNA here is from genome assembly GCF_907164565.1 of Psammomys obesus. Classification (NCBI taxonomy): domain Eukaryota; kingdom Metazoa; phylum Chordata; class Mammalia; order Rodentia; family Muridae; genus Psammomys; species Psammomys obesus. The sequence goes on along the minus strand of NW_026596040.1, from coordinate 1,017,528 downwards.
GCTGCCCTTTAGCTCCACTATGTACACCTCAGACTGGTCTTGAACTTGCAGTGATGCTCCGCATGCAGCTTCCTAAGTGCTGGCATCACTGGTCTGTGCGGCCATGTCTGGCTTGGCTTGGTTTTATTTACTGTGAGGGGAACCCTCCGAAAACAGTGAGGACGTCCTGAGCCCACTGATGATATACTTACAGACGGTGGCGGATGCCCTCCACTCTGGGACACTCACTCACAACCACAGGCACAAGCGCAATCTCTGTGCGATGTTCCCAGCCCTGTCAGGAGTCACCCTCTGGCTGTTGAGAGCAGCACACACAGGCAGCCCAGGGACAGACCTTATGAGAGAATTCATCCCCAAGGTCATACCTTTACCAACAGCTCTGAAAGATCCCATGAGGTCAGAGGTGGCTCTCCATCATACCCATTGCTTTCCCTTCTTCCAGGGCCAAGAGAACTTTCTAACTTGCTACACATTTGCCTTCATGCAGGGTAGGACCCTCTGGAACCCAGTGTGTAGCAATACCTGTCCATAACCAGGTAAGGCTAGAAATACCTAGAGCCCCGGGACTCTGCAAGACTTCGGGCATCAAAAGGCTCAGGCTCTGAGTTTACAGGCTTTCACTCTGCTGCCTCTGTGTGAAGTCCTAGGGTGATTGCAAGAAAACTCCCAGCCTTCCGACTCCCTGGCCTGTTACTGCCTTGATATTATTCCTGGAGGGGAGGACATTTGGTAGGTTGGCCATTCAAACACCTGAGCAATCTTTCAACAATTTTTTTTTTGAGACAGACTCTTGTTATGTAGTCCAGACTAGTGTTTGCACTCCCTCCTTCTTTAGCTTCTCAAGTGCTTGGATTACAGACATACAGCACCATACTTCTCCATAACTATTAATTATATATCAACCCCGGATATGATAGTGGTGCAAGATAAAAGTTTTTGGCTAGAGCTTATTGGTGAGTGGTTCATTTCCCCAAATCTCAGCCATCTTCATACTGCTTCTGAAAGCCTCGTTTGCCATGTTAGCTCATTACCTGATGATGGGTACTTCTAACTCAGGCAATTTGTTTAATTATTTATCATAAATTTATTATTTAAGATAGATCCAGGTATTCCTCCTGCTGGTCCACAGCAAGATGGTCTACAACGTTCATTCACAAAGGATTATTAATCGCCAGTAGAGTGTACACATTTTTAAAAGCATCCATTAAGAGACCCACAGCCCATAAGCTCTCTTTGAGAATGAGTCACCTTTACTGGTAAGTGTTGCTACCAAACCTCACCCAAAGTTACAGCAAATGAAGACTACTGCAGGAAACCACAACTGGACACAATGCAGACATCAACAGATCGTGGGGAGCTCACCCCCATCTCAGCCCTGCATCGAGGTTCAGTGAGCATCAAGGAAGAGGAGGCAGGAAGACTGTAAGAGCCAGAGCACCAGGAAGTCTGCTGGGAAGCAGCTGCTCCTAGAAACGACTGTGTAAACAAGACTCGGACAATGGCAGTGTCGATGTACATGCTAACGTGGACAGGGAAGGAGGTGGGGAGTTTCTTGGGGCCCCACCCCTAGAAAAATAACTGCAGGCAACTAATAAGGGCTGGCAGAAGATGAACCAGCCTCTTCAGGGATGAGTCCTCTTATTGGTGGTCTGGTGCAGAGTGGTCATCCTTGAAACCATATATACACCAACAATGAAAACTAATTCAGCAGGTATATTTATATATTTGTGAACGTGTGTGTGTGTGTGTGTGTGTGTGTGTGTGTGTGTGTAGCAACCAAAGAAAGAGAGGCTATCAATTTGGAAGGGGAATGAGAGAGGTTGAAGGGAGGATGTCTGGGAGGGGCAGGAAAATGGAAAGGGAGGAAAAAAAGTGATGAATTCTATATCAATTAAAATATAAAATGAAAGTATACATTAAATATAGCTTATAATAAGATGAACATCTGTGTATCATGTGTCCCACATACATACTCTGCTTCGGGATGCACTTCATAAAGGCTCACACAGAGAAATACATCCAGCATCCTCAGGCCATAAAACAGGGGATTTAACTTACTCAGGAGATGTCTTGAGGAAGTGGGCTGACATAGTAGGCAGAAAAGGAATTGACCAGATGAAGGGGTATAAGCAAGGCCTGTGAAGAACATTCCAGACAGAATGTTAGCAGCCAGGCCAAGTCGCGGCGGCCAGAGAAAACACACTAACAGTAAGACTCAAGTATAAAAACCAGGGGTGGGGAGCATGGTATGAAGTAGACTGTCCAGGGAGATGGAAACCAGTAATAGAAGAAAGTTGGGGGCAGGGGGAGGCTCCACTAGCCACATCTGCAAATAACTGTGCACACAGCTGAATTATAACACATCTCTAGACCTCCTGCCAAAGAACACAAATAATCAGGATCCGTACGCCTGTATCTGGCCTGGGTTCAGATCTGAGGGTCTGCGAAATGTATTCCAGGCTGGAAAGTTTGGAGGCTGAGGTTACATTTGTTAAATATTTAGATCATCTGCTGAGGCTTTCGTTCCTTACATCCAGCAGGTGGAGTACAGGAAAATGCTTTCCGTTTGTAACAAATTCCCTTATACACAAGATCAAGACAAGGTTTACCCCAGTAGCAGTGGGTGATGGTTGGAACAGGGAAGGAATCTAAGTGAAAACATGGCGTAATGGCTTCCTATTGCTGTGCCTCCAGAGGCTCTACACTGGATGTTTTTGTCCAGGTTTGAGGAGCTTTGTTATTATTAATCAGTCCAAAAAGAAATGAAGCAGGTTGAAAAGAATCACACACAGAAACCCACATTCTTTGCAAGAGAGAAGCGAAGAGGCAGCTGGGAAAACCCTTCAGAGATGATGCCAGCTCCAGAGTTTGGGAAGGAACTGGCTGGCTGGAGGCATCTTCATCCGGGTCTGAAGACAGAATTGCAAGCCTCTTGCACAGATTGAAGTAAGACAACACAACAGCTTGGACACACTGAAGAAACTATCTCCTTAAAGTCTCTAGGTCACACTGAGCCCCAGAGAGAACAAAGCAACCTGTTGGGAGCTGAGTGAAGAATATTCTTGGTTCTCTGGTTCCTGTAAGAAATACAGCAGATTCTTTATCATAACCACACTGAATTGATCTTGTTCTGTTTAGTAACAAGATGGAGATCAGCCTGCTTCACAATCAAACAACAAAATAGTCCTTTCATCGGGAGGAAGAAGGCTTTTCTAAGGGTTCCACTCACCAGCCTGTCCTCAAGAAGGTTTGGGACACACTAGATATTACCTGCAAAAACTGGTCTATGGCATTCTTAGAGTAGAAGGTATGGCAGACAGAAAACTCTCTGCAGACTCCAGCCAGGGCTCTACACTTACTGCGCATCTAACCAGAAGTTCACAATCCCAAAACTACTTGGAAACTGTTGAAGGAGTGATCACTGAAGCAAATGGCACCATTGAACACACAAGAACTTCAGGAGCTGAAATGGCTGGAAACACACAAGCCCTGTCCACTGTTCTGCTTCTTTTCTCCTCCTCCTTCCCCATCCCTTCTTTCCTTCTCTCCCCCCCCCCACCCCTTTTAAGTAGAGTCTCATATTATATTCCAGGCTGACCTCAAATTGGCTGTGTAGCTTAGGCTTGCCTGAACTTTTAATTCTTCTTCAGCCATTCAAATGCTAGAACTACAGGCATGAGCCATCACCCTGCTCTCCACACAACCACCTTTAGAGAGATAAAACACATTTTTCAAAAAAATACTTAATTTTGAAGAACACAGAGGCTATCATAAACATAAGACAGACTCAGAGAGGAAACTAAACTGAGCTACAAAGGAGAAATAGAAACAGTAGAGTTGTGAGTCTAGAGGGCAGAATTTCCAGAAACAGCAGACAACTCAAGTGGTCATGAAAGATATAACAATAAAATAGAAGATAACAAAAACAAACAAACAACCACAATCACAACAATAAAGAGCACTAAGACCCTGGAGAGAATCTAAAGTCAAGCAGAAGCAAGAGAAAAAAATGAATCTGAAAATCCACCAGAGTAAGGAGTAAGATTTCTGTCCCGCTCTCTTCCTGGCTGGCAAGCGAGAACCAATCCTCAAAGACACGGCTGTGGAAAGAGAGGAGGGAAGCCCCCGTCTCCGCTGCTGATCATGCCGGGGAGCAGAGTTTACAGCTGGACAGGTGGATGGAATCTGCAGGAAAATCACCGGCAATAGCAGAACCAAGGAAGAATTCCAAAATTGTGAGCGTGAACTGACAAGGTCCCTCACTAGACCCTAAAGCACCTAGTGAGAAAGTGGGCAGACACCAAGAAGGGCTGTGCCTTTTTTTTTTTTTTTTTCTGGATAATAGTTGACAAGCATTCTAAACCAAGTTCAGATCCCATCTGTGAAGAAGTCAAGTTGCAATGAGTAAATACATAATAAATCTTTTAAAAGTGTATTTATGATCCTCTAACACGCTCCACCTTTAAAAAAATTACATTTATTTGTGTGTGTGTGTGTGTGTGTGTGTGTGTGTGAGAGAGAGAGAGAGAGAAAGAGAGAGAGAGAGAGAGAATGTACGTGTGCATGCTCACTACAATGTATGTACGGGGCTAAAGAAATAAATACCTTGTGGGACTCCCAAGGATCAAATTCAAGCTGTCAGACTTGGCAGCAAGCACCTTTACACGCTGAGCCATCTCACTGACCACATTATCTTTTGAGACAAGGGCTCTCACTGAACACGCCACTCACTGAGCGGACAGACTGGCGGACCAACGAGCTCTGCAGACCTTCATGTCTCCGCCCACCGCCACGCCCAGCATTAGGATTACAGACCTTGATGACTTCCCCCAGTGCACCGCAGATCTTTGCCAACGGAGTTGTCTCCCCAGCTCTGAAAAATTAAATCTTTTAAGCTTATAATATCAAAGATAGAGCTCAAAACTGCCAAGAAGCTGGAGGTTGGGGGACCTTAGAAGGAAGAAAATTGGAGAGTAACTACCCTCACTGCTGAGATCCTTGGCTAGACACCAAATGACATAGAAACAGGGGAACCTCCAAGAAGCAAGGGGGAAAGTGCGGGACTGTGAAGCCCCGCAAAGCCGTGGGCTGGTGTACACCACATGGGAGATAATCTCCTGCTCAACCGAAATGCAACGATCCCCAGAAAAATACAACAGCATCTAGGGTCCGCCATCATGTATTATCTGTAAGGCCCAACTTTCAACCAAAAATTACTCCACACGCCATAAGACACTAACTGCACTCCGAGCCCAGGGAAGAGCAGCCCACAGAAACAGACGTGAGTAGTTCCAGATGCTGGATTAACAGGCAAAAGTCTTTAAAGCAGTCATTAAAACCATACTCAAAAAAAATTTTTTGAAGGAAAATATGATATACTGAATGGGCTGTTAAAGAATTCTGAGCACAGGAATGGAAACTGAAAAACAAGACAAACAAAAATCTCCAAAAACAGTAATAATAATAGAGAAAGCTAGGATTAGAACAGACCAAAATTTACAAGTTCACTATATGAGCTCAACCATAAAGCAGAAAACACATCAGAGAACATAAAGAGACTAACAGAGATGCCAAATCCAAACAGCAGAAAGAACATCTGGAATCCCAGCACTTGGGAGGTGAGGCAGAAGGATTGCTGGGAATCCAAGGCCAAGCAGGGTTACACCATAAGACCCTGTCTCTAAAAGAAAACAAGAAAAATAAAGAACAAAGTTGAATAAAAAGTGAAGAAAGACTGTGAACGCTGGGGACACAGTATCTAAATGTTCAAGACACAGATAATTCAGGTTGTAGAAGGGGTCGGGGACCTCGCAAGAAGGCTGAATGGGTACAGACACACTACTGTGGCAACCCAAGTTCTATCCTTGAAGTCCTTACAAAGGTGAAAAGAGAGAACGACTCCTCCAATTGTCTTCTGACCAACACACATATACACACAAAAACACACATCATGAACAAATACACAACACAAAACAGTGGAATTAATTTATTAAAATAAATTTGAAGAATCTGAGCAAGGTGGCTTTAATACCAGAGGCAGGGAGACCTCTGTGAGTTCAAGGCCAGCCTGGTCTACAAAGCAAGTCCAGGACAGGCAAGACTACACAGAGAAATTCCTGTCTCAAAAAAACAAACAAGCAAACAAATTCTAAAAAAATATATTTCCTGAAAACTTCCCAAAGGGACACAGGGGAACTGACAGGTAATGAAAATTGCTGTTGTGAGTATAGTAGTGGTTTACACACTCATTAAAACTCCATGTAACTGCGCAGTATAAATGTGTGTATAAATTGTATCATATACCTTATTTTAAAAGGGAAATGGGGCTGGAGAAATGGGACTCAGCAGTTAAAAACACTTCCTACCCTTCCAGAAGATGATTCCCAGTAGGCCTATCGGTGGCTCACAACCTCCTGTAACTCCAGCTCCAGGGAGACCCAACACCTCTAGCCTCTGTGGGCACCTACACGCACAAGCACATATCCACACACAGGCACATGCAAAATTAAAGACAAAAACCATGAACTACACCATTGCCTGTCACATAAAAATCCTAACTATGTAATATCTGGAGAGGAAATGAGTGAACATAAAAGTGGCTCTGAAGAAAGTATCAGAATGTATCATGGTAAGATAATGGCAGGTACAGAGGCATAGGGGGGTGGGGCAGAGGCACAAGACGAAGAACCAACAGAACATGGAGAGCTGGGGGCTAAGAGCCCGCACACTGGGGCTTACACAGTTTTAATGAGAGACAAGATTCCTAAGGTCCCAGAAACTTAAGACTGTACTGCACAATTTCAATCTCCTTAAGGAAATGCACAAGATGAACCATCTTAGATGTAGCTAAAGTGGTCACCTATCAGGTGATAGTCACACACACACACACACACACACACACACATATACACATATATACACACACACACACACCACAGCCAGTTACAGCTGACTTTTCCACACAACCACAGTATCAAGGAGAGAAAAGGCCAGTGTTCAAAACGCTGAGAGAGGATAACCATTAACCTGCCTGCCATGGCAACCTCGTCACCATTTCTGACTTCTGCTTTCAGCTTTCCCATTACCTCTCTGCTCCCAGCCCATCAAAATGTGGGCAGTGTTAAGCTGTTAAGGGATTTTATTTAAAATAAACCGTGTTGGTATGCTCGAGGTGTTAATGGTAGAATACCGTGGGCAGCCAGCATTGATCCAAGCCATCTTTGTTATGATAGTACTAAACTAGGCACAGATATGCGAAACTAGGTATAAACGTCTCAATGTGTATATTTTATACAACTATTAAAGCTAAAGAACCGTATGACATATAAAAGACCTATTATAAATTAGAAACAAAATTACAATACCAATAAAATCCAAAATATGAACACATGGATGGCAGAGCGTGCTCTCTACCCAGCAGCGGATGGTCAGGTGGACTGCATCCAGAGTCTTAGGCACTGGGGCCACAGTGCAACTGTGCATTTTCTGTTCCTCTTAGATATAGTAGCACCGTGTGCTCTGAAGGATGCTGTGGCTCCAAGCATCCAGGATTGAGAGTCAGGCTTCACAAGTTGAAGTCCACATGTGATGTGGGCAGGTAACCTTATGGTCCCGAATGTCTACCTGTTGTCTGGAAAAATGGGATCACACAAGGACCTATGCACAAGGCTGCCATGAGGATTCAATAAAGAAAATAAGAAACGCACTTGGCTAGTGCCCAGCACATATAAAGAACTTTGGGGGTTATTGCTATCAGAGCTAAAATTTGTGCTTTTGGGTGATTTTACCTAGGACAAATCCTAGGACAGAACTCTACCATTGAACTATATACCCCAGCCCCATTCATTATTTTGAAAAGCTAACTAACTTTATGAGGAGTCCCCAAAATTTTTCCACTGGAGGAAAAACTCTCAATGAAGCTAGAATGCACAGAACTACTCTATGCAGTGAAGTATCTAAGTGTCAGGCTCTCCACATGGCCACAGGTCACCTCATTGTACACACGTCTCTTCCATTTACTTTGCAATGGGAAGATCAGCCTATTCCTGGTCTTCGTGAGAACATAGTCTTGGGACCTACAGGAATGTGGCCGGCGTGCAGCAGTGGGGATTCAGAGCAAGTTAACGGTGTCTCTGGAAATTTCTTTCCAAAGGACCAACGCCACACACACACACTTCTGGAAATGAAAGAATTTAAGCCAACTGAATCACTTGGGCTGATAATCTTCAACTTCATGGAAAGATATGGTAGGAAGCTGATGAAAGATTTATTACATTTAGAAACAAAAGAATTTTCCTTTAAACACTGAAAAAGAGGATGTATTTAGTCTGCAAAGAGGACAAGCCCAACTGTACAAAATAACTTTAATTTTAGTTTCTGTGGGACTGAAATTTATGCTCGGAAAGGCTGACCTAAGTTCCTATCATTACTGCTTGGTTTATCAATCAAGGGAAATTCACTAGAGAAAGGAATAACAATGGAAGAAAACCTTCCCCTTGTTTAAAGACATAACAAGGTGGCTGGGGCGGGGGAATGACAGAGGACTTGCCCAGAACACAGGAGGTCCTGGGTTAGACCCTCAGCGCTGCCTGAAATAAAGATAGAAACCACATGAAAAGGAAAGACAAGACAAGGAAAGGTATAGTAAATTCTCTCTCATCACTGAAGATAATCGTTATTTATTCCCTGTTTTTGACAAGCAGCCCAAGATGGCCTCACACTCATTATGTATCCAAGCATCACCTTGAGTGTCTGATCCTCCTACATCTACTTCCCCAATGTTGGGGTTACGAGCCCGTCGCTGTACTTGGTTTATGTGTGGCTCGAGATTGAACTCTGCGAGCTCTCCGCCACCTGAACCACATCCCCAGCCCTTCCCAGGTTCAAAGTGTCCCAACTTTCAATTACCCTAAAGGGTGAGGAATTACCTGAGCTAGTGGGGTGAGGATGGGGTCAGAGTTTCCCAAAAAGCAGCTGCTGCAGCGTGGACAAGGTGCTTCCTGCTTGGAATACCCTGCCCCCAGGTAACTCTTCCTAACCTGACAAACTCGGGCAAAACTCGGGCAAAGCTTGGGCTGGCACCACGTGCAAAACTCTTACCAAAGATCACCTCTAGAGCCAGGAAAGCAAACAGGACACCGAGGGCTGAGAAAACAAGCACAGAGACCAACATCACTGCTGGCCTTCAGCCCTTTACTAAGTGGTTCCTGAACATACAACCAGCCTGACCTCTTCCTCCTCCTCCTTCTCCTCCTCCTCCTCACCCTTCTTCTTGGGAGAACCTAGGTACCCTGGTGAACAACAACAACAAAAGACCTAACGGAATTCCTCAAATCTTTATGAATACAAAAAGCAATGTCTACACTTGACAAAGTACCAGATGTGAAGAAACTGGAATCTCCCTCCTTCTAAGAGTTTACATTAAAAAGCAGAGGTGGAGAAGAAATTAGAATCAGTGACTCAAGTGAATTAATTAAAAATTAATTAGCATATTGGCGTGCATAAGCAACAGGACTCACAGTAGCCGAAGATTTGGAAACAACCCAAGTGGCAGAGGACTGGATAAACAAACAAACAAACAAAAAATATACACATGCGTGATACATGAATGAAATAAACCTGGCTTCATGGTGCATGCCCATAATCCCAGCACTCTAAAGGTAGAGGCAAGCATCAGGAGTTAAGGTCATCCTCAATTATATATGGAGTTCTAGGAAAACAGGATGGAAAGGGGGGGAAAAAAAGGGCTAACACAGGTTACTTGTGGTGAAATTTGAAATCATTAAGCTAACTGCAATAAGCCAGACCCACAAGATCAAATATTGCACAAGTCTATTGATACTGGGTATCTGGACTGAACCAATTCATAGAGAAAGAAAAACTACAGCTTGCCAGGGATTGAAGGGAACAGGAGGCGATTGCTTAACATCTAGCAATTTTTACTTAGGTATAGAAACTTTCAGAAATCAAACAGCAATGGTCTCACAACACTGTGAATGCAAGCCAAACTATGTACTTCAAATGGTTAAAGGAACAAATGAATGGTTTACCTATAACAGTACCAATACATGCATATAATAAAAGATGTGTATGTGGATAGAGATGCCTTTTTTTTTTTTTTTTTCAAAAATTGCAAGACCCAAATAATCGAAAACAACCCAATTACCCTTCAACACATTAAAGAATGCAAAAACCGGTACATCTGTATGTTGAAATAAATGAAACGAATTATTGATGCATAAGGAAAAGGTACATTAAACACACGGGCAGCAGGCCCAGTGAGTCATGCTCTCAAAATGAGGCTGAGGGCACATTAGCAGCTGCCAGTGTAGTGTGGGGGATGGCAGACGGAAATGCTTTGGGGGTGATGGGACCTGACGGCAGTGGTGCTACTGTGAATTTATACAGGAACTTCGCTGAAGTTTCTCAAGTAGAGTTCAAAAAATACGTGGTAGAAGAAACGGCAGCAATCGCTACTGTTGTTCCCATAACTGCCTGTAAGCGCTTCCTCTCCCAAAGCCACTCTCTGTTTCCCATGGATTTCTCCACGTCTTACGATTGGTCAAAGATCATTATCTGGGAAACGTGCCTTGTAAGACTGTAACAAAGGGTCCGTACTTCTATTCTTAGAAGGAGCCCATTTCCCTGCATCTTGGTCCATCTGCATGGTCACAGTTTGTCTTTTTATCTTTGATGTTTTTCCTGGTCAAAACTTTTTCACTTGGGAACAAGAAATGTGGCTATATCCCAGTGACAACGTCTGCAGAGTCCTGGGAAACAGCAAGACACATCACAGCACAAGCAGGCGCTCCATCCTTCCGCGGTAACACTCGGAAGATGGATGTTCTCATAGCTCAACCAGCCTAGGTGTTTAATGGCAGCAACCCTGGAAGCACAGTTTGTAACTTTGAGGACCTGGAAATAGCCTGTTCCTGGAGGTCCCAAATAGACTCTATCAACACACACACAAGACTGGAGATCCAAATCTCTGGCCTCAAGAGAAGAGCAGCAAGCGAAGGCTCCCAGCTCTCTTGTGGTAATTCGTGCTGCACTGTCTCCTCCGGCCACTGGAGGAAGTCCTGTGGGATGTTATTTATGGCAGCTGCAGGCTGAAAGACTATGAACTGGATAAACTGGGGGGAAAAATCAGACCAAGCACCCTGCTTTATCTCCCCATACACTTGCCTGTCTCCCCTTGCCGTGGTGGGGTGTCACCCAATGAATGAGGATTTTACAAGAAAGGCATTCATCAGAGCTCCTAATTAAGAAGTCGGAAGGCAGACGGCTGGAGCCTGTCTTGCCATCTTCTAACACCTCGTTAACTGGTCTTCTAGGGATCATTCCTTACGCTCACACAGAACAAGACACGTACACTCTGCTTTAAAAATGATCTGCACCCACACCCCTTTTGACCACAAGAGTTGTGCCAGATCACAAACAAAACAGGAAGGGCATGACAAGGAGAGGAAGATGAACGAGGCTTTCCTAAATTCAGGAACATCCACCTTTATGCAAAGGATAGAGAGAAAGCAAAATAAGTCACCCATTTTTCATCAGCTTATTATAAAGATGACTTCGCAACTTCTCTCTGCACAAGACACCTACAGATACGTAGCCTGGGACTGGAGTTATTCCAAGAGCCAAAAGCTGAACATTTTGTGAATCTTGACTGCTGAGCCCAAGTATTCCTTTTTTTTTTTTTTTCAAATTCAACTGAAAATTATGTGTGAGCATACATGCGTGCTTGTGTGCGTGTAAAACTTGTGTTTTAAATACATAAATAAACCTTAGGGATATAGTTCACGCTGAAGCCATGTCCATTCATCCCATGATTGGTGAACTCAAACACGAAATTATTCACCCAATCAAAATTTTTCATTTGTTTTATCCAAGTCTGACACTGGTATTCTAGCAAGGGAGGAAGAAATAAGATTCTGCTGAAGCAAAGAACTAGTTCCTGGTGAGAACAGGGTCTTGCAAAGTCTTGGATAACATTCAAAACTAGATTTTCACTTGCCCACAGGGACCAAGGTCCCTTCCTTTGTTAAACACCTGCTAAAAGAAAGGCATAAGGTGAGATGGAAAGATGGGTCAGTAAGTAAAGGCACTTGCTGCTAAGCCGAGAGCTGAGATCTGTAGACAGGTGAGATACAGGTCCCTTCTAGGAATAGAAGAAATATGGACCTTTAATTATAATTTTACAAGGCATGTTTACCAGCTAGTGATCTTTAACCAATTTTAAGATATAAAGAAATACATGGGACATGACAGGTAAGAAGCATTTACGATGTGTTATAAAAGCAACAATAGCAATTGCTGTCACTTCCTCTACCCTACATTAAAAAAAAAAAAGATGGATCCCAGAACCCACATGGTGGAATTAAAGAATTAACACCTCAAGTTGTTCTCTGACCTCTGTGCACACTTACTAAATAAGCAAATAAAATGCAACAGAAATATTTTTTACAGAAAAAAAATATAGAGCTTATTTTTTAGAATCAAATGGTCCACAAAGAAGCTAAGAGATGGATTCTCAGCCTTACCTATTTTATTTGGTCTAAAGCAAAGCTAACAAAGCTACAGTATTTCTGTTTTTGGATCTCTCCAGAAGGTTCTAACGGGCACCTTTGTGGTCTGACAAAAAAAAAGATTCCATACATGACAGAAATGCGAGGGCAGACATTTCATTTCACTGTCTTAAAGAGACATGGTACACAGAGGCAGACTGCTAGACAAACAACAACACTAATGTATAATGGAAATATTAACATTGATGATGGAAAAAAAAAGACAGAAGCAGAGGTCTGTGGACAGGCAGAGAGCATGTGCATAAAGCACAGGTTGCTCTACTGGAGAGCTATGGAATGATGCAGGCCTAGCTCATGCCCTCACCATCCTCCACAATCTCCTCTCATTGGCCTTCCTCCTAAGAGCCAATCTGGGCCTCTTCCACTTGTCATGGGTAGCTATAGATGCTCTCCTGTCTTCAAGGAGACTTCAAGATTGATTCCCAACCTGTACCTCAGCTCCTGCAGAGAGCTGGGAACCAGCTGGTTCAACTGCACTGAATGGTAAATAATCTGTAAGATCCCTACAGTCCCTAGTCTCTTCCTCTTCCTGTATTCACCGTGAAGATTCTGAATCCCAAAGTACAAATCACTACAAAATGGTTCCTGTAATGTTTTCTCCATCTTAGGAGGCTAGAGGGTCAAGCATGTCATATACACACGCCCTTTTATCCCGCAGCTGGGAAAACAAGCATGGGAACAGAACCTGTTGATGTGGGGAGGGGGTGATAGGGAGCAATTTTCAGAAGACAGGAAAGGGCTGTCTGAGGTTGGAGAGATTGGTCATGTGATCCTCTAAGGATTTCAGGAGCTCTTAGTACTGAAGCTCTTTGTAATTGTTTGTAAGACCTACTCTTAAGTTTACAAGATATACTTGTAAAACATACATCAACTTGGTAAAGAATTCATGGTATCAGCTAGGCTTGTTGGCAGGGGTTTATAATCCAGCTATTCAGGAGGTTAGGACAGGAGGATCAAAAGTTAAAAGACCTACCTGCTCCTCAAAGTGAGCGCGAAGCCATCTGGGTAATGTAGAGAGTCCCTGTCTCAATAATGAAGAGTAAAAATGGCGAGATTCACAAACTCACGGCAGCTGTGGTTGCCTGCGTGAGACTCGCACAAGATAAGCCAGTCAAGGTTCTAGCATGAAGACGAGCTGCTGACAGCCAACAGCTTGCGGAGGACAGAGACTCAGTTTCTGTAAGGATGAGAGCTCTGGTAAATGGACATGATACAATGATGCCCCCATACACTATCAGTATACGGGCAACACAAATTGGACTCCATAGGTTATTTGAAGGAAAACACACACACACACACACACACACACACACACACACACACACTTGGATGGGGATACCTGGAAGTGGGGAAAGATCTGGGAGGATTTAGGGTAAGGGGTAAGAGTGGATATAATCAAATTTACATTGTATGAAACTCTCAAATTAATAAAGCACTACATTAAAAAATACTCAGTTGCACATGCCCTTAATCCCAGCACTGGAGAGGCAGAGGCAGGTGAATCCTTGTGAGTTCAAGGCCAGCCTGGTCCACGTTCCAGGACAGCCAGAGCTACATAGTGAGACTCTGTCCCAAAAGAAACAATACTCAGACTCTTCTAGAGAAGGAGACAACAGTGTCCTCGAAGAAATGAACACTCACCCATCTCTGAGCCTTGCTCTTGATCTTCTTTTGGTCTAACCACCTCCAGCTGAAGCCAAGACAACCTCCCACCTTCTCTGCTCTCCTTCATAATGGCTCAGACCTCCTGCCAATTTTATAGAGGATTATAAAACAAGCACACAAAATAAGGAACAATCATTTCCTCATGCTCATATTTAGGACCTGAAATCTAGACATAATGTAACTGTCAGCCTCCTTAACTTTTTTCCTTATGAATGAGGAAACTCATTTATAGTTTCTTTTTTCCCTCCTCTTTCCATCAAACCCAGACCCCCAGGGATGCTAGGTAAGCTCTTTATCAATGAGTCACACCTCTGGTCCTTTGTTGATAGTTTTCAGGGAGAAAACATTCAAAAGGAGTAAGGGAAGGACCACTGTCACAAAAGGACTGTTCCTGTCTGAAAGCGTGTTTCTCCTTGGGTATGTACTGCTGGGTCTCCCGGCACCATCTTGGTTCTGCCAGCATCAGTCGACATCTGCTTTATTCAAGTCTTGTGTGTTCCAGTCAAATCCCAACTGTGCTAACGCATGAAACCCCCTGTGTCATAATCCTCCCACCTGGTTTGGGTGTCCTATCTAAGCTTCAGGGCTGATTTATAGTAGAGTTACCAGATGAGCTGAGTTGGCATCCTTAGGCTTACACAAATGGCCAGGCCCCTGATAGCTGGTTTCAGTCCCTTTGGAGAGCGATTGTGAGGATCTCAATGTGCGCATTACACGGTCAGTCCACTAATGCATCAAGCAACTGCCATAACCGTACCTGAATGCTTGTTTATCACAGTGAGAACTGGCACACATTCTTTAATGGTGCTGGCAGTTCTTCTTGGTTAGCCCCAAACACCAACAACCTGTGGGTGCAGCATCCTGTGGCTTCAGTCCTGAGCTAGAGTTCATTATAATGTGTTCTTTGTCCTGACCTTCACTAGTTCAGGCCTCCAAGGTCTTGATGCGTATGCCAACTCAGGAGAGCAGAGAATCAGCCTTGAGCTATAGGAATTTTATTTCCCTGGAGGCCTCCAAACTTCATAAAACAGTGGTTTTCAAATATGTTGGCTATCTCTATGGGATGGGGATGAGAGGCAGTCTTTATATTTGCGAACCATAACTGGTCGAGGTAGGGGGACATTATATGACGTGCAAGATTCCTTTTCGAGAAATGTGCATGTGAATCAAAATTTTCTTTGGTTTGCTTTACCAGCCAACTTTAATGAGAAACTCACTTTTTTTATTATTATTTAATTTTTCCTTCAAGGACTTACTGGGGAAAACAAAATTGTGCCCCTTCCCCCATTCCATTCAGGCAGAGCCTAGTTTGGTTTCTGGAGGGCTGAGGACCTTCCCCCTCTCACCACTCACTCCCCTCTCTTAAGTTTTGCTCCTACAAGCTGTATTTCTAGTTGCTGTATCATCTGGAGTTGGAGGCTGAGGCCACTGCCCTGTGCTGCAGAAGCAGAAGCAGTCACTCAATGGGGTGGCTGAAATTCTTTACAAGGTCAAGGCTTAGGAGTTTCCATGTATCGTGTTTGAACATCTGTGCCCTGTTGGCACGCCATGTGCTGAACAGGAATGGAGAATAACTGTGAAGCCACAAAACTTCAAGAGTAATGCCAGGGGCTTCTACACCATCCCTGGGCCTGTAGAAAAGCTCCGGGGAAAGACATCACTGGTCCCCTGGGGACCAGTAATGCCCAACAGACAGCCAAGAAAAACCATGCACAAGTAAATATCCCCCACACTTCTCCATTCCACTCCTGTGGCCTGTAGTGCTCTGGAACCCAGTGGAGATAAAGCATCATATGAAATGAAACCTGGAGTTGAAGAGATGGTTCAGTAGTTAAGAGGCACTTGCTGCTCTTGAGGACCTGAGTTCAATTCCATTGCCCACATCAGGTATCACACAACCATCTATAACTCCAGTTCTAAGGTCTTTAAGGCCCTCTTCTGGTCTTTGAAGATCCCTGTCCACAGACACAAACAAAGATACATAAAAGAAGAAAAATAAAGCAAACAAACAAAAAAAACTATTAAGGACCGAGAAAACTACAGATATTGTTCATAAATGTAGACACAAAAATATCTTAATTATTAGCATCTTTATTCCAACAACACACACACACACACACACATCATGCTTGTATATTCACCTAATCGAGAACTACTCAGCAAGTCAGTCAGCAGTGGCATGCTTTAATCCCAGCATTTGGGAGGCAGAGGCAAGCAGATCTCTGTGAGTTCAAGGCCAACCTGGTGTACAGAACGAGTTCCAGAATAGTCAAGGCTACACCAAGAAACCCTGTCTTAAAAAACAAACAAACAAAAAAAGTAAAGAAAGAAAGAAAACAACCCAGTGATGACAAAGAACAAACTACCAATATCCATAACAGCATGCACAAGACACAAACATATTAATACTAAACTGAGTCAAAGAGACTGGGTAACAAAGTATATGTGCAAAAATAGAGATGTGTGGCTCTGTTCGTGCAGATTCCTGGAGAAGAGCAATCAAGCACCAGGATCAGACCAGCCTGGGGTGGGAGGAGGAATGAGGGGTGAGGGTGCCTGGACCATGAGCGGAAAGTGTGTACTGACCAGGGCGATCAAATAATGCTCACCTTCTTCAAATCTCCTCAAAATGGAACAAAGCACAGACGCCACTGATTGCATGTAAACTGGCTGAAATTTTATGTAAAAACTCATGAATCGGGGGCTGGGTTTGTAGAACAATGGTGGGTCACATGCCTGGCACACATGAAGCCCTGGGCTTGCTCTCCAGTACCACCAAAAAGGAAAAGCTTTGAAACCAAGCTTATGTAATGGGGCCTGATATTTAACAATGCCACAGTATTCAATGTAATTGGCCTGAAGAGGTCTGATCACTGAAGCAAAAAATTATTTCCAATACCAAGGATTCTCTGATACAGCTACAGAGGAGTCTTAAAGGTATGGACAGCATAAAATAATTAACTAAACCAGCAGAATTTTTCTATGTTCCAAGAACTACCAAGAAGGTACACTGCATCAAAAATCCACAGGTATGAAACTGGGTAGAGGGGCCTGTCTTACAGCGTGAGGACCTGGGTTCAGATCTCTAGAACCTACATTAAAAAAAAAAAATAGGTACAATGGTGTATGGTTGTAAGCCAAGCTGGGGTCAGGAGTTGCGGCTTGCTGAACGACAAGCCTAGCTGAAAAACTGGTAACCCCAAGGTTCAGCCACAACCTTGTCTTACTAGAGGCCAGGAAGACATGTGATATCAACATCTGGCCTCCATACACATGTACATGCACATCTGTACACATATATATACACCCATATAAAAGCGTGGGCACACACACATTCCACAAGCATGATGTTGTCTGATGGTTCCTAAAAACTTAGACTTCGAGGCTCACAGGGGTTGAGTCCCTTTTCTTTTTTTCTTTTTTTAAAGATTTATTTTTTTATCTATACAACATTCTGCCTACACACCAGATTTTACTATAGATGGTTATGAGCCACCATGTGCTTGCGGGGAATTGAACTCAGGACCTTTGGAAGAACAGAGAGTGTTCTTAACCTCTGAGCCATCTCTCCAGCCCCCAAGAGTCCCTTTTCAAATTTAACATTTTCTTTTCTTTTTCTTGGCAAGGCTATCTCACTGGAAGCTTCTATAAGCTGAGCGAGGTTCTCAGATGACAGAGAGCAAGAAATGGTTATGGACTTTAGTCCTATAACCACTTGGGCCCAGATTCTGCCAGCAACCTGAACGGGACTGGGAGAGGTTCCTTCTCCTGAGTCTCAAAAAAAAAAAAGGAGTCTTGGCCCACCTGGGGTGGGTCTGTGAAGACAGATCAGGCCAGCTGCCCATCCACTTTCAAACAAGAGGGCTTCGTATTTGCCAAAGTGCAAAAAAGAGATCCATATTAGTCATTTAACGATGCTGGCATTTTATTCACTCTGCAACCTCACTTGATAGAGGTCTGTCATGTGGAAGGGCAGGAGAGCTTTGTTGTTAGACTCGCATGGAGCGTTTACGTTTGCAAGCCAAGGGCTCCAAAGAGTTAGTGTTCTTCTTTAACTGTTTGCCTCTTCCCAGACAGCACCTTAGACCATGAACAGGCAGCAGTATAAGGAACTTTGAAAAAATAAAAATGGAACTATGAACGAGTGTGGGCTCCCAGCAGACGTTTGCTCCAATATTCTACAACTCAAGGGGAGACCAACGGGGAACCACGATTTTAGAAAGAAGCTGCCCAACCAAACAGTAAAAAGGAGATATGTTTTCATATGTTTTCTTTGGAACATTTCTGTTGGCAGCTGTATTCATTTGGTTAATGGAATATTCTTGACTTATTAAACAGGCTCATTTAGGGGAAGGAACCACGGTAAGTGGGGAAGGAAGTAGAGCCAGCAGCTCCCCCTTGGCATAGACTCCAAAAGTTGTGCCTTCTCATCAGCCCTCACAGATAACATGTTGACAGGATGGATGGTTGAAGCATGATGAAAGACACCAGAGAGAGCAGAATGAGAGGAAGGCTGCCAGCCTCCAGGGAAGGAAGTTGAAAGGTGGGGCCTCTGTTCAGTGCCTCCTTGGCACCTTGGGCTGAGGGGTGAGGGATACCAGTCAATGCCAAGCCCTACCCCCAGGCCGATCATGTTTGCACTAGGCCCTGGCATTAGCACCGTATCTCATCTGCCAAGTCTGCTGGTTCCAAGAACCAGCCCAGTCCATCTCCCAGGACACGTGCCTGCATGGCTTTACAAGAGAGCTCTCGATCTCCAACCTCCACCTCAGAAATGTGAGCTGGGCAATTTCTATTATTCCCCCAAATCACTCCAAACATGAGTTCAAATCTTGGACAGATGTGCATGGCAGTGGAAGCAACTGACATCCCAGTGTGCACTAGGGTCAGACTACAGACCTCAAAGCCTGACCCTAGCAACCATTTCTTCCAGCAACCTCTCCATACAGCGCCTCCAGCTGGAGAACAAGTGTTTAAATATATGAGCCTTCGGGGGACATTTTACCATACATTCAAACCTGCTTCCTACCACCATGCACAAAAAGAAAAAGAAACAGCTTTGGAGTCTTCAGCATCCCTGATCCAAAGGTCTTCCCAAGACTGCTTATTCATGGGTAATAAAATCGGTTTCTCAACTTGGAGTGGAAAGAATAAAGTTTACTGCAAAATGTTAAGGTGGAAGTTAGTTTTTCCAAAACTAAATCAACTTCCAGAAATACAAACACAAACAGTTCTCTTAAAGAAAGCTATCCTTTTTCCCTCCTCACACATGTGAATTTCACCCAACAAAATTATAAACAATGGAGAGACATCCCTGAGAAGGCAGGGAAGAGGCTACAGAGGCTTTGCCATTTCCTTGTTTTGTTTATCCTACTCCAGAAAGCGGGGCATGAAGTCCCATAAACCCCTGCAATCTAGAGGCTAAACCATATTTTATAAATTGCACTTTATGTTAAATAAACAAATTTTCCAAAGTACTGTGATTTGTCAAGGAAGAATGTGAGTCTGGATTTAATGAGCCTCAGATGTCCCTTGCTTTGAGGCAGTCTGAACTTGACCATGAATGGAAAAGTCTAAAGCCCTGGAAGGTATTCATATGTGTGGCTGTACATCTGTCTTACTGGAGACTTTCTTCTTCGTTTAGAGATGAATTCTCTAGCCTGGCGATTATAGGGCTACCCAGTAGTGACCAAGAGGCTCATCCAAGTGAAGGTTCATGGGGAGAGCTTGCAATAGCCTCTAGACATAAGAAGCAAAAGTCACCTTGCCCGGGATTACTCCAAACAAGTTTCCCCCAGGAACACCCCTTCCCTGTTCATATTCCCGTTCTTTCCTCCACTGACAGATTTCATCTGCAAACAGGTTCATGTGAAAGGCTCTTCCTCCCTCAGAGGGGGAGGTGCCTCCCCTCTCACAGTCTCACACTATCGCTTATGACATAAGCTTGCAGCTGGCACACATGCCACAGAGCTGCAGAGAAGGTTGAACATTAAGCTCTGGACTATGGGACCAGCACGGATTCTCTACATCCTGTAGGGATTCCAGAACTCACCAAGCTAAGCTCATGAAAACCAAGAGAAGACTGACCAGAGCGGAGCAGTCAGAGGGACCTGAAAGATAAGCTGGTTCCCTGGACTAGATTCTTGAACCTGCTTCTTAAGTTTCTTAGATCTGATGAATGCGCCATGGTAATAAAAGACGTTAAGGATAGAGTTTGGATGAGCAGGATACAAAGTCCCTCTGTGAGGGACAGAGATGTGGCTCAGCTAGTACAGCCCATGCTTAGCATGAATGAACCCTGGATTCCATCCCTAGTGCCACCTAAACTGGGTGCAGTGGTGCATGCCTGTTATCCCTGCACTCAGAAGGCGGAAGCAAAAAGATCAGAAGTTCTAGATTACCCTCAGCTACATAATGAGTTCAAGGCCAGGTGGTAGGTGGAATCCTGTCTCAAAAGTGACAACAACGAAATCCCCCTTAACATTTTTTTTTTTGCAGCTTTTCTTTAATCCTGAAACTATACAAGTATGAAAAGCTTTAGAAACATGACTCTGAAAGGACTGGCATCCTGGGTGGCACCCAGAAGACGGAAACCCAGCGAGAGCAGCAGAAGACACGGAGCACCCTGGCGTTTCTGATGTGCTATGCTCAGAGCCAAGCACTGGCCCTCCGTGAGTACTGAAGTCTCTCGACAAATGTGTGCCGTGACAACCAATTTCTGCAGCTTCTCTCGGAGAACGGAAGCATAGAGGCGACACAACTGGCCTGAGGTCACACAGCTGGTAAGGGCAGAAGGATTCAGGCTTGAAAAGAATAACTCCAAACAGTACTTCTTATCAGCTGTGCAGTAGCAGCTGGCCCCTTCCCCAGCCCCCTCTCCAAAACCATTTCTCTCCTTTGCAAGACGAAAAATGTTTCCTTGAAAGGTAGCCTAAGGGGCATCCGATGAAGGAGTGACGCCATTAGGGCTCTCGTTTAGGAGGCTGAGGGATGGGTGTCGTTCTTGTATCCTTCCATGGTTTTAAATGAGAAAAGTAACCCCTGAATGTGACGAAACAATAGAGAAAATCAAGCCCTGAGATATATGCTAGGTATACCTTGGTACACGCTAGTTCACTTGGAGGGGAAAAAATAACAGTTTCACTCATCAGATCTTCTACAGTGGAAACTGTGGCTGCCTTTGGGACTTTGTGGAATAACTGAAAGCTGAAAGCTGAGCTCCACACAATGGGCAGCTTCCCCAGAGAAGGTTAAAGGATTGGAGATGAGGTCTGGACTCACAATCCTTAGCTGGCTGTAGAGGCTGGACAGGTTTCGGCAGCATCCCAGTGTCTTTGGATGTGTGGGTGTGTGAGCCAGTGTAGCTGTGGAGGCCAGAGGCGTGGGATCACCCCAGGGCAAGAACTACAGGCGCTTGTGAGAAACCCCAGGTGGGTGCTGGGAAGCAGAACAAGTCCTCCCTGGGAGTCGTCTATGGGCGTTAGTACTGTGCCAGACCGTCCTGAAATTCACAAGAGTCAGGCTGAGTTAGGAGCATCACCCCAGCACTCAGGAGGTATAATCCATGCCTAAAAAAAAAAACACTAACAGGAGGCAGACCAACCAGACCGTCTCTGAGTGTCAGTAGAGATCAGGGAAGAAACAACCAAGTCCGGGGGTGGCTAGGAATGCTCTCAACTACAAGTAACAGCAGCGATAACAAGTTACTTTAAACACTGTCCTAACCACTACGAAAAGTGGCATCAAAAATATAAAGCCGTAGCCCGAGACAGTGGCACACGCCTGTAATCCCAACACCCTGGGAAGCAAAAGCAGGTGATCTCTGTGAGTTCGAGGTGGTCTACAAAGTGAGTCCGGGGCAGCCAAGGCTACACGGAGAAACCCTGTCTTGAAAAACAAAACAAAACAAAACAAATAGACATGCATTCCCTCCACTCCAGGTCTGTGTATATGTGTATGTGTTACAGGGTGTCCAACCCAAGTTCTCACACACGTGTGGCAAGTTACCCCCGAGCTACAGCCTCAGCCCAAAACATGTACCTTTTAAAATCCTTTAAAATATATGTATCTGTGTGTGTGCACACGCACGCATGTGTCCCATGGCATACGTGTATAACATTAAACATGTGTGGAAGTCAGACACATGGAGCCTCCTTTCACCACGTGGGTCCAGAGATTGAACCCAGATCACCTTTATCATTAAGCCATCTCGCCAGTTCAAGATTACATGTATGTATGTATGTATGTACGTACGTATGTATTTATTTAACGTTCATGAGTGTTTTGCCTGCATGTAATGTCTATATACCACGTATGTGCCTGGTGTCCCAGGAGGCCAGAAGAGGGCATTGGATCTCCTGGAAGTGGAGTCACAGACAGCTGTAGACAGCCATGTCTTGGACTTGAACTCCGGTCCTCCAGAACAGCAGTCAGTGCTCTTAACTTCTGAGCTGTCTCTCCAGCCCCAACACAGTATTCTCTATAAGACATCTGAAATCAGAGTTTCAGGATTCATTCTACAACTCGGTTTTTTGTTGTTGTTGTTGTTTGTTGTTTTGTTTTGTTTTTGAAGGCTATGGGTACATATTTGGCATAAAGGCTTCTTATACTGATATACATTTACTTCAGATCACAAGATAACGAGGGCAGCCTGAGCCCCGGCGTTCCTGGAGGCCGAAATGCAGCCACAAAGACAAAAGCTCCTTCTTTATAAGCCCCGCTGATCTGGAATGGATGTCCAGCTCAGGCCTCAGGGACTAAACTAGGCTGGGTCTCTGCTCTGGGCTATTGTTCCCCACAAACTGTTCAAGGCTCTAACTCTAAGGCGGGAGAGTATCTGACAATATTTGGTCATAAAGAGGTTCCGATGAGGTTGTGAGGAAGGACCTGTCCTAGCTGGCTTCTTTGTGATAAAACACTGATCAAAACCAACCTGGGAAGGAACAGTTTAATTCATCTTCCAGGTTCCAGTCCATCCTCCAGGGAAGGGAAGGTAGAAGGAGCGCACACGCGCGCGCACGCGCACACACACACACACACACACACACACACACATTTCCCTATGAAAACCTAATCTTCCAGAGGGCAAAATTAGAGGTAGGTATTTCTGTGGCCCCAGAGGCTCCAACATGTGGGATTATGAGCTTGATGAATGACTGAATCAATCAATGAATGAATCACTAAATGAGTGAGTGGATGAAAAGCATGGTCTTTGGGCTCTTATGGATCCTTCATTTTACAAATAGTCAAAAACCAGCAACCAAATAGCTCTTCCTAGATGGTGAATCTCAGCATCTTTAAGTCAGTTAAGGACTAAAATCTTTTCTAAAGGGCCTCACACAGTAGGATAGCTGTATTTATGAACTAAAAAAAAACAAAAAATTCTATTAAGATATATTAATTCTAGAAGCGCTTAACATGACTGATAGTTAATGAATACTACGTGAGCAACTGAATAGAAACACAGGACATAAAGTTTTACTTCCAATGTGTCATTTATTTTTCCTTGAAAAAGTTTTATTTATTTCCAGGAGTGGTGGCGAACGCCTTTATCTCAGCACTAAGGAAATGGAGGCAAGTGGATCTCTGTGAGTTCAAGGCTACTCTGGTCCACATAGCAGGTTCCAGGTAAGTCAGAACTACACAGAAGCCTTGGCTCACCAAATAGTAATACTAACAGTAATTAATATTAAATACTTGGACTGGAGAGATGGCTCAGAGGTTAAGAGTACTGATTGCTCTTCCTAAAGGTTCTGAGTTCAATCCCCAGAACCACATAGTGGCTCATAGCCACCTATAATGAGGTCTTTTGTATACATGATAAGAAAATAAAAAATAAATAAATAAGTAAATAAAATTAAATACTTATGTAGAACGTTTGAGACATTGTCTCACTGTGCAGCCTCGCCTGGAGCTCACTAGGCAGGACAGACTGGCTTCAAGCTCACAGTCCCCTTGCTTGTCCCTCGAAGATGCTGAAATTACAGATGTGGGGCACCATGGCCTGACATATTCAGGATTTAAATGTAAAAAAAAAATAAAAAATAAAAATAAATTAACGAATGATTAAAAGAAAAATTCAGCTTATAGAAGAGAATGTAGGCAAACCCAAAAGTGTGGGCGTGAATGCATTGTGGGGTACATACAGTGTTTGACTAGCATTCCTGGGGCCCCGAGTTTGATCTTCCAAGCATCAGAAAAACGAATTAAATTACTCAAATACAAAAATTCACGTTATTACACATTGTTAGGAAGGAGCTCTACGACTAATGCTATATGCCTAGCCACAATTTTTAAATTATTAACAGGACAAGAAATTCATAAAAACCAATGATAATGGATTAAGTTTGGAAGTGAGGACAGTACCTATGACACAAAGGGGTTATTTTTCTTAAAAGAAAATAAAACATACAAAGAGGTTTTCAAATTAATAAGGTGTAGACAAAATAGTAATTTGAAAACAACCAAACTTACACATAAAGGATATTCTTAGCGAGAGAAAACCATCATTATTTAAGAAGGTTGGACCCAAAAGGCAGATGGCACTCTAGTTACTGCCCAGCCTGCTGCCTCCTTGCTTCAACTTCCCCCCAAAAAAGGAGGAAGAGAGAAAAGGTTGGAAGCCCACTTTAAGAGAAAATTCATGTAGATATTAAAGCTGTGGTAAGGCCGGCAGGTTTGCACGTTTGATGGTGCGTTCATTGTGCCAACAGCCAGGCACTCGTGCGCACCACTACTGAAATGGAATAGCCTCTATTTACCACCTCTCAAAACTGTCATCATCCGGGCACTTTAATATTAGAAAGGAAACTACCATAAAAATACAGGCCTTGCCGGGTCGTGTCCCAGCACTCAGGAAGCAGAGGCAGGTGGATCTCTGTGAGTTCAGGAACAGCTTGGTCTGTATATGGCATTCCAGGACAGCCAGGGCTACACAGAGAAACCCTGACTCGAACCAAAAACAAACAAACAAACAAACAGGACTTGAATATAAACGTCAGACTCTATGAGGATTGTTTGCAATAAAGCAGAGTAAACATGAAATTCTTATTAATAGGGAGTTGATTAAATACACTAGTATACTCACAATAAAATACTAAAGACCAATTTTTACGTAAATCTAAATTTATAGAAATGGCAGCCTCTCAGATGTGCTAAAGGAAAAACAGCAAGCTGTAGAAAAAGCTGCTTGGACTGATGTTTCGGTTTGTGTAAGTGGGCAGTGGTGGTTTCAGGCCTTCACACAGAACTCAGCAGGCAGAGGCAGGTGGAACTCTGAGGTAAAGATCAGCCTTGTCTACATACTGAGATTCAATCGAGGAGGAGGAGGAGGAGGAGGAGGAGGAGGCGGCGGCGGAGGCGGAGGAGGCGGCGGAAGCAGCAGCGGCCGCCGGTCCGGCGCGGGACCGCTCCCCCCCCAGCAACCACCTACAGTAACAAACAACCTACTGCCTACGTCGTCTCCCGC